>NW_027611987.1:600000-963000 GCF_964261635.1 Lissotriton helveticus
AATAGTCTGTGCATTGCTTTGCAATAGTCTCTGTGCATTGCTTTGCAATAGTATCTGTGCATTGCTTTGCAATAGTCTGTGCATTGCTTTGCAATAGTCTCTGTGTATTGCTTTGCAATAGTATCTGTGGATTGCTTTGCAGTAGTCTCTGTGCATTGCTTTGCAATAGTCTGTGCATTGCTTTGCAATAGTCTCTGTGCATTGCTTTGCAATAGTCTCTGTGCATTGCTTTGCAATAGTCTGTGCATTGCTTTGCAATAGTCTCTGTGCATTCCTACGCAATAGCCTCTGTGCATTGCTTTGCAATAGTCTGTGCATTGCTTTGCAATAGTCTCTGTGCATTGCTATGCAATAGTCTCTATGCATTGCATTGCAATAGTCCGTGCATTGCTTTGCAATAGTCTCTGTGCCTTGCTTTGCAATAGTCTCTGTGCATTGCTTTGCAATAGTCTCTGTGCATTGCTTTGCAATAGTCTGTGCATTGCTTTGCAATAGTCTCTGTGCATTGCTATGCAATAGCCTCTGTGCATTGCTTTGCAATAGTCTGTGCATTGGTTTGCAATAGTCTCTGTGCATTGCTTTGCAATAGTCTGTGCATTGCTTTGCAATAGTCTGCACATTGCTTTGCAATAGTCTGCGCATTGCTTTGTAATAGTCTGTGCATTTCTTTGCAATAGTCTGTGCATTGCTTTGCAATAGTATCTGTGCATTGCTTTGCAATAGTCTCTTTGCATTGCTTTGCAATAGTCTCTCTGCATTGCTCTGCAATAGTCTATGCATTGCTTTGCAATAGTCTCTGTGCATTGCTTTGCAATAGTCTCTGTGCATTGCTTTGCAATAGTCTCTCTGCATTGCTTTGCAATAGTCTCTGTGCATTGCTTTGCAATCGTCTGTGCATTGCTTTGCAATAGTCTCTGTGCATTGCTTTGCAATAGTCTCTGTGCATTGCTTTGCAATAGTCTCTCTGTGCATTGCTTTGCAATAGTCTGTGCATTGCTTTGCAATAGTCTATGTGCATTGCTATGCAATAGTCTATGTGCATTGCATTGCAATAGTCCGTGCGTTGCTTTGCAATAGTCTGTGCATTGCTTTGCAATATTCTCTGTGCATTGCTTTGCAATAGTCTGTGCATTGCTTTGTAATTGTCTGTGTATTGCTTTGCAATATTCTGTGCATTGCTTTGCAATAATCTGTGCATTTCTTTGCAATAGTCTCTGTGCGTTCCTTTGCAATAGTCTGTGCATTGCTTTGCAATAGTCTCTGTGCATTGCTTTGCAATATTCTGTGCATTGCTTTGCAATAGTCTCTGTGTATTGCTTTGCAATAGTCTGTGCATTGCTTTGCAATAGTTTGTGCATTTCTTTGCAATAGTATCTGTGCATTGCTTTGCAATAGTCTGTGCATTGCTTTGCAATAGTCTGTGCATTGCTTTGCAATAGTCTGTGCATTGCTTTGCAATAGTTTGTGCATTGCTTTGCAATAATCTGTGCATTGCTTTGCAATAGTCTCTGTGCATTGCTATGCAATAGCCTCTGTGCATTGCTTTGCAATAGTCTGTGCATTGGTTTGCAATAGTCTCTGTGCATTGCTATGCAATAGTCTGTGCATTGCTTTGCAATAGTCTCTGTGCCTTGCTTTGCAATAGTCTCTCTGCATTGCTTTGCAATAGTCTCTGTGCATTGCTTTGCAATAGTCTATGTGCATTGCTTTGCAATAGTCTGTGCATTGCTTTGCAATAGTCTCTGTGCATTGCTTTGCAATAGTCTGTGCATTGCTTTGCAATAGTTTGTGCATTTCTTTGCAATAGTATCTGTGCATTGCTTTGCAATAGTCTCTGTGCATTGCTTTGCAATAGTCTGTGCATTGCTTTGCAATAGTTTGTGCATTTCTTTGCAATAGTATCTGTGCATTGCTTTGCAATAGTCTGTGCATTGCTTTGCAATAGTCTGTGCATTGCTTTGCAATAGTCTCTGTGCATTGCTTTGCAATAGTATCTGTGCATTGCTTTGCAATAGTCTGTGCATTGCTTTGCAATAGTCTCTGTGTATTGCTTTGCAATAGTATCTGTGGATTGCTTTGCAGTAGTCTCTGTGCATTGCTTTGCAATAGTCTGTGCATTGCTTTGCAATAGTCTCTGTGCATTGCTTTGCAATAGTCTCTGTGCATTGCTTTGCAATAGTCTGTGCATTGCTTTGCAATAGTCTCTGTGCATTCCTACGCAATAGCCTCTGTGCATTGCTTTGCAATAGTCTGTGCATTGCTTTGCAATAGTCTCTGTGCATTGCTATGCAATAGTCTCTATGCATTGCATTGCAATAGTCCGTGCATTGCTTTGCAATAGTCTCTGTGCCTTGCTTTGCAATAGTCTCTGTGCATTGCTTTGCAATAGTCTCTGTGCATTGCTTTGCAATAGTCTGTGCATTGCTTTGCAATAGTCTCTGTGCATTGCTATGCAATAGCCTCTGTGCATTGCTTTGCAATAGTCTGTGCATTGGTTTGCAATAGTCTCTGTGCATTGCTTTGCAATAGTCTGTGCATTGCTTTGCAATAGTCTGCACATTGCTTTGCAATAGTCTGCGCATTGCTTTGTAATAGTCTGTGCATTTCTTTGCAATAGTCTGTGCATTGCTTTGCAATAGTATCTGTGCATTGCTTTGCAATAGTCTCTTTGCATTGCTTTGCAATAGTCTCTCTGCATTGCTCTGCAATAGTCTATGCATTGCTTTGCAATAGTCTCTGTGCATTGCTTTGCAATAGTCTCTGTGCATTGCTTTGCAATAGTCTCTCTGCATTGCTTTGCAATAGTCTCTGTGCATTGCTTTGCAATCGTCTGTGCATTGCTTTGCAATAGTCTCTGTGCATTGCTTTGCAATAGTCTCTGTGCATTGCTTTGCAATAGTCTCTCTGTGCATTGCTTTGCAATAGTCTGTGCATTGCTTTGCAATAGTCTATGTGCATTGCTATGCAATAGTCTATGTGCATTGCATTGCAATAGTCCGTGCGTTGCTTTGCAATAGTCTGTGCATTGCTTTGCAATATTCTCTGTGCATTGCTTTGCAATAGTCTGTGCATTGCTTTGTAATTGTCTGTGTATTGCTTTGCAATATTCTGTGCATTGCTTTGCAATAATCTGTGCATTTCTTTGCAATAGTCTCTGTGCGTTCCTTTGCAATAGTCTGTGCATTGCTTTGCAATAGTCTCTGTGCATTGCTTTGCAATATTCTGTGCATTGCTTTGCAATAGTCTCTGTGTATTGCTTTGCAATAGTCTGTGCATTGCTTTGCAATAGTTTGTGCATTTCTTTGCAATAGTATCTGTGCATTGCTTTGCAATAGTCTGTGCATTGCTTTGCAATAGTCTGTGCATTGCTTTGCAATAGTCTGTGCATTGCTTTGCAATAGTTTGTGCATTGCTTTGCAATAATCTGTGCATTGCTTTGCAATAGTCTCTGTGCATTGCTATGCAATAGCCTCTGTGCATTGGTTTGCAATAGTCTGTGCATTGGTTTGCAATAGTCTCTGTGCATTGCTATGCAATAGTCTGTGCATTGCTTTGCAATAGTCTCTGTGCCTTGCTTTGCAATAGTCTCTCTGCATTGCTTTGCAATAGTCTCTGTGCATTGCTTTGCAATAGTCTATGTGCATTGCTTTGCAATAGTCTGTGCATTGCTTTGCAATAGTCTCTGTGCATTGCTTTGCAATAGTCTGTGCATTGCTTTGCAATAGTTTGTGCATTTCTTTGCAATAGTATCTGTGCATTGCTTTGCAATAGTCTCTGTGCATTGCTTTGCAATAGTCTGTGCATTGCTTTGCAATAGTTTGTGCATTTCTTTGCAATAGTATCTGTGCATTGCTTTGCAATAGTCTGTGCATTGCTTTGCAATAGTCTGTGCATTGCTTTGCAATAGTCTGTGTGCATTGCTTTGCAATAGTATCTGTGCATTGCTTTGCAATAGTCTGTGCATTGCTTTGCAATAGTCTCTGTGTATTGCTTTGCAATAGTATCTGTGGATTGCTTTGCAGTAGTCTCTGTGCATTGCTTTGCAATAGTCTGTGCATTGCTTTGCAATAGTCTCTGTGCATTGCTTTGCAATAGTCTCTGTGCATTGCTTTGCAATAGTCTGTGCATTGCTTTGCAATAGTCTCTGTGCATTCCTACGCAATAGCCTCTGTGCATTGCTTTGCAATAGTCTGTGCATTGCTTTGCAATAGTCTCTGTGCATTGCTATGCAATAGTCTCTATGCATTGCATTGCAATAGTCCGTGCATTGCTTTGCAATAGTCTCTGTGCCTTGCTTTGCAATAGTCTCTGTGCATTGCTTTGCAATAGTCTCTGTGCATTGCTTTGCAATAGTCTGTGCATTGCTTTGCAATAGTCTCTGTGCATTGCTATGGAATAGCCTCTGTGCATTGCTTTGCAATAGTCTGTGCATTGGTTTGCAATAGTCTCTGTGCATTGCTTTGCAATAGTCTGTGCATTGCTTTGCAATAGTCTGCACATTGCTTTGCAATAGTCTGCGCATTGCTTTGTAATAGTCTGTGCATTTCTTTGCAATAGTCTGTGCATTGCTTTGCAATAGTATCTGTGCATTGCTTTGCAATAGTCTCTTTGCATTGCTTTGCAATAGTCTCTCTGCATTGCTCTGCAATAGTCTATGCATTGCTTTGCAATAGTCTCTGTGCATTGCTTTGCAATAGTCTCTGTGCATTGCTTTGCAATAGTCTCTCTGCATTGCTTTGCAATAGTCTCTGTGCATTGCTTTGCAATCGTCTGTGCATTGCTTTGCAATAGTCTCTGTGCATTGCTTTGCAATAGTCTCTGTGCATTGCTTTGCAATAGTCTCTCTGTGCATTGCTTTGCAATAGTCTGTGCATTGCTTTGAAATAGTCTATGTGCATTGCTATGCAATAGTCTATGTGCATTGCATTGCAATAGTCTGTGCATTGCTTTGCAATAGTCTCTGTGCCTTGCTTTGCAATAGTCTCTGTGCATTGCTATGCAATAGCCTCTGTGCATTGCTTTGCAATAGTCTGTGCATTGGTTTGCAATAGTCTCTGTGCATTGCTATGCAATAGTCTCTGTGCATTGCATTGCAATAGTCTGTGCATTGCTTTGCAATAGTCTCTGTGACTTGCTTTGCAATAGTCTCTGTGCATTGCTTTGCAATAGTCTGTGCATTGCTTTGCAATAGTCTCTGTGCATTGCTTTGCAATAGTCCGTGCGTTGCTTTGCAATAGTCTGTGCATTGCTTTGCAATATTCTCTGTGCATTGCTTTGCAATAGTCTGTGCATTGCTTTGTAATTGTCTGTGTATTGCTTTGCAATAGTCTGTGCATTGCTTTGCAATAATCTGTGCATTTCTTTGCAATAGTCTCTGTGCGTTCCTTTGCAATAGTCTGTGCATTGCTTTGCAATAGTCTCTGTGCATTGCTTTGCAATATTCTGTGCATTGCTTTGCAATAGTCTCTGTGTATTGCTTTGCAATAGTCTGTGCATTGCTTTGCAATAGTTTGTGCATTTCTTTGCAATAGTATCTGTGCATTGCTTTGCAATAGTCTGTGCATTGCTTTGCAATAGTCTGTGCATTGCTTTGCAATAGTCTGTGCATTGCTTTGCAATAGTCTGTGCATTGCTTTGCAATAATCTGTGCATTGCTTTGCAATAGTCTCTGTGCATTGCTATGCAATAGCCTCTGTGCATTGCTTTGCAATAGTCTGTGCATTGGTTTGCAATAGTCTCTGTGCATTGCTATGAAATAGTCTGTGCATTGCTTTGCAATAGTCTATGTGCCTTGCTTTGCAATAGTCTCTCTGCATTGCTTTGCAATAGTCTCTGTGCATTGCTTTGCAATAGTCTATGTGCATTGCTTTGCAATAGTCTGTGCATTGCTTTGCAATAGTCTCTGTGCATTGCTTTGCAATAGTCTGTGCATTGCTTTGCAATAGTTTGTGCATTTCTTTGCAATAGTATCTGTGCATTGCTTTGCAATAGTCTCTGTGCATTGCTTTGCAATAGTCTGTGCATTGCTTTGCAATAGTTTGTGCATTTCTTTGCAATAGTATCTGTGCATTGCTTTGCAATAGTCTGTGCATTGCTTTGCAATAGTCTGTGCATTGCTTTGCAATAGTCTCTGTGCATTGCTTTGCAATAGTATCTGTGCATTGCTTTGCAATAGTCTGTGCATTGCTTTGCAATAGTCTCTGTGTATTGCTTTGCAATAGTATCTGTGGATTGCTTTGCAGTAGTCTCTGTGCATTGCTTTGCAATAGTCTGTGCATTGCTTTGCAATAGTCTCTGTGCATTGCTTTGCAATAGTCTCTGTGCATTGCTTTGCAATAGTCTGTGCATTGCTTTGCAATAGTCTCTGTGCATTCCTACGCAATAGCCTCTGTGCATTGCTTTGCAATAGTCTGTGCATTGCTTTGCAATAGTCTCTGTGCATTGCTATGCAATAGTCTCTATGCATTGCATTGCAATAGTCCGTGCATTGCTTTGCAATAGTCTCTGTGCCTTGCTTTGCAATAGTCTCTGTGCATTGCTTTGCAATAGTCTCTGTGCATTGCTTTGCAATAGTCTGTGCATTGCTTTGCAATAGTCTCTGTGCATTGCTATGCAATAGCCTCTGTGCATTGCTTTGCAATAGTCTGTGCATTGGTTTGCAATAGTCTCTGTGCATTGCTTTGCAATAGTCTGTGCATTGCTTTGCAATAGTCTGCACATTGCTTTGCAATAGTCTGCGCATTGCTTTGTAATAGTCTGTGCATTTCTTTGCAATAGTCTGTGCATTGCTTTGCAATAGTATCTGTGCATTGCTTTGCAATAGTCTCTTTGCATTGCTTTGCAATAGTCTCTCTGCATTGCTCTGCAATAGTCTATGCATTGCTTTGCAATAGTCTGCGCATTGCTTTGCAATAGTCTCTGTGCATTGCTTTGCAATAGTCTCTGTGCATTGCTTTGCAATAGTCTCTCTGCATTGCTTTGCAATAGTCTCTGTGCATTGCTTTGCAATCGTCTGTGCATTGCTTTGCAATAGTCTCTGTGCATTGCTTTGCAATAGTCTCTGTGCATTGCTTTGCAATAGTCTCTCTGTGCATTGCTTTGCAATAGTCTGTGCATTGCTTTGCAATAGTCTATGTGCATTGCTATGCAATAGTCTATGTGCATTGCATTGCAATAGTCTGTGCATTGCTTTGCAATAGTCTCTGTGCCTTGCTTTGCAATAGTCTCTGTGCATTGCTTTGCAATAGTCTCTGTGCATTGCTTTGCAATAGTCTGTGCATTGCTTTGCAATAGTCTCTGTGCATTGCTATGCAATAGCCTCTGTGCACTGCGTTGCAATAGTCTGTGCATTGCTTTGCAATAGTCTCTGTGAATTGCTATGCAATAGTTTGTGCATTGCTTTGCAATAGTCTCTGTGGATTGCTTTGCTATAGTCTCTGTGCATTGCTTTGCAATAGTCTCTGTGCATTGCTTTGCAATAATCTGTGCATTGCTATGCAATAGTCTCTGTGCATTGCATTGCAATAGTCTGTGCCTTGCTTTGCAATAGTCTCTGTGCATTGCTATGCAATAGTCTCTGTGCATTGCATTGCAATAGTCTGTGGATTGCTTTGCAATAGTCTCTGTGCCTTGCTTTGCAATAGTCTCTGTGCATTGCTTTGCAATAGGTTCTTTGCATTGCTTTGCAATAGTCTCTGTGCATTGCTTTGCAATAGTCTATGTGCATTGCTTTGCAATAGTCTGTGCATTGCTTTGCAATAGTCTCTGTGCATTGCTTTGCAATAGTCTGTGCATTGCTTTGCAATAATCTGTGCATTGCTTTGCAATAGTCTCTGTGCATTGCTATGCAATAGTCTCTGTGCATTGCTTTGCAATAGACTGTGCATTGCTTTGCAATAGTCTGTGCATTGCTTTGCAATACTCTCTGTGCATTGCTTTGCAATAGTCTCTGTGCATTGCTTTGCAATAGTCTGTGTATTGCTTTGCAATAGTCTGTGCATTGCTTTGCAATAGTCTGTGCATTTCTTTGCAATAGTCTCCATGCATTTCTTTGCAATAGTCTGTGCATTGCTTTGCAATAGTATCTGTGCATTGCTTTGCAATAGTCTGTGCATTGCTTGCTTTGCAATAGTCTCTGTGCATTGCTTTGCAATAGTCTCTCTGCATTGCTCTGCAATAGTCTATGCATTGCTTTGCAATAGTCTGTGCATTGCTTTGCAATAGTCTTTGTGCATTGCTTTGCAATAGTCTCTGTGCATTGCTTTGCAATAGTCTCTGTGCATTGCTTTGCAATAGTCTCTGTGCATTGCTTTGCAATAGTCTGTGCATTGCTTTGCAATAGTCTGTGCATTGCTTTGCAATAGTCTCTGTGCCTTGCTTTGCAATAGTCTCTGTGCAGTGCTTTGCAATAGTCTGTGCATTGCTTTGCAATAGTCTCTGTGCATTGCTTTGCAATAGTCTGTGCATTGCTTTGCAATTGTCTGTGTATTGCTTTGCAATAGTCTGTGCATTGCATTGCAATAGTCTGTGCATTTCTTTGCAATAGTCTCTGTGCATTCCTTTGCAATAGTCTGTGCATTGCTTCGCAATAGTCTCTGTGCATTGCTTTGCAATATTCTGTGCATTGCTTTGCAATAGTCTCTGTGTATTGCTTTGCAATAGTCTGTGCATTGCTTTGCAATAGTTTGTGCATTTCTTTGCAATATTATCTGTGCATTGCTTTGCAATAGTCTGTGCATTGCTTTGCAATAGTCTGTGCATTGCTTTGCAATAGTCTCTGTGCATTGCTTTGCAAAAGTCTCTGTGCATTGCTTTGCAATAGTCTGTGCATTGCTTTGCAATAGTCTGTGCATTGCTTTGTAATAGTCTGTGCATTTCTTTGCAATAGTCTGTGCATTGCTTTGCAATAGTATCTGTGCATTGCTTTGCAACAGTCTGTGCATTGCTTTGCAATAGTCTCTGTGCATTGCTTTGCAATAGTCTCTGTGCATTGCTTTGCAATAGTCTGTGCATTGCTTTGCAATAGTCTGTGCATTGCTTTGTAATAGTCTGTGCATTTCTTTGCAATAGTCTGTGCATTGCTTTGCAATAGTATCTGTGCATTGCTTTGCAACAGTCCGTGCGTTGCTTTGCAATAGTCTGTGCATTGCTTTGCAATATTCTCTGTGCATTGCTTTGCAATAGTCTGTGCATTGCTTTGTAATTGTCTGTGTATTGCTTTGCAATAGTCTGTGCATTGCTTTGCAATAATCTGTGCATTTCTTTGCAATAGTCTCTGTGCGTTCCTTTGCAATAGTCTGTGCATTGCTTTGCAATAGTCTCTGTGCATTGCTTTGCAATATTCTGTGCATTGCTTTGCAATAGTCTCTGTGTATTGCTTTGCAATAGTCTGTGCATTGCTTTGCAATAGTTTGTGCATTTCTTTGCAATAGTATCTGTGCATTGCTTTGCAATAGTCTGTGCATTGCTTTGCAATAGTCTGTGCATTGCTTTGCAATAGTCTGTGCATTGCTTTGCAATAGTTTGTGCATTGCTTTGCAATAATCTGTGCATTGCTTTGCAATAGTCTCTGTGCATTGCTATGCAATAGCCTCTGTGCATTGCTTTGCAATAGTCTGTGCATTGGTTTGCAATAGTCTCTGTGCATTGCTATGCAATAGTCTGTGCATTGCTTTGCAATAGTCTCTGTGCCTTGCTTTGCAATAGTCTCTCTGCATTGCTTTGCAATAGTCTCTGTGCATTGCTTTGCAATAGTCTATGTGCATTGCTTTGCAATAGTCTGTGCATTGCTTTGCAATAGTCTCTGTGCATTGCTTTGCAATAGTCTGTGCATTGCTTTGCAATAGTTTGTGCATTTCTTTGCAATAGTATCTGTGCATTGCTTTGCAATAGTCTCTGTGCATTGCTTTGCAATAGTCTGTGCATTGCTTTGCAATAGTTTGTGCATTTCTTTGCAATAGTATCTGTGCATTGCTTTGCAATAGTCTGTGCATTGCTTTGCAATAGTCTGTGCATTGCTTTGCAATAGTCTCTGTGCATTGCTTTGCAATAGTATCTGTGCATTGCTTTGCAATAGTCTGTGCATTGCTTTGCAATAGTCTCTGTGTATTGCTTTGCAATAGTATCTGTGGATTGCTTTGCAGTAGTCTCTGTGCATTGCTTTGCAATAGTCTGTGCATTGCTTTGCAATAGTCTCTGTGCATTGCTTTGCAATAGTCTCTGTGCATTGCTTTGCAATAGTCTGTGCATTGCTTTGCAATAGTCTCTGTGCATTGCTTTGCAATAGTCTCTGTGCCTTGCTTTGCAATAGTCTCTGTGCATTGCTTTGCAATAGTCTTTGTGCATTGCTATGCAATAGTCTCTATGCATTGCATTGCAATAGTCCGTGCATTGCTTTGCAATAGTCTCTGTGCATTGCATTGCAATAGTCTGTGCATTGCTTTGCAATAGTCTCTGTGCATTGCTTTGCAATAGTCTGTGCATTGCTTTGCAATAGCCTCTGTGCATTGCTTTGCAATAGTCTGTGCATTGGTTTGCAATAGTCTCTGTGCATTGCTATGCAATAGTCTCTGTGCATTGCATTGCAATAGTCTGTGCATTGCTTTGCAATAGTCTCTGTGACTTGCTTTGCAATAGTCTCTGTGCATTGCTTTGCAATAGTCTCTGTGCATTGCTATGCAATAGCCTCTGTGCATTGCTTTGCAATAGTCTGTGCATTGGTTTGCAATAGTCTCTGTGCATTGCTTTGCAATAGTCTGTGCATTGCTTTGCAATAGTCTGCACATTGCTTTGCAATAGTCTGCGCATTGCTTTGTAATAGTCTGTGCATTTCTTTGCAATAGTCTGTGCATTGCTTTGCAATAGTATCTGTGCATTGCTTTGCAATAGTCTCTTTGCATTGCTTTGCAATAGTCTCTCTGCATTGCTCTGCAATAGTCTATGCATTGCTTTGCAATAGTCTCTGTGCATTGCTTTGCAATAGTCTCTGTGCATTGCTTTGCAATAGTCTCTCTGCATTGCTTTGCAATAGTCTCTGTGCATTGCTTTGCAATCGTCTGTGCATTGCTTTGCAATAGTCTCTGTGCATTGCTTTGCAATAGTCTCTGTGCATTGCTTTGCAATAGTCTCTCTGTGCATTGCTTTGCAATAGTCTGTGCATTGCTTTGCAATAGTCTATGTGCATTGCTATGCAATAGTCTATGTGCATTGCATTGCAATAGTCTGTGCATTGCTTTGCAATAGTCTCTGTGCCTTGCTTTGCAATAGTCTCTGTGCATTGCTATGCAATAGCCTCTGTGCATTGCTTTGCAATAGTCTGTGCATTGGTTTGCAATAGTCTCTGTGCATTGCTATGCAATAGTCTCTGTGCATTGCATTGCAATAGTCTGTGCATTGCTTTGCAATAGTCTCTGTGACTTGCTTTGCAATAGTCTCTGTGCATTGCTTTGCAATAGTCTCTGTGCATTGCTATGCAATAGCCTCTGTGCATTGCTTTGCAATAGTCTGTGCATTGGTTTGCAATAGTCTCTGTGCATTGCTTTGCAATAGTCTGTGCATTGCTTTGCAATAGTCTGCACATTGCTTTGCAATAGTCTGCGCATTGCTTTGTAATAGTCTGTGCATTTCTTTGCAATAGTCTGTGCATTGCTTTGCAATAGTATCTGTGCATTGCTTTGCAATAGTCTCTTTGCATTGCTTTGCAATAGTCTCTCTGCATTGCTCTGCAATAGTCTATGCATTGCTTTGCAATAGTCTCTGTGCATTGCTTTGCAATAGTCTCTGTGCATTGCTTTGCAATAGTCTCTCTGCATTGCTTTGCAATAGTCTCTGTGCATTGCTTTGCAATCGTCTGTGCATTGCTTTGCAATAGTCTCTGTGCATTGCTTTGCAATAGTCTCTGTGCATTGCTTTGCAATAGTCTCTCTGTGCATTGCTTTGCAATAGTCTGTGCATTGCTTTGCAATAGTCTATGTGCATTGCTATGCAATAGTCTATGTGCATTGCATTGCAATAGTCTGTGCATTGCTTTGCAATAGTCTCTGTGCCTTGCTTTGCAATAGTCTCTGTGCATTGCTATGCAATAGCCTCTGTGCATTGCTTTGCAATAGTCTGTGCATTGGTTTGCAATAGTCTCTGTGCATTGCTATGCAATAGTCTCTGTGCATTGCATTGCAATAGTCTGTGCATTGCTTTGCAATAGTCTCTGTGACTTGCTTTGCAATAGTCTCTGTGCATTGCTTTGCAATAGTCTGTGCATTGCTTTGCAATAGTCTCTGTGCATTGCTTTGCAATAGTCCGTGCGTTGCTTTGCAATAGTCTGTGCATTGCTTTGCAATATTCTCTGTGCATTGCTTTGCAATAGTCTGTGCATTGCTTTGTAATTGTCTGTGTATTGCTTTGCAATAGTCTGTGCATTGCTTTGCAATAATCTGTGCATTTCTTTGCAATAGTCTCTGTGCGTTCCTTTGCAATAGTCTGTGCATTGCTTTGCAATAGTCTCTGTGCATTGCTTTGCAATATTCTGTGCATTGCTTTGCAATAGTCTCTGTGTATTGCTTTGCAATAGTCTGTGCATTGCTTTGCAATAGTTTGTGCATTTCTTTGCAATAGTATCTGTGCATTGCTTTGCAATAGTCTCTCTGCATTGCTCTGCAATAGTCTATGCATTGCTTTGCAATAGTCTCTGTGCATTGCTTTGCAATAGTCTCTGTGCATTGCTTTGCAATAGTCTATGTGCATTGCATTGCAATAGTCTGTGCATTGCTTTGCAATAGTCTCTGTGCCTTGCTTTGCAATAGTCTCTGTGCATTGCTATGCAATAGCCTCTGTGCATTGCTTTGCAATAGTCTGTGCATTGGTTTGCAATAGTCTCTGTGCATTGCTATGCAATAGTCTCTGTGCATTGCATTGCAATAGTCTGTGCATTGCTTTGCAATAGTCTCTGTGACTTGCTTTGCAATAGTCTCTGTGCATTGCTTTGCAATAGTCTGTGCATTGCTTTGCAATAGTCTCTGTGCATTGCTTTGCAATAGTCCGTGCGTTGCTTTGCAATAGTCTGTGCATTGCTTTGCAATATTCTCTGTGCATTGCTTTGCAATAGTCTGTGCATTGCTTTGTAATTGTCTGTGTATTGCTTTGCAATAGTCTGTGCATTGCTTTGCAATAATCTGTGCATTTCTTTGCAATAGTCTCTGTGCGTTCCTTTGCAATAGTCTGTGCATTGCTTTGCAATAGTCTCTGTGCATTGCTTTGCAATATTCTGTGCATTGCTTTGCAATAGTCTCTGTGTATTGCTTTGCAATAGTCTGTGCATTGCTTTGCAATAGTTTGTGCATTTCTTTGCAATAGTATCTGTGCATTGCTTTGCAATAGTCTCTCTGCATTGCTCTGCAATAGTCTATGCGTTCCTTTGCAATAGTCTGTGCATTGCTTTGCAATAGTCTCTGTGCATTGCTTTGCAATATTCTGTGCATTGCTTTGCAATAGTCTCTGTGCATTTCTTTGCAATAGTCTGTGCATTGCTTTGCAATAGTATCTGTGCATTGCTTTGCAATAGTCTCTTTGCATTGCTTTGCAATAGTCTCTCTGCATTGCTCTGCAATAGTCTATGCATTGCTTTGCAATAGTCTCTGTGCATTGCTTTGCAATAGTCTCTGTGCATTGCTTTGCAATAGTCTCTCTGCATTGCTTTGCAATAGTCTCTGTGCATTGCTTTGCAATCGTCTGTGCATTGCTTTGCAATAGTCTCTGTGCATTGCTTTGCAATAGTCTCTGTGCATTGCTTTGCAATAGTCTCTCTGTGCATTGCTTTGCAATAGTCTGTGCATTGCTTTGCAATAGTCTATGTGCATTGCTATGCAATAGTCTATGTGCATTGCATTGCAATAGTCTGTGCATTGCTTTGCAATAGTCTCTGTGCCTTGCTTTGCAATAGTCTCTGTGCATTGCTATGCAATAGCCTCTGTGCATTGCTTTGCAATAGTCTGTGCATTGGTTTGCAATAGTCTCTGTGCATTGCTATGCAATAGTCTCTGTGCATTGCATTGCAATAGTCTGTGCATTGCTTTGCAATAGTCTCTGTGACTTGCTTTGCAATAGTCTCTGTGCATTGCTTTGCAATAGTCTGTGCATTGCTTTGCAATAGTCTCTGTGCATTGCTTTGCAATAGTCCGTGCGTTGCTTTGCAATAGTCTGTGCATTGCTTTGCAATATTCTCTGTGCATTGCTTTGCAATAGTCTGTGCATTGCTTTGTAATTGTCTGTGTATTGCTTTGCAATAGTCTGTGCATTGCTTTGCAATAATCTGTGCATTTCTTTGCAATAGTCTCTGTGCGTTCCTTTGCAATAGTCTGTGCATTGCTTTGCAATAGTCTCTGTGCATTGCTTTGCAATATTCTGTGCATTGCTTTGCAATAGTCTCTGTGTATTGCTTTGCAATAGTCTGTGCATTGCTTTGCAATAGTTTGTGCATTTCTTTGCAATAGTATCTGTGCATTGCTTTGCAATAGTCTGTGCATTGCTTTGCAATAGTCTGTGCATTGCTTTGCAATAGTCTGTGCATTGCTTTGCAATAGTCTGTGCATTGCTTTGCAATAATCTGTGCATTGCTTTGCAATAGTCTCTGTGCATTGCTATGCAATAGCCTCTGTGCATTGCTTTGCAATAGTCTGTGCATTGGTTTGCAATAGTCTCTGTGCATTGCTATGCAATAGTCTGTGCATTGCTTTGCAATAGTCTCTGTGCCTTGCTTTGCAATAGTCTCTCTGCATTGCTTTGCAATAGTCTCTGTGCATTGCTTTGCAATAGTCTATGTGCATTGCTTTGCAATAGTCTGTGCATTGCTTTGCAATAGTCTCTGTGCATTGCTTTGCAATAGTCTCTGCATTGCTTTGCAATAGTTTGTGCATTTCTTTGCAATAGTATCTGTGCATTGCTTTGCAATAGTCTCTGTGCATTGCTTTGCAATAGTCTGTGCATTGCTTTGCAATAGTTTGTGCATTTCTTTGCAATAGTATCTGTGCATTGCTTTGCAATAGTCTGTGCATTGCTTTGCAATAGTCTGTGCATTGCTTTGCAATAGTCTCTGTGCATTGCTTTGCAATAGTATCTGTGCATTGCTTTGCAATAGTCTGTGCATTGCTTTGCAATAGTCTCTGTGTATTGCTTTGCAATAGTATCTGTGGATTGCTTTGCAGTAGTCTCTGTGCATTGCTTTGCAATAGTCTGTGCATTGCTTTGCAATAGTCTCTGTGCATTGCTTTGCAATAGTCTCTGTGCATTGCTTTGCAATAGTCTGTGCATTGCTTTGCAATAGTCTCTGTGCATTCCTACGCAATAGCCTCTGTGCATTGCTTTGCAATAGTCTGTGCATTGCTTTGCAATAGTCTCTGTGCATTGCTATGCAATAGTCTCTATGCATTGCATTGCAATAGTCCGTGCATTGCTTTGCAATAGTCTCTGTGCCTTGCTTTGCAATAGTCTCTGTGCATTGCTTTGCAATAGTCTCTGTGCATTGCTTTGCAATAGTCTGTGCATTGCTTTGCAATAGTCTCTGTGCATTGCTATGCAATAGCCTCTGTGCATTGCTTTGCAATAGTCTGTGCATTGGTTTGCAATAGTCTCTGTGCATTGCTTTGCAATAGTCTGTGCATTGCTTTGCAATAGTCTGCACATTGCTTTGCAATAGTCTGCGCATTGCTTTGTAATAGTCTGTGCATTTCTTTGCAATAGTCTGTGCATTGCTTTGCAATAGTATCTGTGCATTGCTTTGCAATAGTCTCTTTGCATTGCTTTGCAATAGTCTCTCTGCATTGCTCTGCAATAGTCTATGCATTGCTTTGCAATAGTCTGCGCATTGCTTTGCAATAGTCTCTGTGCATTGCTTTGCAATAGTCTCTGTGCATTGCTTTGCAATAGTCTCTCTGCATTGCTTTGCAATAGTCTCTGTGCATTGCTTTGCAATCGTCTGTGCATTGCTTTGCAATAGTCTCTGTGCATTGCTTTGCAATAGTCTCTGTGCATTGCTTTGCAATAGTCTCTCTGTGCATTGCTTTGCAATAGTCTGTGCATTGCTTTGCAATAGTCTATGTGCATTGCTATGCAATAGTCTATGTGCATTGCATTGCAATAGTCTGTGCATTGCTTTGCAATAGTCTCTGTGCCTTGCTTTGCAATAGTCTCTGTGCATTGCTTTGCAATAGTCTCTGTGCATTGCTTTGCAATAGTCTGTGCATTGCTTTGCAATAGTCTCTGTGCATTGCTATGCAATAGCCTCTGTGCACTGCGTTGCAATAGTCTGTGCATTGCTTTGCAATAGTCTCTGTGAATTGCTATGCAATAGTTTGTGCATTGCTTTGCAATAGTCTCTGTGGATTGCTTTGCTATAGTCTCTGTGCATTGCTTTGCAATAGTCTCTGTGCATTGCTTTGCAATAATCTGTGCATTGCTATGCAATAGTCTCTGTGCATTGCATTGCAATAGTCTGTGCCTTGCTTTGCAATAGTCTCTGTGCATTGCTATGCAATAGTCTCTGTGCATTGCATTGCAATAGTCTGTGGATTGCTTTGCAATAGTCTCTGTGCCTTGCTTTGCAATAGTCTCTGTGCATTGCTTTGCAATAGGTTCTTTGCATTGCTTTGCAATAGTCTCTGTGCATTGCTTTGCAATAGTCTATGTGCATTGCTTTGCAATAGTCTGTGCATTGCTTTGCAATAGTCTCTGTGCATTGCTTTGCAATAGTCTGTGCATTGCTTTGCAATAATCTGTGCATTGCTTTGCAATAGTCTCTGTGCATTGCTATGCAATAGTCTCTGTGCATTGCTTTGCAATAGACTGTGCATTGCTTTGCAATAGTCTGTGCATTGCTTTGCAATACTCTCTGTGCATTGCTTTGCAATAGTCTCTGTGCATTGCTTTGCAATAGTCTGTGTATTGCTTTGCAATAGTCTGTGCATTGCTTTGCAATAGTCTGTGCATTTCTTTGCAATAGTCTCCATGCATTTCTTTGCAATAGTCTGTGCATTGCTTTGCAATAGTATCTGTGCATTGCTTTGCAATAGTCTGTGCATTGCTTGCTTTGCAATAGTCTCTGTGCATTGCTTTGCAATAGTCTCTCTGCATTGCTCTGCAATAGTCTATGCATTGCTTTGCAATAGTCTGTGCATTGCTTTGCAATAGTCTTTGTGCATTGCTTTGCAATAGTCTGTGCATTGCTTTGCAATAGTCTCTGTGCATTGCTTTGCAATAGTCTCTGTGCATTGCTTTGCAATAGTCTGTGCATTGCTTTGCAATAGTCTGTGCATTGCTTTGCAATAGTCTTTGCATTGCTTTGCAATAGTCTCTGTGCATTGCTATGCAATAGCCTCTGTGCATTGCTTTGCAATAGTCTGTGCATTGGTTTGCAATAGTCTCTGTGCATTGCTTTTTTTTTTTTTTTTTTTTTTTTTTTTTTATTGAGATGGATCAGACTTTCAATAAAACAGACATACAACTTTACAAATATCAGTCAGAGAGAAAATTACAGTTTAGACATAAGGATTAAAACAGATATACAAATATAAATGGTTTTATACAGCTCAGTGGTTATCAAAGTTCAAATAACTTGCCTTGCTGAATTAAAAAACCAGACAATGCCGGGACCCTCTAAGATCTATCAGCCAGTTATTTTCCTCCAGTTACTAAGGGGAGCCCAGATCTTTTTACCATAGTCTTTCTTCTTTTTACCCTTAAAATTATATAGACATTCTTCGATGTTATGTGTCCCAAGCAATCTCGAGAGCCACATCTGAAATGTAGGGGCTACCGGATCTTTCCAGGCTGCCGCAATTAAAATTCTAAAAACGGCGACGGACAGAAAAATAAAAGCTTCAGCTTCCGGTCCAACTCTATGATTGCCATCCCTGCCAATCAAAACAGTGGTTGGGGATAGAGGAATTTGACACTCTAGCAGCCCCGATAAAAACTTCTCAATTTCTCTTAAAACGGGTTTAAGATTCTGGCAGGAGTAAAACATATGCATTAAATCTGCAGGACCTTGGCTGCATCTTGGGCATCCATCTGTATCCCTTTTCCCCCATTGATACAGCTTAGCGGGGGTATAGTAAAGATTAAAGACCATCTTATAATGTTGTGCTTTCAGATTAGTCGCTCTTAATACTTTCTTGTTTAATGCCAACGCATAGTCCACATCCACGTCTGGATCCCCTATTTTCCGAGCCCATGCGCCTTCAACTTTTCCAATATCCTCCTCCAGACCTTGTAAAAGATAATTATAGCCTATTTTAATCTTCTTACCCCCTTTAATTAAGTAATGCACAATCGGATTTACCTCCTGAATAAACACCCTAGGTCTAAGTGCCTTCACCGTTTGTTCTAGCTGATTATATAGCAGCCAATGATTGGATGGGATACCAAATTTTTGTTGCAAAGCCTCAAACCCTAAGAGATCATCCTTACACATAACATCCCCCAAAGACCGGATGCCCAAGCTCTTCCACAATTCACTATTTCTATTCTGTCCAAGATGTTGGAACGGACTTGAATTCCAGATGTCTATTGTACCATTGATTTTAGGGATCTTAAGAAATTTCAACAGCGCCTTCCATACACCCCATGCACTTAACATTACTTTACTTTTACTCTTCTTAAAATACAACACATTAATTTCACGTATTAGGACCCCTCTAGCTTTTTCACCCATTACTAATTCATAAATTGTAGGGATTCTGTGGGTGCCAAATGATACTTCAGGAGCATCATAGTGCAGTAGATGGTTCATGTGCAGCAGTAAGCAAACCCAATGATATAGCCTTAAATTAGGAGCAGATAATCCGCCTCCCTCCAAAGGTGAAGAAAGACGAGCTAATGATCTTCTAACTTTGCCATATTGCCATACAAATTGTGAAAACACTGCTTCCATTCTTTTCATTAGGCCTTCATCAATTAACAACGGTATGGCACGAAACAAATACAATATTTTTGGGAACATCGACATTTTCAAAACATTCACCCTCCCAATCAAAGACAGCTGTAGTACATCAATCCTCCTCAGATCTTTATCAATTCTGGCAAGTAGGGGGCCAAAGTTTTCCTGAACAATCTTAACTACATTTGAATTAATGTTTACCCCTAAGTAGACTGCGGAGTCCACATATCTTTGATCCCTTTTCTGAATGTTCTTAGTACATATTATTATTGTTTTATCTGAATTGAGTTTGTATCCCGAACTGTTCCCAAACTCCTGAGCCAGACTACTTAGTTCCTGCATTGCCGCCTGCGGGTTGGTGGTAACAATTGCCAGGTCATCCGCATACGCCAATAACTTAGTAGTATGCCCATGGGATATCACCGGGGATATTCTATCGGATGCGAGAATCTTCCTAATTAGCGGGTCTATATATAACGAGAAAAGTATAGGTGAGCAGGGGCAGCCCTGGCGAGTGCCTCTCCTGATCACTACCTCATCTGATTGAAAACCCATTGTGGTAATTCTGGCTACTGGATCCATATACAAAGCTTTAATAGCTCTCCTGCACTTTTCTCCGAAGCCCCTTCTAAACAACACCTCCCACATGAAGTCCCAAACCACACGGTCAAAAGCCTTCTCGGCATCCAACAAAATCATGGCCATATCTCCACCCGTTGCAGCTGCCGCATCGAATAATGAGATTGCCCTTGCTGTATGCTCGGTAGTACCTCTCCCTGGGACAAACCCATGCTGCCAGGGTGAGACAAGTTGGCCAATGATCTTCGCTAACCTTTTCGCCCATACTTTCGAGTATAGTTTGGCGTCTGTATTTATTAACGAGATAGGACGATATGACCCTGGGTTCTCCTCTGGTTTTCCCTTTTTATGGAAGATGACAATATTGGTCTGTTTCCACGAATCCGGGATATTACCCGAACAGACTATTCCATTAAAAAGGTCTTCGACCAAGGGGAGAATTTAATCTCCCAGGGCCCTATACACCTCGATTGGAAGACCATCTGGGCCTGCAGCTTTACCTGCTGCTAGTTCATTCAAAGCGATTTTAATCTCCTCTGATGTTATATCCATTTCTAATCGGGCCCTATCTTCCTCCTCCAGCCTTGGAGTTAGGGGAGACTGATCTTCCATAAATGGTACGACCCCTGGCTCCTGATCATACAGCTTTTGATAAAATTTCTGAAACACATCCATTATAGATTTTGGGTCTGTATATTCACTCCCATTATATTTAATCCTCCCAATTTTATTACGATTTAAATCCTGCCTAATGCGGAGCGCTAATACTCTACCAGCTTGTTCTCCAGTCTCGTATCTCCTTGCTCTTTGGGTTTGGTATTCACAAATCTCCTTCTGTGTAATTATTTTTAAAATTTCACCCTTAACCCGAGCCATGTTCCCGACCGTCTCCCCACTATCTCTACCTGAAGCTATTTCCTCAATGTGGCACCTTTCTATTTCTGCTAGATCTGAGGTGAGTCTCCCCACCTTACTTTTATCCTCTTTCCTTAGTTTTGCTGCAAAACTAATCGTCTCACCCCTGAATGCGGCCTTAAAGGATTCCCACACTCCATTTCTGGAAGCGCTATATCTATTACACTCGAAGAATTCCTTTGCCCAGTTTTTAATATGTTTAACAAACCTTTCGTCATTTAATAATTTCCTTTCGAATGTCCATCTAGAAGTTTTCCTCTGTACATTAGGGACCCTATATGTCAGAATTACGGGATTGTGATCAGAAATTATTCTCGGTAATCTATCAATTTTTACCCTGCCAATTTCGCCAGTTGTGACAAAGAAGTAATCCAATTTGAAATACTTCTGTGCCGGGTGTGAAAAATATGTATACCCTCGGTCTCCGGGGACTTTTTCTCCCCATACCTCCACCAAACCATGAGACTGGATCAGAGAGCTTATGGCCCTATTAACTTTACGTTTGCGGCCCGTATAGATACTGCCCCTCTGCCAGTCCGCCGAGATGTTCATATCACCGCACACTACCAGCGGGGCAGTCCAACTGGCCAGCTCCTCTTCTAATTTATCATATACCCCTGGATCATCCTCATTCGGACCATATATTGCACACAGCGTGAACCCCAGATTCAACTCCACCAGTACCCATCTCCCAGAACCATCTGTTTTACTACGTTTCACACCACCCAAGTTACTTTTAGCTAAAATAGCCACCCCTCTGATCATTGATGACTGCGATGAACATCCGACCAAAGTATACCCATACATCTCCAACATCCTTCTTTTATTCCAGGGGATATGGGTTTCCTGGATACAGACTATATCTATATTATTTGATCTAATCAAATGACTCAATCTCTGCCGCTTCTTCCAATCATTTAACCCCCCAGCGTTGATAGTACATATCCTAATGTCTGACATTATTAAAGTATTTGCAATTCCTACCTTGACTGATTACCATGTGTCTAATATCTGCCCAGTTCCACTTCCTTTCCATCTCATTATTTTTCAAAGATTTTACCCCCCCTTCCCTCCCCTCCCCCACCCCTTCCTCCCTCTGCACTCTCTCCCTCCCCTTGACCAGCTCCAAATTGGAGCTCCCCCTTACCCAACCCCCTAGTTCTGAGGCGCTCAGACCGATGGTCTGTGCACGTGATGGTTTGCAGCTCGGATTGAGGAGAAGAATCTGTGCCCATTCACCAAAATATCTATATATATTTTTTTTTTTAACCCAATTTTGTTTTAATACTATAACCCCTTACCTACTTTCACACCACCCCACTATCTGTGTTCCTGTGTCACCGTTTTATACTTTGCATGAATTGACAGGACAGAGTTACGCCTATGTTATATCACTATTTCCACCTCATTTGAACATTTGAACATTTTAACAATTTTAACATTTTAGCCAGTTCACCCCGTCTCTAAGCAGCCTATGACAATGACAACAGGAATTCTTTTGCCTTAATTTCAGAAGAGAAATATAGTGTTTTCCCATCTTTGATTATCTTCAGCTGGGCAGGATTAATCAGGTAGGCCTGCATGCCCTTATCCTGAGCCGGTTTGATCAGCTGCCTTAATCTCCAACGTCTCTCGACTGTAATATGGCAATAGTCTGGGCGAACGAAAAAAGTATAGCCATCAACAATCTTTTTCTTGTCTGGCCTTGCCCTCTCAGAGATAGCTTGCCTCAAATTAAAGTTGCCCAGGAAAATTAATATCGCTCTAGGTTTGTCGTCCTCTTTCGTGTTCTTATGAGGATTAGCAGGGGTGCGATGTGCTCTCTGAACCTCTCTGCCAAAATCCCAATCCTTCAAGTCAGTAAACGCATGTTCAAAGAGTTTTACAACAAATGACTTCATATCTGTACCCTCTGATCCTTCAGGGATTCCCAGGATGCGTAGGTTGTTCTGACGCGATCTGTTTTCCAAAGATTCCAACTTCCACTGTATATCAGTTAACTGCTTAGTATGCCCATCCACCTTATTGGAGGCGGCCTCTGATTCCGCTTCAGTAGAAACAATTCTGTCTTCCAGATTGGAGACCCGCTCCCCCAGATTCACACAAGCCTTAGTCAGCTTCCTGACCGCCCCTTGTATTTTCCTGACAGCGGCCTGAGATTTACGGCTCTCCTGTCTTGCTTCCTCACGATGTGCTAGGATCTCCTGGTGAATAACTTCAAGAAGGGACATTTGTGCAGATTCCCCAGCTGAGCTAGCTGAAGCAGTATTTGTCAGTGGCTGCTGTTCTCTCTTCTGACCTTGCGTTTTCGTTCTCAACATAGTTTTCACCGCTGTGCTCGGGGGGCTACCTTCATCCTGTTCCAGATCGCTACCAGTCTCTAAGTCGCTACCTTCTTGCTCCAAGCTGTCCTCCTCATCTTCCGACCATTCTCCACCCTCTGAAACTGAGAAGAATGCCTCGCTTGGGGCTTCCTTTTTGCTGCAGGGGTTCCCACCAGAATCTTCCTCCAGGATCTCTTCTAATGCTTGAGGTATTAACACAACATTGACAATGGGATCCACTTCCGGGACCTCTCCCTGCTGTTCTACCTCCTCTATACTTCCAGCAGTGTCAGGCTGCCCCTCTTCCAAATTATCCAGGAGCCCCTCAGCCAGCTTTGGTGTTATCTGTGACTGAATCTGGTTAACATCACCCTTAATATCCATGGAGTGTTTGTTCTTACTCACTTTTTGGAAAATGACAGAGATTGGGGTGGTGCCCTGGGAATCAGAGTTCAATTTGCCGCTCCCTTGTTGTTGTACCTGTTTTTTAGCTGAGGGGGAGCCTTTCTTGTTGCCAGCTAGATCTTCCGATAATTCCGCTGCAGCGGCTGCCTTCCTCCTTGCTGCAGCTTTAGCGGTAGCGCTCATTTTCGGAGCCATTATTTCCCTCCTCCTCTCCTTGAGCCCAAACTGCCCTTTACTGCCTGGGCTTCCCGGGCTTCTAAAGCAGTCTGTATGCTCCACTTTCCCCACCCACGGAACCAACGGAGCCTCCAGTGCGTTAGCTTTCACTCGAGCCTCACCTTGCGAAGAGCTCACTTGTCCGTGCGGGCATGTATCAACCGAGCGGGGTTTTCTGCTCCGATGCAGACTCCGTTTGAACAGGAGTCCCAGCGCTGCTTGTCTAGCGAGGGCAGACACCACAAACACCTCCGCCTCCGCCTCTGCGAGCAGCCCAGCGGCCCCGCCTCTCCGTCTCCTAATCACCTGCAATACCTCCAGCAACAGCCGCTTCAGCGGCTGACGGCAGGTCAGTTTCATGCGGCGAGATTTTTCCCCTGCTTGTGTTTTCTGCCGCCGATCAGTCTTTCAGTTCCCAGCCGGTATTGCTATCGTTGCGGGCATTCAGGCAGCAAAGGCAGCAAGGGGGTTTACAGAGATCTACGGTTCTTCATTATTTTCTATGCACCTCCTCAATCGAGCTGCTTTCCCGGCCGTCTACACGGCCGCCATCTTGCCCCTCTACCAGTCTCTGTGCATTGCTATGCAATAGTCTCTGTGCATTGCATTGCAATTGTCTGTGCATTGCTTTGCAATAGTCTCTGTGCCTTGCTTTGCAATAGTCTCTGTGCAGTGCTTTGCAATAGTCTGTGCATTGCTTTGCAATAGTCTCTGTGCATTGCTTTGCAATAGTCTGTGCATTGCTTTGCAATTGTCTGTGTATTGCTTTGCAATAGTCTGTGCATTGCATTGCAATAGTCTGTGCATTTCTTTGCAATAGTCTCTGTGCATTCCTTTGCAATAGTCTGTGCATTGCTTCGCAATAGTCTCTGTGCATTGCTTTGCAATATTCTGTGCATTGCTTTGCAATAGTCTCTGTGTATTGCTTTGCAATAGTCTGTGCATTGCTTTGCAATAGTTTGTGCATTTCTTTGCAATATTATCTGTGCATTGCTTTGCAATAGTCTGTGCATTGCTTTGCAATAGTCTGTGCATTGCTTTGCAATAGTCTCTGTGCATTGCTTTGCAATAGTCTCTGTGCATTGCTTTGCAATAGTCTGTGCATTGCTTTGCAATAGTCTGTGCATTGCTTTGTAATAGTCTGTGCATTTCTTTGCAATAGTCTGTGCATTGCTTTGCAATAGTATCTGTGCATTGCTTTGCAACAGTCTGTGCATTGCTTTGCAATAGTCTCTGTGCATTGCTTTGCAATAGTCTCTGTGCATTGCTTTGCAATAGTCTCTCTGCATTGCTCTGCAATAGTATATGCATTGCTTTGCAATAGTCTGCGCATTGCTTTGCAATAGTCTGTGCATTGCTTTGCAATAGTCTCTATGCATTGCTTTGCAATAGTCTGTGCATTGCTTTGCAATAGTCTTTGTGCATTGCTTTGCAATAGTCTGTGCATTGCTTTGCAATAGTCTCTGTGCATTGCTTTGCAATAGTCTGTGCATTGCTTTGCAATAGTCTCTGTGCATTGCTATGCAATAGCCTCTGTGCATTGCTTTGCAATAGTCTGTGCATTGGTTTGCAATAGTCTCTGTGCATTGCTATGCAATAGTCTCTGTGCATTGCATTGCAATAGTCTGTGCATTGCTTTGCAATAGTCTCTGTGACTTGCTTTGCAATAGTCTCTGTGCATTGCTTTGCAATAGTCTGTGCATTGCTTTGCAATAGTCTCTGTGCATTGCTTTGCAATAGTCTGTGTGTTGCTTTGCAATAGTCTGTGCATTGCTTTGCAATATTCTCTGTGCATTGCTTTGCAATAGTCTGTGCATTGCTTTGCAATTGTCTGTGTATTGCTTTGCAATAGTCTGTGCATTGCTTTGCAATAATCTGGGCATTTCTTTGCAATAGTCTCTGTGCGTTCCTTTGCAATAGTCTGTGCATTGCTTTGCAATAGTCTCTGTGCATTGCTTTGCAATATTCTGTGCATTGCTTTGCAATAGTCTCTGTGTATTGCTTTGCAATAGTCTGTGCATTGCTTTGCAATAGTTTGTGCATTTCATTGCAATAGTATCTGTGCATTGCTTTGCAATAGTCTGTGCATTGCTTTGCAATAGTCTGTGCATTGCTTTGCAATAGTCTGTGCATTGCTTTGCAATAGTCTGTGCATTGCTTTGCAATAATCTGTGCATTGCTTTGCAATAGTCTCTGTGCATTGCTATGCAATAGCCTCTGTGCATTGCTTTGCAATAGTCTGTGCATTGGTTTGCAATAGTCTCTGTGCATTGCTATGCAATAGTCTCTGTGCATTGCATTGCAATAGTCTGTGCATTGCTTTGCAATAGTCTCTGTGCCTTGCTTTGCAATAGTCTCTCTGCATTGCTTTGCAATAGTCTCTGTGCATTGCTTTGCAATAATCTATGTGCATTGCTTTGCAATAGTCTGTGCATTGCTTTGCAATAGTCTCTGTGCATTGCTTTGCAATAGTCTGTGCATTGCTTTGAATAGTTTGTGCATTTCTTTGCAATAGTATCTGTGCATTGCTTTGCAATAGTCTCTGTGCATTGCTTTGCAATAGTCTGTGCATTGCTTTGCAATAGTTTGTGCATTTCTTTGCAATAGTATCTGTGCATTGCTTTGCAATAGTCTGTGCATTGCTTTGCAATAGTCTGTGCATTGCTTTGCAATAGTCTCTGTGCATTGCTTTGCAATAGTATCTGTGCATTGCTTTGCAATAGTCTGTGCATTGCTTTGCAATAGTCTCTGTGTATTGCTTTGCAATAGTATCTGTGGATTGCTTTGCAGTAGTCTCTGTGCATTGCTTTGCAATAGTCTGTGCATTGCTTTGCAATAGTCTCTGTGCATTGCTTTGCAATAGTCTCTGTGCATTGCTTTGCAATAGTCTGTGCATTGCTTTGCAATAGTCTCTGTGCATTCCTATGCAATAGCCTCTGTGCATTGCTTTGCAATAGTCTGTGCATTGCTTGGCAATAGTCTCTGTGCATTGCTATGCAATAGTCTCTATGCATTGCATTGCAATAGTCTGTGCATTGCTTTGCAATAGTCTCTGTGCCTTGCTTTGCAATAGTCTCTGTGCATTGCTTTGCAATAGTCTCTGTGCATTGCTTTGCAATAGTCTGTGCATTGCTTTGCAATAGTCTCTGTGCATTGCTATGCAATAGCCTCTGTGCATTGCTTTGCAATAGTCTGTGCATTGGTTTGCAATAGTCTCTGTGCATTGCTTTGCAATAGTCTGTGCATTGCTTTGCAATAGTCTGCACATTGCTTTGCAATAGTCTGCGCATTGCTTTGTAATAGTCTGTGCATTTCTTTGCAATAGTCTGTGCATTGCTTTGCAATAGTATCTGTGCATTGCTTTGCAATAGTCTCTTTGCATTGCTTTGCAATAGTCTCTCTGCATTGCTCTGCAATAGTCTATGCATTGCTTTGCAATAGTCTGCGCATTGCTTTGCAATAGTCTCTGTGCATTGCTTTGCAATAGTCTCTGTGCATTGCTTTGCAATAGTCTCTCTGCATTGCTTTGCAATAGTCTCTGTGCATTGCTTTGCAATCGTCTGTGCATTGCTTTGCAATAGTCTCTGTGCATTGCTTTGCAATAGTCTCTGTGCATTGCTTTGCAATAGTCTCTCTGTGCATTGCTTTGCAATAGTCTGTGCATTGCTTTGCAATAGTCTATGTGCATTGCTATGCAATAGTCTATGTGCATTGCATTGCAATAGTCTGTGCATTGCTTTGCAATAGTCTCTGTGCCTTGCTTTGCAATAGTCTCTGTGCATTGCTTTGCAATAGTCTCTGTGCATTGCTTTGCAATAGTCTGTGCATTGCTTTTCAATAGTCTCTGTGCATTGCTATGCAATAGCCTCTGTGCACTGCGTTGCAATAGTCTGTGCATTGCTTTGCAATAGTCTCTGTGAATTGCTTTGCAATAGTTTGTGCATTGCTTTGCAATAGTCTCTGTGGATTGCTTTGCTATAGTCTCTGTGCATTGCTTTGCAATAGTCTCTGTGCATTGCTTTGCAATAATCTGTGCATTGCTATGCAATAGTCTCTGTGCATTGCATTGCAATAGTCTGTGCCTTGCTTTGCAATAGTCTCTGTGCATTGCTATGCAATAGTCTCTGTGCATTGCATTGCAATAGTCTGTGCATTGCTTTGCAATAATCTGTGCATTGCTTTGCAATAGTCTCTGTGCATTGCTATGCAATAGTCTCTGTGCATTGCTTTGCAATAGTCTGTGCATTGCTTTGCAATACTCTCTGTGCATTGCTTTGCAATAGTCTCTGTGCATTGCTTTGCAATAGTCTGTGTATTGCTTTGCAATAGTCTGTGCATTGCTTTGCAATAGTCTGTGCATTTCTTTGCAATAGTCTCCGTGCATTTCTTTGCAATAGTCTGTGCATTGCTTTGCAATAGTATCTGTGCATTGCTTTGCAATAGTCTGTGCATTGCTTGCTTTGCAATAGTCTCTGTGCATTGCTTTGCAATAGTCTCTCTGCATTGCTCTGCAATAGTCTATGCATTGCTTTGCAATAGTCTGTGCATTGCTTTGCAATAGTCTTTGTGCATTGCTTTGCAATAGTCTGTGCATTGCTTTGCAATAGTCTCTGTGCATTGCTTTGCAATAGTCTCTGTGCATTGCTTTGCAATAGTCTGTGCATTGCTTTGCAATAGTCTGTGCATTGCTTTGCAATAGTCTTTGCATTGCTTTGCAATAGTCTCTGTGCATTGCTATGCAATAGCCTCTGTGCATTGCTTTGCAATAGTCTGTGCATTGGTTTGCAATAGTCTCTGTGCATTGCTATGCAATAGTCTCTGTGCATTGCATTGCAATTGTCTGTGCATTGCTTTGCAATAGTCTCTGTGCCTTGCTTTGCAATAGTCTCTGTGCAGTGCTTTGCAATAGTCTGTGCATTGCTTTGCAATAGTCTCTGTGCATTGCTTTGCAATAGTCTGTGCATTGCTTTGCAATTGTCTGTGTATTGCTTTGCAATAGTCTGTGCATTGCATTGCAATAGTCTGTGCATTTCTTTGCAATAGTCTCTGTGCATTCCTTTGCAATAGTCTGTGCATTGCTTCGCAATAGTCTCTGTGCATTGCTTTGCAATATTCTGTGCATTGCTTTGCAATAGTCTCTGTGTATTGCTTTGCAATAGTCTGTGCATTGCTTTGCAATAGTTTGTGCATTTCTTTGCAATAGTATCTGTGCATTGCTTTGCAATAGTCTGTGCATTGCTTTGCAATAGTCTGTGCATTGCGTTGCAATAGTCTCTGTGCATTGCTTTGCAATAGTCTGTGCATTGCTTTGTAATAGTCTGTGCATTTCTTTGCAATAGTCTGTGCATTGCTTTGCAATAGTATCTGTGCATTGCTTTGCAATAGTCTGTGCATTGCTTTGCAATAGTCTCTGTGCATTGCTTTGCAATAGTCTCTGTGCATTGCTTTGCAATAGTCTCTGTGCATTGCTTTGCAATAGTCTGTGCATTGCTTTGAATAGTTTGTGCATTTCTTTGCAATAGTATCTGTGCATTGCTTTGCAATAGTCTCTGTGCATTGCTTTGCAATAGTCTGTGCATTGCTTTGCAATAGTTTGTGCATTTCTTTGCAATAGTATCTGTGCATTGCTTTGCAATAGTCTGTGCATTGCTTTGCAATAGTCTGTGCATTGCTTTGCAATAGTCTCTGTGCATTGCTTTTCAATAGTATCTGTGCATTGCTTTGCAATAGTCTGTGCATTGCTTTGCAATAGTCTCTGTGTATTGCTTTGCAATAGTATCTGTGGATTGCTTTGCAGTAGTCTCTGTGCATTGCTTTGCAATAGTCTGTGCATTGCTTTGCAATAGTCTCTGTGCATTGCTTTGCAATAGTCTCTGTGCATTGCTTTGCAATAGTCTGTGCATTGCTTTGCAATAGTCTCTGTGCATTCCTATGCAATAGCCTCTGTGCATTGCTTTGCAATAGTCTGTGCATTGCTTTGCAATAGTCTCTGTGCATTGCTATGCAATAGTCTCTATGCATTGCATTGCAATAGTCTGTGCATTGCTTTGCAATAGTCTCTGTGCCTTGCTTTGCAATAGTCTCTGTGCATTGCTTTGCAATAGTCTCTGTGCATTGCTTTGCAATAGTCTGTGCATTGCTTTGCAATAGTCTCTGTGCATTGCTATGCAATAGCCTCTGTGCATTGCTTTGCAATAGTCTGTGCATTGGTTTGCAATAGTCTCTGTGCATTGCTTTGCAATAGTCTGTGCATTGCTTTGCAATAGTCTGCACATTGCTTTACAATAGTCTGCGCATTGCTTTGTAATAGTCTGTGCATTTCTTTGCAATAGTCTGTGCATTGCTTTGCAATAGTATCTGTGCATTGCTTTGCAATAGTCTCTTTGCATTGCTTTGCAATAGTCTCTCTGCATTGCTCTGCAATAGTCTATGCATTGCTTTGCAATAGTCTACGCATTGCTTTGCAATAGTCTCTGTGCATTGCTTTGCAATAGTCTCTGTGCATTGCTTTGCAATAGTCTCTCTGCATTGCTTTGCAATAGTCTCTGTGCATTGCTTTGCAATCGTCTGTGCATTGCTTTGCAACAGTCTCTGTGCATTGCTTTGCAATAGTCTCTGTGCATTGCTTTGCAATAGTCTCTCTGTGCATTGCTTTGCAATAGTCTGTGCATTGCTTTGCAATAGTCTATGTGCATTGCTATGCAATAGTCTATGTGCATTGCATTGCAATAGTCTGTGCATTGCTTTGCAATAGTCTCTGTGCCTTGCTTTGCAATAGTCTCTGTGCATTGCTTTGCAATAGTCTCTGTGCATTGCTTTGCAATAGTCTGTGCATTGCTTTTCAATAGTCTCTGTGCATTGCTATGCAATAGCCTCTGTGCACTGCGTTGCAATAGTCTGTGCATTGCTTTGCAATAGTCTCTGTGAATTGCTTTGCAATAGTTTGTGCATTGCTTTGCAATAGTCTCTGTGGATTGCTTTGCTATAGTCTCTGTGCATTGCTTTGCAATAGTCTCTGTGCATTGCTTTGCAATAATCTGTGCATTGCTATGCAATAGTCTCTGTGCATTGCATTGCAATAGTCTGTGCCTTGCTTTGCAATAGTCTCTGTGCATTGCTATGCAATAGTCTCTGTGCATTGCATTGCAATAGTCTGTGCATTGCTTTGCAATAATCTGTGCATTGCTTTGCAATAGTCTCTGTGCATTGCTATGCAATAGTCTCTGTGCATTGCTTTGCAATAGTCTGTGCATTGCTTTGCAATACTCTCTGTGCATTGCTTTGCAATAGTCTCTGTGCATTGCTTTGCAATAGTCTGTGTATTGCTTTGCAATAGTCTGTGCATTGCTTTGCAATAGTCTGTGCATTTCTTTGCAATAGTCTCCGTGCATTTCTTTGCAATAGTCTGTGCATTGCTTTGCAATAGTATCTGTGCATTGCTTTGCAATAGTCTGTGCATTGCTTGCTTTGCAATAATCTCTGTGCATTGCTTTGCAATAGTCTCTCTGCATTGCTCTGCAATAGTCTATGCATTGCTTTGCAATAGTCTGTGCATTGCTTTGCAATAGTCTTTGTGCATTGCTTTGCAATAGTCTGTGCATTGCTTTGCAATAGTCTCTGTGCATTGCTTTGCAATAGTCTCTGTGCATTGCTTTGCAATAGTCTGTGCATTGCTTTGCAATAGTCTGTGCATTGCTTTGCAATAGTCTTTGCATTGCTTTGCAATAGTCTCTGTGCATTGCTATGCAATAGCCTCTGTGCATTGCTTTGCAATAGTCTGTGCATTGGTTTGCAATAGTCTCTGTGCATTGCTATGCAATAGTCTCTGTGCATTGCATTGCAATTGTCTGTGCATTGCTTTGCAATAGTCTCTGTGCCTTGCTTTGCAATAGTCTCTGTGCAGTGCTTTGCAATAGTCTGTGCATTGCTTTGCAATAGTCTCTGTGCATTGCTTTGCAATAGTCTGTGCATTGCTTTGCAATTGTCTGTGTATTGCTTTGCAATAGTCTGTGCATTGCATTGCAATAGTCTGTGCATTTCTTTGCAATAGTCTCTGTGCATTCCTTTGCAATAGTCTGTGCATTGCTTCGCAATAGTCTCTGTGCATTGCTTTGCAATATTCTGTGCATTGCTTTGCAATAGTCTCTGTGTATTGCTTTGCAATAGTCTGTGCATTGCTTTGCAATAGTTTGTGCATTTCTTTGCAATAGTATCTGTGCATTGCTTTGCAATAGTCTGTGCATTGCTTTGCAATAGTCTGTGCATTGCGTTGCAATAGTCTCTGTGCATTGCTTTGCAATAGTCTGTGCATTGCTTTGTAATAGTCTGTGCATTTCTTTGCAATAGTCTGTGCATTGCTTTGCAATAGTATCTGTGCATTGCTTTGCAATAGTCTGTGCATTGCTTTGCAATAGTCTCTGTGCATTGCTTTGCAATAGTCTCTGTGCATTGCTTTGCAATAGTCTCTGTGCATTGCTTTGCAATAGTCTCTCTGCATTGCTCTGCAATAGTATATGCATTGCTTTGCAATAGTCTGCGCATTGCTTTGCAATAGTCTGTGCATTGCTTTGCAATAGTCTCTGTGCATTGCTATGCAATAGCCTCTGTGCATTGCTTTGCAATAGTCTGTGCATTGGTTTGCAATAGTCTCTGTGCATTGCTATGCAATAGTCTCTGTGCATTGCATTGCAATAGTCTGTGCATTGCTTTGCAATAGTCTCTGTGACTTGCTTTGCAATAGTCTCTGTGCATTGCTTTGCAATAGTCTGTGCATTGCTTTGCAATAGTCTCTGTGCATTGCTTTGCAATAGTCTGTGCGTTGCTTTGCAATAGTCTGTGCATTGCTTTGCAATATTCTCTGTGCATTGCTTTGCAATAGTCTGTGCATTGCTTTGCAATTGTCTGTGTATTGCTTTGCAATAGTCTGTGCATTGCTTTGCAATAATCTGGGCATTTCTTTGCAATAGTCTCTGTGCGTTCCTTTGCCATAGTCTGTGCATTGCTTTGCAATAGTCTCTGTGCATTGCTTTGCAATATTCTGTGCATTGCTTTGCAATAGTCTCTGTGCATTGCATTGCAATAGTCTGTGCATTGCTTTGCAATAGTCTCTGTGCCTTGCTTTGCAATAGTCTCTCTGCATTGCTTTGCAATAGTCTCTGTGCATTGCTTTGCAATAATCTATGTGCATTGCTTTGCAATAGTCTGTGCATTGCTTTGCAATAGTCTCTGTGCATTGCTTTGCAATAGTCTGTGCATTGCTTTGAATAGTTTGTGCATTTCTTTGCAATAGTATCTGTGCATTGCTTTGCAATAGTCTCTGTGCATTGCTTTGCAATAGTCTGTGCATTGCTTTGCAATAGTTTGTGCATTTCTTTGCAATAGTATCTGTGCATTGCTTTGCAATAGTCTGTGCATTGCTTTGCAATAGTCTGTGCATTGCTTTGCAATAGTCTCTGTGCATTGCTTTGCAATAGTATCTGTGCATTGCTTTGCAATAGTCTGTGCATTGCTTTGCAATAGTCTCTGTGTATTGCTTTGCAATAGTATCTGTGGATTGCTTTGCAGTAGTCTCTGTGCATTGCTTTGCAATAGTCTGTGCATTGCTTTGCAATAGTCTCTGTGCATTGCTTTGCAATAGTCTCTGTGCATTGCTTTGCAATAGTCTGTGCATTGCTTTGCAATAGTCTCTGTGCATTCCTATGCAATAGCCTCTGTGCATTGCTTTGCAATAGTCTGTGCATTGCTTGGCAATAGTCTCTGTGCATTGCTATGCAATAGTCTCTATGCATTGCATTGCAATAGTCTGTGCATTGCTTTGCAATAGTCTCTGTGCCTTGCTTTGCAATAGTCTCTGTGCATTGCTTTGCAATAGTCTCTGTGCATTGCTTTGCAATAGTCTGTGCATTGCTTTGCAATAGTCTCTGTGCATTGCTATGCAATAGCCTCTGTGCATTGCTTTGCAATAGTCTGTGCATTGGTTTGCAATAGTCTCTGTGCATTGCTTTGCAATAGTCTGTGCATTGCTTTGCAATAGTCTGCACATTGCTTTGCAATAGTCTGCGCATTGCTTTGTAATAGTCTGTGCATTTCTTTGCAATAGTCTGTGCATTGCTTTGCAATAGTATCTGTGCATTGCTTTGCAATAGTCTCTTTGCATTGCTTTGCAATAGTCTCTCTGCATTGCTCTGCAATAGTCTATGCATTGCTTTGCAATAGTCTGCGCATTGCTTTGCAATAGTCTCTGTGCATTGCTTTGCAATAGTCTCTGTGCATTGCTTTGCAATAGTCTCTCTGCATTGCTTTGCAATAGTCTCTGTGCATTGCTTTGCAATCGTCTGTGCATTGCTTTGCAATAGTCTCTGTGCATTGCTTTGCAATAGTCTCTGTGCATTGCTTTGCAATAGTCTCTCTGTGCATTGCTTTGCAATAGTCTGTGCATTGCTTTGCAATAGTCTATGTGCATTGCTATGCAATAGTCTATGTGCATTGCATTGCAATAGTCTGTGCATTGCTTTGCAATAGTCTCTGTGCCTTGCTTTGCAATAGTCTCTGTGCATTGCTTTGCAATAGTCTCTGTGCATTGCTTTGCAATAGTCTGTGCATTGCTTTTCAATAGTCTCTGTGCATTGCTATGCAATAGCCTCTGTGCACTGCGTTGCAATAGTCTGTGCATTGCTTTGCAATAGTCTCTGTGAATTGCTTTGCAATAGTTTGTGCATTGCTTTGCAATAGTCTCTGTGGATTGCTTTGCTATAGTCTCTGTGCATTGCTTTGCAATAGTCTCTGTGCATTGCTTTGCAATAATCTGTGCATTGCTATGCAATAGTCTCTGTGCATTGCATTGCAATAGTCTGTGCCTTGCTTTGCAATAGTCTCTGTGCATTGCTATGCAATAGTCTCTGTGCATTGCATTGCAATAGTCTGTGCATTGCTTTGCAATAATCTGTGCATTGCTTTGCAATAGTCTCTGTGCATTGCTATGCAATAGTCTCTGTGCATTGCTTTGCAATAGTCTGTGCATTGCTTTGCAATACTCTCTGTGCATTGCTTTGCAATAGTCTCTGTGCATTGCTTTGCAATAGTCTGTGTATTGCTTTGCAATAGTCTGTGCATTGCTTTGCAATAGTCTGTGCATTTCTTTGCAATAGTCTCCGTGCATTTCTTTGCAATAGTCTGTGCATTGCTTTGCAATAGTATCTGTGCATTGCTTTGCAATAGTCTGTGCATTGCTTGCTTTGCAATAGTCTCTGTGCATTGCTTTGCAATAGTCTCTCTGCATTGCTCTGCAATAGTCTATGCATTGCTTTGCAATAGTCTGTGCATTGCTTTGCAATAGTCTTTGTGCATTGCTTTGCAATAGTCTGTGCATTGCTTTGCAATAGTCTCTGTGCATTGCTTTGCAATAGTCTCTGTGCATTGCTTTGCAATAGTCTGTGCATTGCTTTGCAATAGTCTGTGCATTGCTTTGCAATAGTCTTTGCATTGCTTTGCAATAGTCTCTGTGCATTGCTATGCAATAGCCTCTGTGCATTGCTTTGCAATAGTCTGTGCATTGGTTTGCAATAGTCTCTGTGCATTGCTATGCAATAGTCTCTGTGCATTGCATTGCAATTGTCTGTGCATTGCTTTGCAATAGTCTCTGTGCCTTGCTTTGCAATAGTCTCTGTGCAGTGCTTTGCAATAGTCTGTGCATTGCTTTGCAATAGTCTCTGTGCATTGCTTTGCAATAGTCTGTGCATTGCTTTGCAATTGTCTGTGTATTGCTTTGCAATAGTCTGTGCATTGCATTGCAATAGTCTGTGCATTTCTTTGCAATAGTCTCTGTGCATTCCTTTGCAATAGTCTGTGCATTGCTTCGCAATAGTCTCTGTGCATTGCTTTGCAATATTCTGTGCATTGCTTTGCAATAGTCTCTGTGTATTGCTTTGCAATAGTCTGTGCATTGCTTTGCAATAGTTTGTGCATTTCTTTGCAATAGTATCTGTGCATTGCTTTGCAATAGTCTGTGCATTGCTTTGCAATAGTCTGTGCATTGCGTTGCAATAGTCTCTGTGCATTGCTTTGCAATAGTCTGTGCATTGCTTTGTAATAGTCTGTGCATTTCTTTGCAATAGTCTGTGCATTGCTTTGCAATAGTATCTGTGCATTGCTTTGCAATAGTCTGTGCATTGCTTTGCAATAGTCTCTGTGCATTGCTTTGCAATAGTCTCTGTGCATTGCTTTGCAATAGTCTCTGTGCATTGCTTTGCAATAGTCTGTGCATTGCTTTGAATAGTTTGTGCATTTCTTTGCAATAGTATCTGTGCATTGCTTTGCAATAGTCTCTGTGCATTGCTTTGCAATAGTCTGTGCATTGCTTTGCAATAGTTTGTGCATTTCTTTGCAATAGTATCTGTGCATTGCTTTGCAATAGTCTGTGCATTGCTTTGCAATAGTCTGTGCATTGCTTTGCAATAGTCTCTGTGCATTGCTTTGCAATAGTATCTGTGCATTGCTTTGCAATAGTCTGTGCATTGCTTTGCAATAGTCTCTGTGTATTGCTTTGCAATAGTATCTGTGGATTGCTTTGCAGTAGTCTCTGTGCATTGCTTTGCAATAGTCTGTGCATTGCTTTGCAATAGTCTCTGTGCATTGCTTTGCAATAGTCTCTGTGCATTGCTTTGCAATAGTCTGTGCATTGCTTTGCAATAGTCTCTGTGCATTCCTATGCAATAGCCTCTGTGCATTGCTTTGCAATAGTCTGTGCATTGCTTTGCAATAGTCTCTGTGCATTGCTATGCAATAGTCTCTATGCATTGCATTGCAATAGTCTGTGCATTGCTTTGCAATAGTCTCTGTGCCTTGCTTTGCAATAGTCTCTGTGCATTGCTTTGCAATAGTCTCTGTGCATTGCTTTGCAATAGTCTGTGCATTGCTTTGCAATAGTCTCTGTGCATTGCTATGCAATAGCCTCTGTGCATTGCTTTGCAATAGTCTGTGCATTGGTTTGCAATAGTCTCTGTGCATTGCTTTGCAATAGTCTGTGCATTGCTTTGCAATAGTCTGCACATTGCTTTACAATAGTCTGCGCATTGCTTTGTAATAGTCTGTGCATTTCTTTGCAATAGTCTGTGCATTGCTTTGCAATAGTATCTGTGCATTGCTTTGCAATAGTCTCTTTGCATTGCTTTGCAATAGTCTCTCTGCATTGCTCTGCAATAGTCTATGCATTGCTTTGCAATAGTCTGCGCATTGCTTTGCAATAGTCTCTGTGCATTGCTTTGCAATAGTCTCTGTGCATTGCTTTGCAATAGTCTCTCTGCATTGCTTTGCAATAGTCTCTGTGCATTGCTTTGCAATCGTCTGTGCATTGCTTTGCAATAGTCTCTGTGCATTGCTTTGCAATAGTCTCTGTGCATTGCTTTGCAATAGTCTCTCTGTGCATTGCTTTGCAATAGTCTGTGCATTGCTTTGCAATAGTCTATGTGCATTGCTATGCAATAGTCTATGTGCATTGCATTGCAATAGTCTGTGCATTGCTTTGCAATAGTCTCTGTGCCTTGCTTTGCAATAGTCTCTGTGCATTGCTTTGCAATAGTCTCTGTGCATTGCTTTGCAATAGTCTGTGCATTGCTTTTCAATAGTCTCTGTGCATTGCTATGCAATAGCCTCTGTGCACTGCGTTGCAATAGTCTGTGCATTGCTTTGCAATAGTCTCTGTGAATTGCTTTGCAATAGTTTGTGCATTGCTTTGCAATAGTCTCTGTGGATTGCTTTGCTATAGTCTCTGTGCATTGCTTTGCAATAGTCTCTGTGCATTGCTTTGCAATAATCTGTGCATTGCTATGCAATAGTCTCTGTGCATTGCATTGCAATAGTCTGTGCCTTGCTTTGCAATAGTCTCTGTGCATTGCTATGCAATAGTCTCTGTGCATTGCATTGCAATAGTCTGTGCATTGCTTTGCAATAATCTGTGCATTGCTTTGCAATAGTCTCTGTGCATTGCTATGCAATAGTCTCTGTGCATTGCTTTGCAATAGTCTGTGCATTGCTTTGCAATACTCTCTGTGCATTGCTTTGCAATAGTCTCTGTGCATTGCTTTGCAATAGTCTGTGTATTGCTTTGCAATAGTCTGTGCATTGCTTTGCAATAGTCTGTGCATTTCTTTGCAATAGTCTCCGTGCATTTCTTTGCAATAGTCTGTGCATTGCTTTGCAATAGTATCTGTGCATTGCTTTGCAATAGTCTGTGCATTGCTTGCTTTGCAATAGTCTCTGTGCATTGCTTTGCAATAGTCTCTCTGCATTGCTCTGCAATAGTCTATGCATTGCTTTGCAATAGTCTGTGCATTGCTTTGCAATAGTCTTTGTGCATTGCTTTGCAATAGTCTGTGCATTGCTTTGCAATAGTCTCTGTGCATTGCTTTGCAATAGTCTCTGTGCATTGCTTTGCAATAGTCTGTGCATTGCTTTGCAATAGTCTGTGCATTGCTTTGCAATAGTCTTTGCATTGCTTTGCAATAGTCTCTGTGCATTGCTATGCAATAGCCTCTGTGCATTGCTTTGCAATAGTCTGTGCATTGGTTTGCAATAGTCTCTGTGCATTGCTATGCAATAGTCTCTGTGCATTGCATTGCAATTGTCTGTGCATTGCTTTGCAATAGTCTCTGTGCCTTGCTTTGCAATAGTCTCTGTGCAGTGCTTTGCAATAGTCTGTGCATTGCTTTGCAATAGTCTCTGTGCATTGCTTTGCAATAGTCTGTGCATTGCTTTGCAATTGTCTGTGTATTGCTTTGCAATAGTCTGTGCATTGCATTGCAATAGTCTGTGCATTTCTTTGCAATAGTCTCTGTGCATTCCTTTGCAATAGTCTGTGCATTGCTTCGCAATAGTCTCTGTGCATTGCTTTGCAATATTCTGTGCATTGCTTTGCAATAGTCTCTGTGTATTGCTTTGCAATAGTCTGTGCATTGCTTTGCAATAGTTTGTGCATTTCTTTGCAATAGTATCTGTGCATTGCTTTGCAATAGTCTGTGCATTGCTTTGCAATAGTCTGTGCATTGCGTTGCAATAGTCTCTGTGCATTGCTTTGCAATAGTCTGTGCATTGCTTTGTAATAGTCTGTGCATTTCTTTGCAATAGTCTGTGCATTGCTTTGCAATAGTATCTGTGCATTGCTTTGCAATAGTCTGTGCATTGCTTTGCAATAGTCTCTGTGCATTGCTTTGCAATAGTCTCTGTGCATTGCTTTGCAATAGTCTCTGTGCATTGCTTTGCAATAGTCTCTGTGCATTGCTTTGCAATAGTCTCTCTGCATTGCTCTGCAATAGTATATGCATTGCTTTGCAATAGTCTGCGCATTGCTTTGCAATAGTCTGTGCATTGCTTTGAAATAGTCTCTGTGCATTGCTTTGCAATAGTCTCTCTGCATTGCTTTGCAATAGTCTCTCTGCATTGCTTTGCAATAGTCTCTGTACATTGCTTTGCAATCGTCTGTGCATTGCTTTGCAATAGTCTCTGTGCATTGCTTTGCAATAGTCTCTGTGCATTGCTTTGCAATAGTCTGTGCATTGCTTTGCAATAGTCTATGTGCATTGCTATGCAATAGTCTCTGTGCATTGCATTGCAATAGTCTGTGCATTAATTTGCAATAGTCTCTGTGCCTTGCTTTGCAATAGTCTCTGTGCATTGCTTTGCAATAGTCTCTGTGCATTGCTTTGCAATAGTCTGTGCATTGCTTTGCAATAGTCTCTGTGCATTGCTATGCAATAGCCTCTGTGCATTGCTTTGCAATAGTCTGTGCATTGCTTTGCAATAGTCTCTGTGCATTGCTTTGCAATAGTTTGTGCATTGCTTTGCAATAGTCTCTGTGGATTGCTTTGCAATAGTCTCTGTGCATTGCTTTGCAATAGTCTCTGTGCATTGCTTTGCAATAGTCTGTGCATTGCTTTGCAATGGTCTCTGTGCATTGCTTTGCAATAGTCTGTGCATTGCTTTGCAATAATCTGTGCATTTCTTTGCAATAGTCTCTGTGCATTGCTATGCAATAGTATCTGTGCATTGCTTTGCAATAGTCTGTGCATTGCTTTGCAATAGTCTGTGCATTGCTTTGCAATAGTCTCTGTGCATTGCTTTGCAATAGTATCTGTGCATTGCTTTGCAATAGTCTGTGCATTGCTTTGCAATAGTCTCTGTGTATTGCTTTGCAATAGTATCTGTGGATTGCTTTGCAGTAGTCTCTGTGCATTGCTTTGCAATAGTCTGTGCATTGCTTTGCAATAGTCTGCACATTGCTTTACAATAGTCTGCGCATTGCTTTGTAATAGTCTGTGCATTTCTTTGCAATAGTCTGTGCATTGCTTTGCAATAGTATCTGTGCATTGCTTTGCAATAGTCTCTTTGCATTGCTTTGCAATAGTCTCTCTGCATTGCTCTGCAATAGTCTATGCATTGCTTTGCAATAGTCTGCGCATTGCTTTGCAATAGTCTCTGTGCATTGCTTTGCAATAGTCTCTGTGCATTGCTTTGCAATAGTCTCTCTGCATTGCTTTGCAATAGTCTCTGTGCATTGCTTTGCAATCGTCTGTGCATTGCTTTGCAATAGTCTCTGTGCATTGCTTTGCAATAGTCTCTGTGCATTGCTTTGCAATAGTCTCTCTGTGCATTGCTTTGCAATAGTCTGTGCATTGCTTTGCAATAGTCTATGTGCATTGCTATGCAATAGTCTATGTGCATTGCATTGCAATAGTCTGTGCATTGCTTTGCAATAGTCTCTGTGCCTTGCTTTGCAATAGTCTCTGTGCATTGCTTTGCAATAGTCTCTGTGCATTGCTTTGCAATAGTCTGTGCATTGCTTTTCAATAGTCTCTGTGCATTGCTATGCAATAGCCTCTGTGCACTGCGTTGCAATAGTCTGTGCATTGCTTTGCAATAGTCTCTGTGAATTGCTTTGCAATAGTTTGTGCATTGCTTTGCAATAGTCTCTGTGGATTGCTTTGCTATAGTCTCTGTGCATTGCTTTGCAATAGTCTCTGTGCATTGCTTTGCAATAATCTGTGCATTGCTATGCAATAGTCTCTGTGCATTGCATTGCAATAGTCTGTGCCTTGCTTTGCAATAGTCTCTGTGCATTGCATTGCAATAGTCTGTGCATTGCTTTGCAATAATCTGTGCATTGCTTTGCAATAGTCTCTGTGCATTGCTATGCAATAGTCTCTGTGCATTGCTTTGCAATAGTCTGTGCATTGCTTTGCAATACTCTCTGTGCATTGCTTTGCAATAGTCTCTGTGCATTGCTTTGCAATAGTCTGTGTATTGCTTTGCAATAGTCTGTGCATTGCTTTGCAATAGTCTGTGCATTTCTTTGCAATAGTCTCCGTGCATTTCTTTGCAATAGTCTGTGCATTGCTTTGCAATAGTATCTGTGCATTGCTTTGCAATAGTCTGTGCATTGCTTGCTTTGCAATAGTCTCTGTGCATTGCTTTGCAATAGTCTCTCTGCATTGCTCTGCAATAGTCTATGCATTGCTTTGCAATAGTCTGTGCATTGCTTTGCAATAGTCTTTGTGCATTGCTTTGCAATAGTCTGTGCATTGCTTTGCAATAGTCTCTGTGCATTGCTTTGCAATAGTCTCTGTGCATTGCTTTGCAATAGTCTGTGCATTGCTTTGCAATAGTCTGTGCATTGCTTTGCAATAGTCTTTGCATTGCTTTGCAATAGTCTCTGTGCATTGCTATGCAATAGCCTCTGTGCATTGCTTTGCAATAGTCTGTGCATTGGTTTGCAATAGTCTCTGTGCATTGCTATGCAATAGTCTCTGTGCATTGCATTGCAATTGTCTGTGCATTGCTTTGCAATAGTCTCTGTGCCTTGCTTTGCAATAGTCTCTGTGCAGTGCTTTGCAATAGTCTGTGCATTGCTTTGCAATAGTCTCTGTGCATTGCTTTGCAATAGTCTGTGCATTGCTTTGCAATTGTCTGTGTATTGCTTTGCAATAGTCTGTGCATTGCATTGCAATAGTCTGTGCATTTCTTTGCAATAGTCTCTGTGCATTCCTTTGCAATAGTCTGTGCATTGCTTCGCAATAGTCTCTGTGCATTGCTTTGCAATATTCTGTGCATTGCTTTGCAATAGTCTCTGTGTATTGCTTTGCAATAGTCTGTGCATTGCTTTGCAATAGTTTGTGCATTTCTTTGCAATAGTATCTGTGCATTGCTTTGCAATAGTCTGTGCATTGCTTTGCAATAGTCTGTGCATTGCGTTGCAATAGTCTCTGTGCATTGCTTTGCAATAGTCTGTGCATTGCTTTGTAATAGTCTGTGCATTTCTTTGCAATAGTCTGTGCATTGCTTTGCAATAGTATCTGTGCATTGCTTTGCAATAGTCTGTGCATTGCTTTGCAATAGTCTCTGTGCATTGCTTTGCAATAGTCTCTGTGTATTGCTTTGCAATAGTCTCTCTGCATTGCTCTGCAATAGTATATGCATTGCTTTGCAATAGTCTGCGCATTGCTTTGCAATAGTCTGTGCATTGCTTTGAAATAGTCTCTGTGCATTGCTTTGCAATAGTCTCTCTGCATTGCTTTGCAATAGTCTCTCTGCATTGCTTTGCAATAGTCTCTGTACATTGCTTTGCAATCGTCTGTGCATTGCTTTGCAATAGTCTCTGTGCATTGCTTTGCAATAGTCTCTGTGCATTGCTTTGCAATAGTCTGTGCATTGCTTTGCAATAGTCTATGTGCATTGCTATGCAATAGTCTCTGTGCATTGCATTGCAATAGTCTGTGCATTAATTTGCAATAGTCTCTGTGCCTTGCTTTGCAATAGTCTCTGTGCATTGCTTTGCAATAGTCTCTGTGCATTGCTTTGCAATAGTCTGTGCATTGCTTTGCAATAGTCTCTGTGCATTGCTATGCAATAGCCTCTGTGCATTGCTTTGCAATAGTCTGTGCATTGCTTTGCAATAGTCTCTGTGCATTGCTTTGCAATAGTTTGTGCATTGCTTTGCAATAGTCTCTGTGGATTGCTTTGCAATAGTCTCTGTGCATTGCTTTGCAATAGTCTCTGTGCATTGCTTTGCAATAGTCTGTGCATTGCTTTGCAATGGTCTCTGTGCATTGCTTTGCAATAGTCTGTGCATTGCTTTGCAATAATCTGTGCATTTCTTTGCAATAGTCTCTGTGCATTGCTATGCAATAGTATCTGTGCATTGCTTTGCAATAGTCTGTGCATTGCTTTGCAATAGTCTGTGCATTGCTTTGCAATAGTCTCTGTGCATTGCTTTGCAATAGTATCTGTGCATTGCTTTGCAATAGTCTGTGCATTGCTTTGCAATAGTCTCTGTGTATTGCTTTGCAATAGTATCTGTGGATTGCTTTGCAGTAGTCTCTGTGCATTGCTTTGCAATAGTCTGTGCATTGCTTTGCAATAGTCTCTGTGCATTGCTATGCAATAGTCTCTGTGCATTGCTTTGCAATAGTCTGTGCATTGCTTTGCAATACTCTCTGTGCATTGCTTTGCAATAGTCTCTGTGCATTGCTTTGCAATAGTCTGTGTATTGCTTTGCAATAGTCTGTGCATTGCTTTGCAATAGTCTGTGCATTTCTTTGCAATAGTCTCCGTGCATTTCTTTGCAATAGTCTGTGCATTGCTTTGCAATAGTATCTGTGCATTGCTTTGCAATAGTCTGTGCATTGCTTGCTTTGCAATAGTCTCTGTGCATTGCTTTGCAATAGTCTCTCTGCATTGCTCTGCAATAGTCTATGCATTGCTTTGCAATAGTCTGTGCATTGCTTTGCAATAGTCTTTGTGCATTGCTTTGCAATAGTCTGTGCATTGCTTTGCAATAGTCTCTGTGCATTGCTTTGCAATAGTCTCTGTGCATTGCTTTGCAATAGTCTGTGCATTGCTTTGCAATAGTCTGTGCATTGCTTTGCAATAGTCTTTGCATTGCTTTGCAATAGTCTCTGTGCATTGCTATGCAATAGCCTCTGTGCATTGCTTTGCAATAGTCTGTGCATTGGTTTGCAATAGTCTCTGTGCATTGCTATGCAATAGTCTCTGTGCATTGCATAGCAATTGTCTGTGCATTGCTTTGCAATAGTCTCTGTGCCTTGCTTTGCAATAGTCTCTGTGCAGTGCTTTGCAATAGTCTGTGCATTGCTTTGCAATAGTCTCTGTGCATTGCTTTGCAATAGTCTGTGCATTGCTTTGCAATTGTCTGTGTATTGCTTTGCAATAGTCTGTGCATTGCATTGCAATAGTCTGTGCATTTCTTTGCAATAGTCTCTGTGCATTCCTTTGCAATAGTCTGTGCATTGCTTCGCAATAGTCTCTGTGCATTGCTTTGCAATATTCTGTGCATTGCTTTGCAATAGTCTCTGTGTATTGCTTTGCAATAGTCTGTGCATTGCTTTGCAATAGTTTGTGCATTTCTTTGCAATAGTATCTGTGCATTGCTTTGCAATAGTCTGTGCATTGCTTTGCAATAGTCTGTGCATTGCGTTGCAATAGTCTCTGTGCATTGCTTTGCAATAGTCTGTGCATTGCTTTGTAATAGTCTGTGCATTTCTTTGCAATAGTCTGTGCATTGCTTTGCAATAGTATCTGTGCATTGCTTTGCAATAGTCTGTGCATTGCTTTGCAATAGTCTCTGTGCATTGCTTTGCAATAGTCTCTGTGCATTGCTTTGCAATAGTCTCTGTGCATTGCTTTGCAATAGTCTCTCTGCATTGCTCTGCAATAGTATATGCATTGCTTTGCAATAGTCTGCGCATTGCTTTGCAATAGTCTGTGCATTGCTTTGAAATAGTCTCTGTGCATTGCTTTGCAATAGTCTCTCTGCATTGCTTTGCAATAGTCTCTCTGCATTGCTTTGCAATAGTCTCTGTACATTGCTTTGCAATCGTCTGTGCATTGCTTTGCAATAGTCTCTGTGCATTGCTTTGCAATAGTCTCTGTGCATTGCTTTGCAATAGTCTGTGCATTGCTTTGCAATAGTCTATGTGCATTGCTATGCAATAGTCTCTGTGCATTGCATTGCAATAGTCTGTGCATTAATTTGCAATAGTCTCTGTGCCTTGCTTTGCAATAGTCTCTGTGCATTGCTTTGCAATAGTCTCTGTGCATTGCTTTGCAATAGTCTGTGCATTGCTTTGCAATAGTCTCTGTGCATTGCTATGCAATAGCCTCTGTGCATTGCTTTGCAATAGTCTGTGCATTGCTTTGCAATAGTCTCTGTGCATTGCTTTGCAATAGTTTGTGCATTGCTTTGCAATAGTCTCTGTGGATTGCTTTGCAATAGTCTCTGTGCATTGCTTTGCAATAGTCTCTGTGCATTGCTTTGCAATAGTCTGTGCATTGCTTTGCAATGGTCTCTGTGCATTGCTTTGCAATAGTCTGTGCATTGCTTTGCAATAATCTGTGCATTTCTTTGCAATAGTCTCTGTGCATTGCTATGCAATAGTATCTGTGCATTGCTTTGCAATAGTCTGTGCATTGCTTTGCAATAGTCTGTGCATTGCTTTGCAATAGTCTCTGTGCATTGCTTTGCAATAGTATCTGTGCATTGCTTTGCAATAGTCTGTGCATTGCTTTGCAATAGTCTCTGTGTATTGCTTTGCAATAGTATCTGTGGATTGCTTTGCAGTAGTCTCTGTGCATTGCTTTGCAATAGTCTGTGCATTGCTTTGCAATAGTCTCTGTGCATTGCTTTGCAATAGTCTCTGTGCATTGCTTTGCAATAGTCTCTGTGCATTGCTTTGCAATAGTCTGTGCATTGCTTTGCAATAGTCTCTGTGCATTCCTATGCAATAGCCTCTGTGCATTGCTTTGCAATAGTCTGTGCATTGCTTTGCAATAGTCTCTGTGCATTGCTATGCAATAGTCTCTATGCATTGCATTGCAATAGTCTGTGCATTGCTTTGCAATAGTCTCTGTGCCTTGCTTTGCAATAGTCTCTGTGCATTGCTTTGCAATAGTCTCTGTGCATTGCTTTGCAATAGTCTGTGCATTGCTTTGCAATAGTCTCTGTGCATTGCTATGCAATAGCCTCTGTGCATTGCTTTGCAATAGTCTGTGCATTGGTTTGCAATAGTCTCTGTGCATTGCTTTGCAATAGTCTGTGCATTGCTTTGCAATAGTCTGCACATTGCTTTGCAATAGTCTGCGCATTGCTTTGTAATAGTCTGTGCATTTCTTTGCAATAGTCTGTGCATTGCTTTGCAATAGTATCTGTGCATTGCTTTGCAATAGTCTCTTTGCATTGCTTTGCAATAGTCTCTCTGCATTGCTCTGCAATAGTCTATGCATTGCTTTGCAATAGTCTGCGCATTGCTTTGCAATAGTCTCTGTGCATTGCTTTGCAATAGTCTCTGTGCATTGCTTTGCAATAGTCTCTCTGCATTGCTTTGCAATAGTCTCTGTGCATTGCTTTGCAATCGTCTGTGCATTGCTTTGCAATAGTCTCTGTGCATTGCTTTGCAATAGTCTCTGTGCATTGCTTTGCAATAGTCTCTCTGTGCATTGCTTTGCAATAGTCTGTGCATTGCTTTGCAATAGTCTATGTGCATTGCTATGCAATAGTCTATGTGCATTGCATTGCAATAGTCTGTGCATTGCTTTGCAATAGTCTCTGTGCCTTGCTTTGCAATAGTCTCTGTGCATTGCTTTGCAATAGTCTCTGTGCATTGCTTTGCAATAGTCTGTGCATTGCTTTGCAATAGTCTCTGTGCATTGCTATGCAATAGCCTCTGTGCACTGCGTTGCAATAGTCTGTGCATTGCTTTGCAATAGTCTCTGTGAATTGCTATGCAATAGTTTGTGCATTGCTTTGCAATAGTCTCTGTGGATTGCTTTGCTATAGTCTCTGTGCATTGCTTTGCAATAGTCTCTGTGCATTGCTTTGCAATAATCTGTGCATTGCTATGCAATAGTCTCTGTGCATTGCATTGCAATAGTCTGTGCCTTGCTTTGCAATAGTCTCTGTGCATTGCTATGCAATAGTCTCTGTGCATTGCATTGCAATAGTCTGTGGATTGCTTTGCAATAGTCTCTGTGCCTTGCTTTGCAATAGTCTCTGTGCATTGCTTTGCAATAGGTTCTGTGCATTGCTTTGCAATAGTCTCTGTGCATTGCTTTGCAATAGTCTATGTGCATTGCTTTGCAATAGTCTGTGCATTGCTTTGCAATAGTCTCTGTGCATTGCTTTGCAATAGTCTGTGCATTGCTTTGCAATAATCTGTGCATTGCTTTGCAATAGTCTCTGTGCATTGCTATGCAATAGTCTCTGTGCATTGCTTTGCAATAGTCTGTGCATTGCTTTGCAATAGTCTGTGCATTGCTTTGCAATACTCTCTGTGCATTGCTTTGCAATAGTCTCTGTGCATTGCTTTGCAATAGTCTGTGTATTGCTTTGCAATAGTCTGTGCATTGCTTTGCAATAGTCTGTGCATTTCTTTGCAATAGTCTCCGTGCATTTCTTTGCAATAGTCTGTGCATTGCTTTGCAATAGTATCTGTGCATTGCTTTGCAATAGTCTGTGCATTGCTTGCTTTGCAATAGTCTCTGTGCATTGCTTTGCAATAGTCTCTCTGCATTGCTCTGCAATAGTCTATGCATTGCTTTGCAATAGTCTGTGCATTGCTTTGCAATAGTCTTTGTGCATTGCTTTGCAATAGTCTGTGCATTGCTTTGCAATAGTCTCTGTGCATTGCTTTGCAATAGTCTCTGTGCATTGCTTTGCAATAGTCTGTGCATTGCTTTGCAATAGTCTGTGCATTGCTTTGCAATAGTCTCTGTACATTGCTTTGCAATCGTCTGTGCATTGCTTTGCAATAGTCTCTGTGCATTGCTTTGCAATAGGTTCTGTGCATTGCTTTGCAATAGTCTCTGTGCATTGCTTTGCAATAGTCTCTGTGCATTGCTTTGCAATAGTCTGTGTATTGCTTTGCAATAGTCTGTGCATTGCTTTGCAATAGTCTGTGCATTGCTTTGCAATAGTCTCTGTGCATTGCTTTGCAATAGTCTCTGTGCATTGCTTTGCAATAGTCTGTGCATTGCTTTGCAATAGTCTCTGTGCATTGCTTTGCAATAGTCTGTGCATTGCTTTGTAATAGTCTGTGCATTTCTTTGCAATAGTCTGTGCATTGCTTTGCAATAGTATCTGTGCATTGCTTTGCAATAGTCTGTGCATTGCTTTGCAATAGTCTCTGTGCATTGCTTTGCAATAGTCTCTGTGCATTGCTTTGCAATAGTCTCTGTGCATTGCTTTGCAATAGTCTCTCTGCATTGCCCTGCAATAGTATATGCATTGCTTTGCAATAGTCTGCGCATTGCTTTGCAATAGTCTGTGCATTGCTTTGCAATAGTCTCTGTGCATTGCTTTGCAATAGTCTCTCTGCATTGCTTTGCAATAGTCTCTGTACATTGCTTTGCAATCGTCTGTGCATTGCTTTGCAATAGTCTCTGTGCATTGCTTTGCAATAGTCTCTGTGCATTGCTTTGCAATAGTCTGTGCATTGCTTTGCAATAGTCTATGTGCATTGCTATGCAATAGTCTCTGTGCATTGCATTGCAATAGTCTGTGCATTAATTTGCAATAGTCTCTGTGCCTTGCTTTGCAATAGTCTCTGTGCATTGCTTTGCAATAGTCTCTGTGCATTGCTTTGCAATAGTCTGTGCATTGCTTTGCAATAGTCTCTGTGCATTGCTATGCAATAGCCTCTGTGCATTGCTTTGCAATAGTCTGTGCATTGCTTTGCAATAGTCTCTGTGCATTGCTTTGCAATAGTTTGTGCATTGCTTTGCAATAGTCTCTGTGGATTGCTTTGCAATAGTCTCTGTGCATTGCTTTGCAATAGTCTCTGTGCATTGCTTTGCAATAGTCTGTGTATTGCTTTGCAATGGTCTCTGTGCATTGCTTTGCAATAGTCTGTGCATTGCTTTGCAATAATCTGTGCATTGCTTTGCAATAGTCTCTGTGCATTGCTATGCAATAGTCTGTGCATTGCTTTGCAATAGTCTGTGCATTGCTTTGCAATAGTCTCTGTGCATTGCTATGCAATAGTCTCTGTGCATCTCTTTGCAATAGTCTGTGCATTGCTTTGCAATAGTATCTGTGCATTGCTTTGCAATAGTCTGTGCATTGCTTTGCAATAGTCTCTGTGCATTGCTTTGCAATAGTCTCTGTGCATTGCTTTGCAATAGTCTCTCTGCATTGCTCTGCAATAGTATATGCATTGCTTTGCAATAGTCTGCGCATTGCTTTGCAATAGTCTGTGCATTGCTTTGCAATAGTCTCTATGCATTGCTTTGCAATAGTCTGTGCATTGCTTTGCAATAGTCTTTGTGCATTGCTTTGCAATAGTCTGTGCATTGCTTTGCAATAGTCTCTGTGCATTGCTTTGCAATAGTCTGTGCATTGCTTTGCAATAGTCTGTGCATTGCTTTGCAATAGTCTCTGTGCATTGCTATGCAATAGCCTCTGTGCATTGCTTTGCAATAGTCTGTGCATTGGTTTGCAATAGTCTCTGTGCATTGCTATGCAATAGTCTCTGTGCATTGCATTGCAATAGTCTGTGCATTGCTTTGCAATAGTCTCTGTGACTTGCTTTGCAATAGTCTCTGTGCATTGCTTTGCAATAGTCTGTGCATTGCTTTGCAATAGTCTCTGTGCATTGCTTTGCAATAGTCTGTGCGTTGCTTTGCAATAGTCTGTGCATTGCTTTGCAATATTCTCTGTGCATTGCTTTGCAATAGTCTGTGCATTGCTTTGCAATTGTCTGTGTATTGCTTTGCAATAGTCTGTGCATTGCTTTGCAATAATCTGTGCATTTCTTTGCAATAGTCTCTGTGCGTTCCTTTGCAATAGTCTGTGCATTGCTTTGCAATAGTCTATGTGCATTGCTATGCAATAGTCTCTGTGCATTGCATTGCAATAGTCTGTGCATTAATTTGCAATAGTCTCTGTGCCTTGCTTTGCAATAGTCTCTGTGCATTGCTTTGCAATAGTCTCTGTGCATTGCTTTGCAATAGTCTGTGCATTGCTTTGCAATAGTCTCTGTGCATTGCTATGCAATAGCCTCTGTGCATTGCTTTGCAATAGTCTGTGCATTGCTTTGCAATAGTCTCTGTGCATTGCTTTGCAATAGTTTGTGCATTGCTTTGCAATAGTCTCTGTGGATTGCTTTGCAATAGTCTCTGTGCATTGCTTTGCAATAGTCTCTGTGCATTGCTTTGCAATAGTCTGTGTATTGCTTTGCAATGGTCTCTGTGCATTGCTTTGCAATAGTCTGTGCATTGCTTTGCAATAATCTGTGCATTGCTTTGCAATAGTCTCTGTGCATTGCTATGCAATAGTCTGTGCATTGCTTTGCAATAGTCTGTGCATTGCTTTGCAATAGTCTCTGTGCATTGCTTTGCAATAGTATCTGTGCATTGCTTTGCAATAGTCTGTGCATTGCTTTGCAATAGTCTCTGTGTATTGCTTTGCAATAGTATCTGTGGATTGCTTTGCAGTAGTCTCTGTGCATTGCTTTGCAATAGTCTGTGCATTGCTTTGCAATAGTCTCTGTGCATTGCTTTGCAATAGTCTCTGTGCATTGCTTTGCAATAGTCTGTGCATTGCTTTGCAATAGTCTCTGTGCATTCCTATGCAATAGCCTCTGTGCATTGCTTTGCAATAGTCTGTGCATTGCTTTGCAATAGTCTCTGTGCATTGCTATGCAATAGTCTCTATGCATTGCATTGCAATAGTCTGTGCATTGCTTTGCAATAGTCTCTGTGCCTTGCTTTGCAATAGTCTCTGTGCATTGCTTTGCAATAGTCTCTGTGCATTGCTTTGCAATAGTCTGTGCATTGCTTTGCAATAGTCTCTGTGCATTGCTATGCAATAGCCTCTGTGCATTGCTTTGCAATAGTCTGTGCATTGGTTTGCAATAGTCTCTGTGCATTGCTTTGCAATAGTCTGTGCATTGCTTTGCAATAGTCTGCACATTGCTTTGCAATAGTCTGCGCATTGCTTTGTAATAGTCTGTGCATTTCTTTGCAATAGTCTGTGCATTGCTTTGCAATAGTATCTGTGCATTGCTTTGCAATAGTCTCTTTGCATTGCTTTGCAATAGTCTCTCTGCATTGCTCTGCAATAGTCTATGCATTGCTTTGCAATAGTCTGCGCATTGCTTTGCAATAGTCTCTGTGCATTGCTTTGCAATAGTCTCTGTGCATTGCTTTGCAATAGTCTCTCTGCATTGCTTTGCAATAGTCTCTGTGCATTGCTTTGCAATCGTCTGTGCATTGCTTTGCAATAGTCTCTGTGCATTGCTTTGCAATAGTCTCTGTGCATTGCTTTGCAATAGTCTATCTGTGCATTGCTTTGCAATAGTCTGTGCATTGCTTTGCAATAGTCTTTGTGCATTGCTATGCAATAGTCTATGTGCATTGCATTGCAATAGTCTGTGCATTGCTTTGCAATAGTCTCTGTGCCTTGCTTTGCAATAGTCTCTGTGCATTGCTTTGCAATAGTCTCTGTGCATTGCTTTGCAATAGTCTGTGCATTGCTTTGCAATAGTCTCTGTGCATTGCTATGCAATAGCCTCTGTGCACTGCGTTGCAATAGTCTGTGCATTGCTTTGCAATAGTCTCTGTGAATTGCTATGCAATAGTTTGTGCATTGCTTTGCAATAGTCTCTGTGGATTGCTTTGCTATAGTCTCTGTGCATTGCTTTGCAATAGTCTCTGTGCATTGCTTTGCAATAATCTGTGCATTGCTATGCAATAGTCTCTGTGCATTGCATTGCAATAGTCTGTGCCTTGCTTTGCAATAGTCTCTGTGCATTGCTATGCAATAGTCTCTGTGCATTGCATTGCAATAGTCTGTGGATTGCTTTGCAATAGTCTCTGTGCCTTGCTTTGCAATAGTCTCTGTGCATTGCTTTGCAATAGGTTCTGTGCATTGCTTTGCAATAGTCTCTGTGCATTGCTTTGCAATAGTCTATGTGCATTGCTTTGCAATAGTCTGTGCATTGCTTTGCAATAGTCTCTGTGCATTGCTTTGCAATAGTCTGTGCATTGCTTTGCAATAATCTGTGCATTGCTTTGCAATAGTCTCTGTGCATTGCTATGCAATAGTCTCTGTGCATTGCTTTGCAATAGTCTGTGCATTGCTTTGCAATAGTCTGTGCATTGCTTTGCAATACTCTCTGTGCATTGCTTTGCAATAGTCTCTGTGCATTGCTTTGCAATAGTCTGTGTATTGCTTTGCAATAGTCTGTGCATTGCTTTGCAATAGTCTGTGCATTTCTTTGCAATAGTCTCCGTGCATTTCTTTGCAATAGTCTGTGCATTGCTTTGCAATAGTATCTGTGCATTGCTTTGCAATAGTCTGTGCATTGCTTGCTTTGCAATAGTCTCTGTGCATTGCTTTGCAATAGTCTCTCTGCATTGCTCTGCAATAGTCTATGCATTGCTTTGCAATAGTCTGTGCATTGCTTTGCAATAGTCTTTGTGCATTGCTTTGCAATAGTCTGTGCATTGCTTTGCAATAGTCTCTGTGCATTGCTTTGCAATAGTCTCTGTGCATTGCTTTGCAATAGTCTGTGCATTGCTTTGCAATAGTCTGTGCATTGCTTTGCAATAGTCTTTGCATTGCTTTGCAATAGTCTCTGTGCATTGCTATGCAATAGCCTCTGTGCATTGCTTTGCAATAGTCTGTGCATTGGTTTGCAATAGTCTCTGTGCATTGCTATGCAATAGTCTCTGTGCATTGCATTGCAATTGTCTGTGCATTGCTTTGCAATAGTCTCTGTGCCTTGCTTTGCAATAGTCTCTGTGCAGTGCTTTGCAATAGTCTGTGCATTGCTTTGCAATAGTCTCTGTGCATTGCTTTGCAATAGTCTGTGCATTGCTTTGCAATTGTCTGTGTATTGCTTTGCAATAGTCTGTGCATTGCATTGCAATAGTCTGTGCATTTCTTTGCAATAGTCTCTGTGCATTCCTTTGCAATAGTCTGTGCATTGCTTCGCAATAGTCTCTGTGCATTGCTTTGCAATATTCTGTGCATTGCTTTGCAATAGTCTCTGTGTATTGCTTTGCAATAGTCTGTGCATTGCTTTGCAATAGTTTGTGCATTTCTTTGCAATATTATCTGTGCATTGCTTTGCAATAGTCTGTGCATTGCTTTGCAATAGTCTTTGCATTGCTTTGCAATAGTCTCTGTGCATTGCTTTGCAATAGTCTCTGTGCATTGCTTTGCAATAGTCTGTGCATTGCTTTGCAATAGTCTGTGCATTGCTTTGTAATAGTCTGTGCATCTCTTTGCAATAGTCTGTGCATTGCTTTGCAATAGTATCTGTGCATTGCTTTGCAATAGTCTGTGCATTGCTTTGCAATAGTCTCTGTGCATTGCTTTGCAATAGTCTCTGTGCATTGCTTTGCAATAGTCTCTCTGCATTGCTCTGCAATAGTATATGCATTGCTTTGCAATAGTCTGCGCATTGCTTTGCAATAGTCTGTGCATTGCTTTGCAATAGTCTCTATGCATTGCTTTGCAATAGTCTGTGCATTGCTTTGCAATAGTCTTTGTGCATTGCTTTGCAATAGTCTGTGCATTGCTTTGCAATAGTCTCTGTGCATTGCTTTGCAATAGTCTGTGCATTGCTTTGCAATAGTCTGTGCATTGCTTTGCAATAGTCTCTGTGCATTGCTATGCAATAGCCTCTGTGCATTGCTTTGCAATAGTCTGTGCATTGGTTTGCAATAGTCTCTGTGCATTGCTATGCAATAGTCTCTGTGCATTGCATTGCAATAGTCTGTGCATTGCTTTGCAATAGTCTCTGTGACTTGCTTTGCAATAGTCTCTGTGCATTGCTTTGCAATAGTCTGTGCATTGCTTTGCAATAGTCTCTGTGCATTGCTTTGCAATAGTCTGTGCGTTGCTTTGCAATAGTCTGTGCATTGCTTTGCAATATTCTCTGTGCATTGCTTTGCAATAGTCTGTGCATTGCTTTGCAATTGTCTGTGTATTGCTTTGCAATAGTCTGTGCATTGCTTTGCAATAATCTGTGCATTTCTTTGCAATAGTCTCTGTGCGTTCCTTTGCAATAGTCTGTGCATTGCTTTGCAATAGTCTCTGTGCATTGCTTTGCAATATTCTGTGCATTGCTTTGCAATAGTCTCTGTGTATTGCTTTGCAATAGTCTGTGCATTGCTTTGCAATAGTTTGTGCATTTCATTGCAATAGTATCTGTGCATTGCTTTGCAATAGTCTGTGCATTGCTTTGCAATAGTCTGTGCATTGCTTTGCAATAGTCTGTGCATTGCTTTGCAATAGTCTGTGCATTGCTTTGCAATAATCTGTGCATTGCTTTGCAATAGTCTCTGTGCATTGCTATGCAATAGCCTCTGTGCATTGCTTTGCAATAGTCTGTGCATTGGTTTGCAATAGTCTCTGTGCATTGCTATGCAATAGTCTCTGTGCATTGCATTGCAATAGTCTGTGCATTGCTTTGCAATAGTCTCTGTGCCTTGCTTTGCAATAGTCTCTCTGCATTGCTTTGCAATAGTCTCTGTGCATTGCTTTGCAATAGTCTATGTGCATTGCTTTGCAATAGTCTGTGCATTGCTTTGCAATAGTCTCTGTGCATTGCTTTGCAATAGTCTGTGCATTGCTTTGCAATAGTTTGTGCATTTCTTTGCAATAGTATCTGTGCATTGCTTTGCAATAGTCTCTGTGCATTGCTTTGCAATAGTCTGTGCATTGCTTTGCAATAGTTTGTGCATTTCTTTGCAATAGTATCTGTGCATTGCTTTGCAATAGTCTGTGCATTGCTTTGCAATAGTCTGTGCATTGCTTTGCAATAGTCTCTGTGCATTGCTTTGCAATAGTATCTGTGCATTGCTTTGCAATAGTCTGTGCATTGCTTTGCAATAGTCTCTGTGTATTGCTTTGCAATAGTATCTGTGGATTGCTTTGCAGTAGTCTCTGTGCATTGCTTTGCAATAGTCTGTGCATTGCTTTGCAATAGTCTCTGTGCATTGCTTTGCAATAGTCTCTGTGCATTGCTTTGCAATAGTCTGTGCATTGCTTTGCAATAGTCTCTGTGCATTCCTATGTAATAGCCTCTGTGCATTGCTTTGCAATAGTCTGTGCATTGCTTTGCAATAGTCTCTGTGCATTGCTATGCAATAGTCTCTATGCATTGCATTGCAATAGTCTGTGCATTGCTTTGCAATAGTCTCTGTGCCTTGCTTTGCAATAGTCTCTGTGCATTGCTTTGCAATAGTCTCTGTGCATTGCTTTGCAATAGTCTGTGCATTGCTTTGCAATAGTCTCTGTGCATTGCTATGCAATAGCCTCTGTGCATTGCTTTGCAATAGTCTGTGCATTGGTTTGCAATAGTCTCTGTGCATTGCTTTGCAATAGTCTGTGCATTGCTTTGCAATAGTCTGCACATTGCTTTGCAATAGTCTGCGCATTGCTTTGTAATAGTCTGTGCATTTCTTTGCAATAGTCTGTGCATTGCTTTGCAATAGTATCTGTGCATTGCTTTGCAATAGTCTCTTTGCATTGCTTTGCAATAGTCTCTCTGCATTGCTCTGCAATAGTCTATGCATTGCTTTGCAATAGTCTGCGCATTGCTTTGCAATAGTCTCTGTGCATTGCTTTGCAATAGTCTCTGTGCATTGCTTTGCAATAGTCTCTCTGCATTGCTTTGCAATAGTCTCTGTGCATTGCTTTGCAATCGTCTGTGCATTGCTTTGCAATAGTCTCTGTGCATTGCTTTGCAATAGTCTCTGTGCATTGCTTTGCAATAGTCTCTCTGTGCATTGCTTTGCAATAGTCTGTGCATTGCTTTGCAATAGTCTATGTGCATTGCTATGCAATAGTCTATGTGCATTGCATTGCAATAGTCTGTGCATTGCTTTGCAATAGTCTCTGTGCCTTGCTTTGCAATAGTCTCTGTGCATTGCTTTGCAATAGTCTCTGTGCATTGCTTTGCAATAGTCTGTGCATTGCTTTTCAATAGTCTCTGTGCATTGCTATGCAATAGCCTCTGTGCACTGCGTTGCAATAGTCTGTGCATTGCTTTGCAATAGTCTCTGTGAATTGCTTTGCAATAGTTTGTGCATTGCTTTGCAATAGTCTCTGTGGATTGCTTTGCTATAGTCTCTGTGCATTGCTTTGCAATAGTCTCTGTGCATTGCTTTGCAATAATCTGTGCATTGCTATGCAATAGTCTCTGTGCATTGCATTGCAATAGTCTGTGCCTTGCTTTGCAATAGTCTCTGTGCATTGCTATGCAATAGTCTCTGTGCATTGCATTGCAATAGTCTGTGGATTGCTTTGCAATAGTCTCTGTGCCTTGCTTTGCAATAGTCTCTGTGCATTGCTTTGCAATAGGTTCTGTGCATTGCTTTGCAATAGTCTCTGTGCATTGCTTTGCAATAGTCTATGTGCATTGCTTTGCAATAGTCTGTGCATTGCTTTGCAATAGGTTCTGTGCATTGCTTTGCAATAGTCTGTGCATTGCTTTGCAATAATCTGTGCATTGCTTTGCAATAGTCTCTGTGCATTGCTATGCAATAGTCTCTGTGCATTGCTTTGCAATAGTCTGTGCATTGCTTTGCAATACTCTCTGTGCATTGCTTTGCAATAGTCTCTGTGCATTGCTTTGCAATAGTCTGTGTATTGCTTTGCAATAGTCTGTGCATTGCTTTGCAATAGTCTGTGCATTTCTTTGCAATAGTCTCCGTGCATTTCTTTGCAATAGTCTGTGCATTGCTTTGCAATAGTATCTGTGCATTGCTTTGCAATAGTCTGTGCATTGCTTGCTTTGCAATAGTCTCTGTGCATTGCTTTGCAATAGTCTCTCTGCATTGCTCTGCAATAGTCTATGCATTGCTTTGCAATAGTCTGTGCATTGCTTTGCAATAGTCTTTGTGCATTGCTTTGCAATAGTCTGTGCATTGCTTTGCAATAGTCTCTGTGCATTGCTTTGCAATAGTCTCTGTGCATTGCTTTGCAATAGTCTGTGCATTGCTTTGCAATAGTCTTTGCATTGCTTTGCAATAGTCTCTGTGGATTGCTATGCAATAGCCTCTGTGCATTGCTTTGCAATAGTCTGTGCATTGGTTTGCAATAGTCTCTGTGCATTGCTATGCAATAGTCTCTGTGCATTGCATTGCAATTGTCTGTGCATTGCTTTGCAATAGTCTCTGTGCCTTGCTTTGCAATAGTCTCTGTGCAGTGCTTTGCAATAGTCTGTGCATTGCTTTGCAATAGTCTCTGTGCATTGCTTTGCAATAGTCTGTGCATTGCTTTGCAATTAGTCTGTGCATTGCATTGCAATAGTCTGTGCATTTCTTTGCAATAGTCTCTGTGCATTCCTTTGCAATAGTCTGTGCATTGCTTCGCAATAGTCTCTGTGCATTGCTTTGCAATATTCTGTGCATTGCTTTGCAATAGTCTCTGTGTATTGCTTTGCAATAGTCTGTGCATTGCTTTGCAATAGTTTGTGCATTTCTTTGCAATAGTATCTGTGCATTGCTTTGCAATAGTCTGTGCATTGCTTTGCAATAGTCTGTGCATTGCTTTGCAATAGTCTCTGTGCATTGCTTTGCAATAGTCTCTGTGCATTGCTTTGCAATAGTCTGTGCATTGCTTTGCAATAGTCTGTGCATTGCTTTGTAATAGTCTGTGCATTTCTTTGCAATAGTCTGTGCATTGCTTTGCAATAGTATCTGTGCATTGCTTTGCAATAGTCTGTGCATTGCTTTGCAATAGTCTCTGTGCATTGCTTTGCAATAGTCTCTGTGCATTGCTTTGCAATAGTCTCTGTGCATTGCTTTGCAATAGTCTCTCTGCATTGCTCTGCAATAGTATATGCATTGCTTTGCAATAGTCTGCGCATTGCTTTGCAATAGTCTGTGCATTGCTTTGCAATAGTCTCTGTGCATTGCTTTGCAATAGTCTCTCTGCATTGCTTTGCAATAGTCTCTGTACATTGCTTTGCAATCGTCTGTGCATTGCTTTGCAATAGTCTCTGTGCATTGCTTTGCAATAGTCTCTGTGCATTGCTTTGCAATAGTCTGTGCATTGCTTTGCAATAGTCTATGTGCATTGCTATGCAATAGTCTCTGTGCATTGCATTGCAATAGTCTGTGCATTAATTTGCAATAGTCTCTGTGCCTTGCTTTGCAATAGTCTCTGTGCATTGCTTTGCAATAGTCTCTGTGCATTGCTTTGCAATAGTCTGTGCATTGCTTTGCAATAGTCTCTGTGCATTGCTATGCAATAGCCTCTGTGCATTGCTTTGCAATAGTCTGTACATTGCTTTGCAATAGTCTCTGTGCATTGCTTTGCAATAGTTTGTGCATTGCTTTGCAATAGTCTCTGTGGATTGCTTTGCAATAGTCTCTGTGCATTGCTTTGCAATAGTCTCTGTGCATTGCTTTGCAATAGTCTGTGCATTGCTTTGCAATGGTCTCTGTGCATTGCTTTGCAATAGTCTGTGCATTGCTTTGCAATAATCTGTGCATTGCTTTGCAATAGTCTCTGTGCATTGCTATGCAATAGTCTCTGTGCATTGCTTTGCAATAGTCTGTGCATTGCTTTGCAATAGTCTGTGCATTGCTTTGGAATAGTCTCTGTGCATTGCTTTGCAATAGTATCTGTGCATTGCGTTGCAATAGTCTGTGCATTGCTTTGCAATAGTCTCTGTGCATTGCTTTGCAATAGTCTCTCTGCATTGCTCTGCAATAGTCTATGCATTGCTTTGCAATAGTCTGCGCATTGCTTTGCAATAGTCTGTGCATTGCTTTGCAATAGTCTCTGTGCATTGCTTTGCAATAGTCTCTCTGCATTGCTCTGCAATAGTCTATGCATTGCTTTGCAATAGTCTGTGCATTGCTTTGCAATAGTCTTTGTGCATTGCTTTGCAATAGTCTGTGCATTGCTTTGCAATAGTCTCTGTGCATTGCTTTGCAATAGTCTGTGCATTGCTTTGCAATAGTCTGTGCATTGCTTTGCAATAGTCTGTGCATTGCTTTGCAATAGTCTCTGTGCATTGCTATGCAATAGCCTCTGTGCATTGCTTTGCAATAGTCTGTGCATTGGTTTGCAATAGTCTCTGTGCATTGCTATGCAATAGTCTCTGTGCATTGCATTGCAATAGTCTGTGCATTGCTTTGCAATAGTCTCTGTGACTTGCTTTGCAATAGTCTCTGTGCATTGCTTTGCAATAGTCTGTGCATTGCTTTGCAATAGTCTCTGTGGATTGCTTTGCAATAGTCTGTGCGTTGCTTTGCAATAGTCTGTGCATTGCTTTGCAATATTCTCTGTGCATTGCTTTGCAATAGTCTGTGCATTGCTTTGCAATTGTCTGTGTATTGCTTTGCAATAGTCTGTGCATTGCTTTGCAATAATCGGTGCATTTCTTTGCAATAGTCTCTGTGCGTTCCTTTGCAATAGTCTGTGCATTGCTTTGCAATAGTCTCTGTGCATTGCTTTGCAATAGTCTCTGTGTATTGCTTTGCAATAGTCTGTGCATTGCTTTGCAATAGTTTGTGCATTTCTTTGCAATAGTATCTGTGCATTGCTTTGCAATAGTCTGTGCATTGCTTTGCAATAGTCTGTGCATTGCTTTGCAATAGTCTGTGCATTGCTTTGCAATAGTCTGTGCATTGCTTTGCAATAATCTGTGCATTGCTTTGCAATAGCCTCTGTGCATTGCTATGCAATAGCCTCTGTGCATTGCTTTGCAATAGTCTGTGCATTGGTTTGCAATAGTCTCTCTGCATTGCTTTGCAATAGTCTCTGTGCATTGCTTTGCAATAGTCTCTCTGCATTGCTTTGCAATAGTCTCTGTGCATTGCTTTGCAACAGTCTATGTGCATTGCTTTGCAATAGTCTGTGCATTGCTTTGCAATAGTCTCTGTGCATTGCTTTGCAATAGTCTGTGCATTGCTTTGCAATAGTTTGTGCATTTCTTTGCAATAGTATCTGTGCATTGCTTTGCAATAGTCTCTGTGCATTGCTTTGCAATAGTATCTGTGCATTGCTTTGCAATAGTCTGTGCATTGCTTTGCAATAGTCTCTGTGTATTGCTTTGCAATAGTCTGTGCATTGCTTTGTAATAGTCTGTGCATTTCTTTGCAATAGTCTGTGCATTGCTTTGCAATAGTATCTGTGGATTGCTTTGCAGTAGTCTCTGTGCATTGCTTTGCAATAGTCTGTGCATTGCTTTGCAATAGTCTATGTGCATTGCTTTGCAATAGTCTGTGCATTGCTTTGCAATAGTCTCTGTGCATTGCTTTGCAATAGTCTGTGCATTGCTTTGCAATAGTTTGTGCATTTCTTTGCAATAGTATCTGTGCATTGCTTTGCAATAGTCTGTGCATTGATTTGCAATAGTCTGTGCATTGCTTTGCAATAGTCTCTGTGCATTGCTTTGCAATAGTATCTGTGCATTGCTTTGCAATAGTCTGTGCATTGCTTTGCAATAGTCTCTGTGTATTGCTTTGCAATAGTCTGTGCATTGCTTTGTAATAGTCTGTGCATTTCTTTGCAATAGTCTGTGCATTGCTTTGCAATAGTATCTGTGGATTGCTTTGCAGTAGTCTCTGTGCATTGCTTTGCAATAGTCTGTGCATTGCTTTGCAATAGTATCTGTGCATTGCTTTGCAATAGTCTGTGCATTGCTTTGCAATAGTCTCTGTGCATTCCTATGCAATAGCCTCTGTGCATTGCTTTGCAATAGTCTGTGTATTGCTTTGCAATAGTCTCTGTGCATTGCTATGCAATAGTCTCTATGCATTGCATTGCAATAGTCTGTGCATTGCTTTGCAATAGTCTCTGTGCCTTGCTTTGCAATAGTCTCTGTGCATTGCTTTGCAATAGTCTCTGTGCATTGCTTTGCAATAGTCTGTGCATTGCTTTGTAATAGTCTCTGTGCATTGCTATGCAATAGCCTCTGTGCATTGCTTTGCAATAGTCTGTGCATTGCTTTGCAATAGTCTCTGTGCATTGCTTTGCAATAGTCTGTGCATTGCTTTGCAATAGTCTGCACATTGCTTTGCAATAGTCTGCGCATTGCTTTGTAATAGTCTGTGCATTTCTTTGCAATAGTCTGTGCATTGCTTTGCAATAGTATCTGTGCATTGCTTTGCAATAGTCTCTTTGCATTGCTTTGCAATAGTCTCTCTGCATTGCTCTGCAATAGTCTATGCATTGCTTTGCAATAGTCTGCGCATTGCTTTGCAATAGTCTCTGTGCATTGCTTTGCAATAGTCTCTGTGCATTGCTTTGCAATAGTCTCTCTGCATTGCTTTGCAATAGTCTCTGTGCATTGCTTTGCAATCGTCTGTGCATTGCTTTGCAATAGTCTCTGTGCATTGCTTTGCAATAGTCTCTGTGCATTGCTTTGCAATAGTCTCTCTGTGCATTGCTTTGCAATAGTCTGTGCATTGCTTTGCAATAGTCTATGTGCATTGCTATGCAATAGTATATGTGCATTGCATTGCAATAGTCTGTGCATTGCTTTGCAATAGTCTCTGTGCCTTGCTTTGGAATAGTCTCTGTGCATTGCTTTGCAATAGTCTGTGCATTGCTTTGCAATAGTCTCTGTGCATTGCTATGCAATAGCCTCTGTGCACTGCGTTGCAATAGTCTGTGCATTGCTTTGCAATAGTCTCTGTGAATTGCTTTGCAATAGTTTGTGCATTGCTTTGCAATAGTCTCTGTGGATTGCTTTGCTATAGTCTCTGTGCATTGCTTTGCAATAGTCTCTGTGCATTGCTTTGCAATAATCTGTGCATTGCTATGCAATAGTCTCTGTACATTGCATTGCAATAGTCTGTGCCTTGCTTTGCAATAGTCTCTGTGCATTGCTATGCAATAATCTCTGTGCATTGCATTGCAATAGTCTGTGGATTGCTTTGCAATAGTCTCTGTGCCTTGCTTTGCAATAGTCTCTGTGCATTGCTTTGCAATAGGTTCTGTGCATTGCTTTGCAATAGTCTCTGTGCATTGCTTTGCAATAGTCTATGTGGATTGCGTTGCAATAGTCTGTGCATTGCTTTGCAATAATCTGTGCATTGCTTTGCAATAGTCTCTGTGCATTGCTATGCAATAGTCTATGTGCATTGCTTTGCAATAGTCTGTGCATTGCTTTGCAATAGTCTGTGCATTGCTTTGCAATACTCTCTGTGCATTGCTTTGCTATAGTCTCTGTGCATTGCTTTGCAATAGTCTGTGTATTGCTTTGCAATAGTCTGTGCATTGCTTTGCAATAGTCTGTGCATTTCTTTGCAATAGTCTCCGTGCATTTCTTTGCAATAGTCTGTGCATTGCTTTGCAATAGTATCTGTGCATTGCTTTGCAATAGTCTGTGCATTGCTTGCTTTGCAATAGTCTCTGTGCATTGCTTTGCAATAGTCTGTGCATTGCTTTGCAATAGTCTCTGTGCATTGCTTTGCAATAGTCTCTGTGCATTGCTTTGCAATAGTCTGTGCATTGCTTTGCAATAGTCTGTGCATTGCTTTGCAATAGTCTTTGCATTGCTTTGCAATAGTCTCTGTGCATTGCTATGCAATAGCCTCTGTGCATTGCTTTGCAATAGTCTGTGCATTGGTTTGCAATAGTCTCTGTGCATTGCTATGCAATAGTCTCTGTGCATTGCATTGCAATTGTCTGTGCATTGCTTTGCAATAGTCTCTGTGCCTTGCTTTGCAATAGTCTCTGTGCAGTGCTTTGCAATAGTCTGTGCATTGCTTTGCAATAGTCTCTGTGCATTGCTTTGCAATAGTCTGTGCATTGCTTTGCAATTGTCTGTGTATTGCTTTGCAATAGTCTGTGCATTGCATTGCAATAGTCTGTGCATTTCTTTGCAATAGTCTCTGTGCATTCCTTTGCAATAGTCTGTGCATTGCTTCGCAATAGTCTCTGTGCATTGCTTTGCAATATTCTGTGCATTGCTTTGCAATAGTCTCTGTGTATTGCTTTGCAATAGTCTGTGCATTGCTTTGCAATAGTTTGTGCATTTCTTTGCAATAGTATCTGTGCATTGCTTTGCAATAGTCTGTGCATTGCTTTGCAATAGTCTGTGCATTGCTTTGCAATAGTCTCTGTGCATTGCTTTGCAATAGTCTCTGTGCATTGCTTTGCAATAGTCTGTGCATTGCTTTGCAATAGTCTGTGCATTGCTTTGTAATAGTCTGTGCATTTCTTTGCAATAGTCTGTGCATTGCTTTGCAATAGTATCTGTGCATTGCTTTGCAATAGTCTGTGCATTGCTTTGCAATAGTCTCTGTGCATTGCTTTGCAATAGTCTCTGTGCATTGCTTTGCAATAGTCTCTCTGCATTGCTCTGCAATAGTATATGCATTGCTTTGCAATAGTCTGCGCATTGCTTTGCAATAGTCTGTGCATTGCTTTGCAATAGTCTCTGTGCATTGCTTTGCAATAGTCTCTCTGCATTGCTTTGCAATAGTCTCTGTGCATTGCTTTGCAATCGTCTGTGCATTGCTTTGCAATAGTCTGTGCATTGCTTTGCAATAGTCTCTGTGCATTGCTTTGCAATAGTCTGTGCATTGCTTTACAATAGTCTATGTGCATTGCTATGCAATAGTCTCTGTGCATTGCATTGCAATAGTCTGTGCATTAATTTGCAATAGTCTCTGTGCCTTGCTTTGCAATAGTCTCTGTGCATTGCTTTGCAATAGTCTCTGTGCATTGCTTTGCAATAGTCTGTGCATTGCTTTGCAATAGTCTCTGTGCATTGCTATGCAATAGCCTCTGTGCATTGCTTTGCAATAGTCTGTGCATTGCTTTGCAATAGTCTCTGTGCATTGCTTTGCAATAGTTTGTGCATTGCTTTGCAATAGTCTCTGTGGATTGCTTTGCAATAGTCTCTGTGCATTGCTTTGCAATAGTCTCTGTGCATTGCTTTGCAATAGTCTGTGCATTGCTTTGCAATGGTCTCTGTGCATTGCTTTGCAATAGTCTGTGCATTGCTTTGCAATAATCTGTGCATTGCTTTGCAATAGTCTCTGTGCATTGCTATGCAATAGTCTCTGTGCATTGCTTTGCAATAGTCTGTGCATTGCTTTGCAATAGTCTGTGCATTGCTTTGGAATAGTCTCTGTGCATTGCTTTGCAATAGTCTCTGTGCATTGCTTTGCAATAGTCTGTGTATTGCTTTGCAATAGTCTGTGCATTGCTTTGCAATAGTCTGTGCATTTCTTTGCAATAGTCTCTGTGCATTTCTTTGCAATAGTCTTTGCATTGCTTTGCAATAGTATCTGTGCATTGCTTTGCAATAGTCTGTGCATTGCTTTGCAATAGTCTCTGTGCATTGCTTTGCAATAGTCTCTCTGCATTGCTCTGCAATAGTCTATGCATTGCTTTGCAATAGTCTGTGCATTGCTTTGCAATAGTCTTTGTGCATTGCTTTGCAATAGTCTGTGCATTGCTTTGCAATAGTCTTTGTGCATTGCTTTGCAATAGTCTGTGCATTGCTTTGCAATAGTCTCTGTGCATTGCTTTGCAATATTCTCTGTGCATTGCTTTGCAATAGTCTGTGCACTGCTTTGCAATAGTCTGTGCATTGCTTTGCAATAGTCTGTGCATTGCTTTGCAATAGTCTCTGTGCATTGCTATGCAATAGCCTCTGTGCATTGCTTTGCAATAGTCTGTGCATTGGTTTGCAATAGTCTCTGTGCATTGCTATGCAATAGTCTCTGTGCATTGCTATGCAATAGTCTATGTGCATTGCTATGCAATAGTCTCTGTGCATTGCATTGCAATAGTATGTGCATTGCTTTGCAATAGTCTCTGTGCCTTGCTTTGCAATAGTCTATCTGCATTGCTTTGCGATAGTCTCTGTGCATTGCTTTGCAATAGTCTGTGCATTGCTTTGCAATAGTCTCTATGCATTGCTTTGCAATAGTCTGTGTGTTGCTTTGCAATAGTCTGTGCATTGCTTTGCAATAGTCTCTGTGCATTGCTTTGCAATAGTCTGTGCATTGCTTTGCAATTGTCTGTGTATTGCTTTGCAATAGTCTGTGCATTGCTTTGCAATAGTCTGTGCATTTATTTGCAATAGTCTCTGTGTGTTCCTTTGCAATAGTCTGTGCATTGCTTTGCAATAGTCTCTGTGCATTGCTTTGCAATATTCTGTGCATTGCTTTGCAATAGTTTGTGCATTTCTTTGCAATAGTATCTGTGCATTGCTTTGCAATAGTCTGTGCATTGCTTTGCAATAGTCTCTGTGCATTGCTTTGCAATAGTCTCTGTGCATTGCTTTGCAATAGTCTGTGCATTGCTTTGCAATAGTCTCTGTGTATTGCTTTGCAATAGTCTGTGCATTGCTTTGTAATAGTCTGTGCATTTCTTTGCAATAGTCTGTGCATTGCTTTGCAATGGTATCTGTGGATTGCTTTGCAATAGTCTCTGTGCATTGCTTTGCAATAGTCTGTGCATTGCTTTGCAATAGTCTCTGTGCATTGCTTTGCAATAGTCTCTGTGCATTGCTTTGCAATAGTCTCTGTGCATTCCTATGCAATAGCCTCTGTGCATTGCTTTGCAATAGTCTGAGCATTGCTTTGCAATAGTCTCTGTGCATTGCTATGCAATAGTCTCTGTGCATTGCATTGCAATAGTCTGTGCATTGCTTTGCAATAGTCTCTGTGCCTTGCTTTGCAATAGTCTCTGTGCATTGCTTTGCAATAGTCTCTGTGCTTTGCTTTGCAATAGTCTGTGCATTGCTTTGCAATAGTCTCTGTGCATTGCTATGCAATAGCCTCTGTGCATTGCTTTGCAATAGTCTGTGCATTGCTTTGCAATAGTCTCTGTGCATTGCTTTGCAATAGTCTGTGCATTGCTTTGCAATAGTCTGCGCATTGCTTTGCAATAGTCTGCGCATTGCTTGTAATAGTCTGTGCATTTCTTTGCAATAGTCTGTGCATTGCTTTGCAATAGTATCTGTGCATTGCTTTGCAATAGTCTGTGCATTGCTTTGCAATAGTCTCTGTGCATTGCTTTGCAATAGTCTCTGTGCATTGCTTTGCAATAGTCTCTCTGCATTGCTCTGCAATAGTCTATGCATTGCTTTGCAATAGTCTGCGCATTGCTTTGCAATAGTCTGTGCATTGCTTTGCAATAGTCTCTGTGCATTGCTTTGCAATAGTCTCTCTGCATTGCTTTGCAATAGTCTCTGTGCATTGCTTTGCAATCGTCTGTGCATTGCTTTGCAATAGTCTCTGTGCATTGCTTTGCAATAGTCTCTGTGCATTGCTTTGCAATAGTTTCTGTGCATTGCTTTGCAATAGTCTGTGCATTGCTTTGCAATAGTCTATGTGCATTGCTATGCAATAGTCTCTGTGCATTGCATTGCAATAGTCTGTGCATTGCTTTGCAATAGTCTCTGTGCATTTCTTTGCAATAGACTCTGTGCATTGCTTTGCAATAGTCTGTGCATTGCTTTGCAATAGTCTCTGTGCATTGCTATGCAATAGCCTCTGTGCATTGCTTTGCAATAGTTTGTGCATTGCTATGCAATAGTCTCTGTGCATTGCATTGCAATAGTCTGTGCATTGCTTTGCAATAGTCTCTGTGCCTTGCTTTGCAATAGTCTCTGTGCATTGCTTTGCAATAGTCTCTGTGCATTGCTTTGCAATAGTCTGTGCATTGCTTTGCAATAGTCTCTGTGCATTGCTTTGCAATAGTCTCTGTGCATTGCTTTGCAATAGTTTGTGCATTGCTTTGCAAAAGTCTCTGTGGATTGCTTTGCAATAGTCTCTGTGCATTGCTTTGCAATAATCTGTGCATTGCTATGCAATAGTCTCTGTGCATTGCATTGCAATAGTCTGTGCATTGCTTTGCAATAGTCTCTGTGCATTGCTATGCAATAGTCTCTGTGCATTGCATTGCAATAGTCTGTGGATTGCTTTGCAATAGTCTCTGTGCCTTGCTTTGCAATAGTCTCTGTGCATTGCTTTGCAATAGGTTCTGTGCATTGCTTTGCAATAGTCTCTGTGCATTGCTTTGCAATAGTCTCTGTGCATTGCTTTGCAATAGTCTGTGCATTGCTTTGCAATAGTCTCTGTGCATTGCTTTGCAATAGTCTGTGCATTGCTTTGCAATATTCTGTGCATTGCTTTGCAATAGTCTCTGTGCATTGCTATGCAATAGTTTCTGTGCATTGCTTTGCAATAGTCTGTGCATTGCTTTGCAATAGTCTGTGCATTGCTTTGCAATAGTCTCTGTGCATTGCTTTGCAATAGCCTCTGTGCATTGCTTTGCAATAGTCTGTGTATTGCTTTGCAATAGTCTGTGCATTGCTTTGCAATAGTCTGTGCATTTCTTTGCAATAGTCTCTGTGCATTTCTTTGCAATAGTCTGTGCATTGCTTTGCAATAGTATCTGTGCATTGCTTTGCAATAGTCTGTGAATTGCTTTGCAATAGTCTCTGTGCATTGCTTTGCAATAGTCTCTGTGCATTGCTTTGCAATAGTCTCTCTGCATTGCTCTGCAATAGTCTATGCATTGCTTTGCAATAGTCTGTGCACTGCTTTGCAATAGTCTTTGTGCATTGCTTTGCAATAGTCTGTGCATTGCTCTGCAATAGTCTCTGTGCATTGCTTTGCAATAGTCTGTGCATTGCTTTGCAATAGTCTGTGCGTTGCTTTGCAATAGTCTGTGCGTTGCTTTGCAATAGTCTCTGTGCATTGCTATGCAATAGCCTCTGTGCATTGCTTTGCAATAGTCTGTGCATTGGTTTGCAATAGTCTCTGTGCATTGCTATGCAATAGTCTCTGTGCATTGCATTGCAATAGTCTGTGCATTGCTTTGCAATAGTCTCTGTGACTTGCTTTGCAATAGTCTCTGTGCATTGCTTTGCAATAGTCTGTGCATTGCTTTGCAATAGTCTCTGTGCATTGCTTTGCAATAGTCTGTGCGTTGCTTTGCAATAGTCTGTGCATTGCTTTGCAATATTCTCTGTGCATTGTTTGTTACTCCCTAGCACACGTTTAGTATTGTAAATGGTTGTTAAATACAAGTGTTTTCACAATTCAATTCATACATCAAAATAAATTTCTAAATCCTTTTGTTCAGGGTTTTGTCGTTGTTTATTGAAGGAGACGTCACAGCCGACACGTGTTTCGTCGTTCTGGGGAATGTAACCCCCGACTTTTTCAAGGCTGTTTAAAGAAAATGGTAATGTTGTAGCACATTACTGTAGAATACGACATTTGTTCAAGTTTCATAAACAACATTAAATACTTGTTAGGATAAGGCGGTGGTGCAAATCCATTTACTTCTTTATAAGCATGCTAATATTCAATCTAGAGGATTGCCACATTTCGTGCCTGCTTATTGGTATTGTTAAGGATTTGTGTACAGTATGGTGTTTCTTAACATCATCTAAAGTATGAGCCCATTGGGAGGAATGGAGAGACCGGTGAGGGTGTAATTATCATTTATCTTGGGGGTGACATGCAAAATCTTATCGCTGTGATTTATCGTGGGTTCATGCTTATTTAAGAACCATGCTATTTGATACCTATTCTCCGTTGTTGAGGTTCGTTCTGTGAGAGGGAATATTGAAGCAAAGTATAAGTCTGAAGTCGTCCTGGTTAGGACCACTTATTTACACAAAGGTAATATTTTTATAAATTGATAACTCTACTTACGTAGATTGAGGTGATACTTCCAACCCTCAATGGGGTTCTGGTGTTGATGTCGTTTTTCTTATTATTCCAGCTTCATTGATGTGAACTTCAAATAATGGTTCACTCTCTGCAAGCTGTAATTAATGTCAAACGTTACTTGGTTGCACTTTTAGACATTTCTGTATACACAGAATCTCTATGTCTGTAAGTAGAATAAACTGCCTGCCCTTCCATGCGTTTTTATTGGGTCTTTTGTATGTAAAAAAGCTCTGTTTATATAAACGATTATATATTGTATATTAAATAACTATCAAGCCTCATAGCTACCCCTGTATCGTGCTCTTAATGGTGCTCTAACGTTATATGGCGGGGTGGGAGGCTTTACTCCTGTGGGAAATGTTCACCCGTTTATTGCGCCAACTGTGCCTGTTAAAGAATGATATTGATTCGTCTAATTATTATATAGTGCTCCCCTCCTATCTGTCCCCGTATTGGTCGCTAGTTCTGAAGGCATTAATCCTGTTGGAATTGCTCCCCGTTTCTTGCCCCCACTGTGCCTATTAGAGAGTGATATTGAAACGCCCGATTATTTTGAAGTGCTCCCCTCATGTCCGTCCCCCCGTATCTTAAACATGTACGTTACTACCCCCTCCGTTCCGCATAGACGCGTGTGTATCTATATTCTTTCGGTTGTTAACAGACCTCTGCATTCTCGCGTCTTACCTTTTAGTCGTTTTCTTCGCGGGATTAAGATTCGTCCCTTCTGCTTCGTGTAAGAGGCAGCGTTAGTTTCAAAATACTGGCGCCATATATTTACAGAGGAAGTGTAGCCCGGTTGCTAACCGGCGTCACTTCCTGTTGGCCTCGCACACTAGCCTAATTTTGATTGCAAATCCGGCCGCCATTTTATTGGGAAGCTAATTATTCCAACTTAATAGGGTGTAACAGTCGATTTATATTATTTTTAGGTTGCTTCAGTTTATATTCGGCTCATTTTTGATATACCCCGTGATACATATGTGAGGGCTTCGAATTGTTGGTGGTTGTGGACCCATCCTCCAGTGTTTCCCATCGTGCTTGTGTGCTGTGTGATTATCACACTTACTCATTGTGTTTTGTGTTGGGCCAGTCACTAATGATATCGAATTCTCCATCTCGCATGGGCTCAGAACAATTGTTGTGCCATTAAGTGGCCTTTTATTATGTTCAGTGATACAGATATACCATCAACTTATGTTCTATTACTTAAACACAGAATTTTCTTAACAGAAATGCAATATTTTTCATTAGTACTAATTCATCCACACCTAAAAATAATATAAATCGACTGTTACACCCTATTAAGTTGGGATAATTAGCTTCCCAATGAGAATAAAATAAAATATAATAACTAATTAATAGAGCTCGAATAGTGAGTTGGGATACACATATATATAACGGGATTTGCCTGAATAGGTGTATCCAGTAACTATAAAACGTAACCGTTCTCAATACAGAGGTAAAATATATCAATAACGCGATAATAATGGACTAATTCACAAACAGGTGTCGTTATGCACCGCTAAATAGACAGTCTAAAATGGCGGCCGGATTTGCAATCAAAATTAGACTAGTGTGCGAGGCCAACAGGAAGTGACGCCGGTTAGCAACCGGGCTACACTTCCTCTGTAAATATATGGCGCCAGTATTTTGAAACTAACGCTGCCTCTTACACGAAGCAGAAGGGACGAATCTTAATCCCGCGAAGAAAACGACTAAAAGGTAAGACGCGAGAATGCAGAGGTCTGTTAACAACCGAAGGAATATAGATACACACGCGTCTATGCGGAACGGAGGGGGTAGTAACATACATGTTTAAGATACGGGGGGACGGACATGAGGGGAGCACTTCAAAATAATCGGGCGTTTCAATATCACTCTCTATTAGGCACAGTGGGGGCAAGAAACGGGGAGCAATTCCAACAGGATTAATGCCTTCAGAACTAGCGACCAATACGGGGACAGATAGGAGGGGAGCACTATATAATAATTAGACGAATCAATATCATTCTTTAACAGGCACAGTTGGCGCAATAAACGGGTGAACATTTCCCACAGGAATAAAGCCTCCCACCCCGCCATATAACGTTAGAGCACCATTAAGAGCACGATACAGGGGTAGCTATGAGGCTTGATAGTTATTTAATATACAATATATAATCGTTTATATAAACAGAGCTTTTTTACATACAAAAGACCCAATAAAAACGCATGGAAGGGCAGGCAGTTTATTCTACTTACAGACATAGAGATTCTGTGTATACAGAAATGTCTAAAAGTGCAACCAAGTAACGTTTGACATTAATTACAGCTTGCAGAGAGTGAACCATTATTTGAAGTTCACATCAATGAAGCTGGAATAATAAGAAAAACGACATCAACACCAGAACCCCATTGAGGGTTGGAAGTATCACCTCAATCTACGTAAGTAGAGTTATCAATTTATAAAAATATTACCTTTGTGTAAATAAGTGGTCCTAACCAGGACGACTTCAGACTTATACTTTGCTTCAATATTCCCTCTCACAGAACGAACCTCAACAACGGAGAATAGGTATCAAATAGCATGGTTCTTAAATAAGCATGAACCCACGATAAATCACAGCGATAAGATTTTGCATATCACCCCCAAGATAAATGATAATTACACCCTCACCGGTCTCTCCATTCCTCCCAATGGGCTCATACTTTAGATGATGTTAAGAAACACCATACTGTACACAAATCCTTAACAATACCAATAAGCAGGCACGAAATGTGGCAATCCTCTAGATTGAATATTAGCATGCTTATAAAGAAGTAAATGGATTTGCACCACCGCCTTATCCTAACAAGTATTTAATGTTGTTTATGAAACTTGAACAAATGTCGTATTCTACAGTAATGTGCTACAACATTACCATTTTCTTTAAACAGCCTTGAAAAAGTCGGGGGTTACATTCCCCAGAACGACGAAACACGTGTCGGCTGTGACGTCTCCTTCAATAAACAACGACAAAACCCTGAACAAAAGGATTTAGAAATTTATTTTGATGTTGTATGAATTGAATTGTGAAAACACTTGTATTTAACAACCATTTACAATACTAAACGTGTGCTAGGGAGTAACAAACTTTTGTGGCATCGCCTAACTAGAAGAGGGAAAGTGGTTCTCTTCTCCTTTTAGCACCGTTATTAATCATTGCTCAATTACTTATATATAAGAAAAGTGCACATCTCCCAGTGGCGCCTTTAACCTAGTACAAACTACCACTATTCTAGAAACCAAACGTTCTCTGTGCATTGCTTTGCAATAGTCTGTGCATTGCTTTGCAATTGTCTGTGTATTGCTTTGCAATAGTCTGTGCATTGCTTTGCAATAATCTGTGCATTTCTTTGCAATAGTCTCTGTGCGTTCCTTTGCAATAGTCTGTGCATTGCTTTGCAATAGTCTCTGTGCATTGCTTTGCAATATTCTGTGCATTGCTTTGCAATAGTCTCTGTGTATTGCTTTGCAATAGTCTGTGCATTGCTTTGCAATAGTTTGTGCATTTCTTTGCAATAGTAGCTGTGCATTGCTTTGCAATAGTCTGTGCATTGCTTTGCAATAGTCTGTGCATTGCTTTGCAATAGTCTGTGCATTGCTTTGCAATAGTCTGTGCATTGCTTTGCAATAATCTGTGCATTGCTTTGCAATAGTCTCTGTGCATTGCTATGCAATAGCCTCTGTGCATTGCTTTGCAATAGTCTGTGCATTGGTTTGCAATAGTCTCTGTGCATTGCTATGCAATAGTCTCTGTGCATTGCATTGCAATAGTCTGTGCATTGCTTTGCAATAGTCTCTGTGCCTTGCTTTGCAATAGTCTCTCTGCATTGCTTTGCAATAGTCTCTGTGCATTGCTTTGCAATAGTCTATGTGCATTGCTTTGCAATAGTCTGTGCATTGCTTTGCAATAGTCTCTGTGCATTGCTTTGCAATAGTCTGTGCGTTGCTTTGCAATAGTCTATGCATTGCTTTGCAATAGTCTCTGTGCATTGCTTTGCAATAGTCTGTGCATTGCTTTGCAATTGTCTGTGTATTGCTTTGCAATAGTCTGTGCATTGCTTTGCAATAGTCTGTGCATTTCTTTGCAATAGTCTCTGTGCATTCCTTTGCAATAGTCTGTGCATTGCTTTGCAATAGTCTCTGTGCATTGCTTTGTAATATTCTATGCATTTCTTTGCAATAGTCTCTGTGTATTGCTTTGCAATAGTCTGTGCATTGCAATAGTTTGTGCATTTCTTTGCAATAGTATCTGTGCATTGCTTTGCAATAGTCTGTGCATTGCTTTGCAATAGTCTGTGCATTGCTTTGCAATAGTCTCTGTGCATTGCTTTGCAATAGTCTCTGTGCATTGCTTTGCAATAGTCTGTGCATTGCTTTGCAATAGTCTGTGCATTGCTTTGTAATAGTTTGTGCATTTCTTTGCAATAGTCTGTGCATTGCTTTGCAATAGTATCTGTGCATTGCGTTGCAATAGGCTGTGCATTGCTTTGCAATAGTCTCTGTGCATTGCTTTGCAATAGTCTCTGTGCATTGCTTTGCAATAGTCTCTCTGCATTGCTCTGCAATAGTCTATGCATTGCTTTGCAATAGTCTGCGCATTGCTTTGCAATAGTCTGTGCATTGCTTTGCAATAGTCTCTGTGCATTGCTTTGCAATAGTCTCTCTGCATTGCTCTGCAATAGTCTATGCATTGCTTTGCAATAGTCTGTGCATTGCTTTGCAATAGTCTTTGTGCATTGCTTTGCAATAGTCTGTGCATTGCTTTGCAATAGTCTCTGTGCATTGCTTTGCAATAGTCTGTGCATTGCTTTGCAATAGTCTGTGCATTGCTTTGCAATAGTCTGTGCATTGCTTTGCAATAGTCTCTGTGCATTGCTATGCAATAGCCTCTGTGCATTGCTTTGCAATAGTCTGTGCATTGGTTTGCAATAGTCTCTGTGCATTGCTATGCAATAGTCTCTGTGCATTGCATTGCAATAGTCTGTGCATTGCTTTGCAATAGTCTCTGTGACTTGCTTTGCAATAGTCTCTGTGCATTGCTTTGCAATAGTCTGTGCATTGCTTTCCAATAGTCTCTGTGCATTGCTTTGCAATAGTCTGTGCGTTGCTTTGCAATAGTCTGTGCATTGCTTTGCAATATTCTCTGTGCATTGCTTTGCAATAGTCTGTGCATTGCTTTGCAATTGTCTGTGCATTGCTTTGCAATAGTCTGTGCGTTGCTTTGCAATAGTCTGTGCATTGCTTTGCAATATTCTCTGTGCATTGCTTTGCAATAATCTGTGCATTTCTTTGCAATAGTCTCTGTGCGTTCCTTTGCAATAGTCTGTGCATTGCTTTGCAATAGTCTCTGTGCATTGCTTTGCAATATTCTGTGCATTGCTTTGCAATAGTCTCTGTGTATTGCTTTGCAATAGTCTGTGCATTGCTTTGCAATAGTTTGTGCATTTCTTTGCAATAGTATCTGTGCATTGCTTTGCAATAGTCTGTGCATTGCTTTGCAATAGTCTGTGCATTGCTTTGCAATAGTCTGTGCATTGCTTTGCAATAGTCTGTGCATTGCTTTGCAATAATCTGTGCATTGCTTTGCAATAGTCTCTGTGCATTGCTATGCAATAGCCTCTGTGCATTGCTTTGCAATAGTCTGTGCATTGGTTTGCAATACTCTCTGTGCATTGCTATGCAATAGTCTCTGTGCATTGCATTGCAATAGTCTGTGCATTGCTTTGCAATAGTCTCTGTGCCTTGCTTTGCAATAGTCTCTCTGCATTGCTTTGCAATAGTCTCTGTGCATTGCTTTGCAATAGTCTATGTGCATTGCTTTGCAATAGTCTGTGCATTGCTTTGCAATAGTCTCTGTGCATTGCTTTGCAATAGTCTGTGCGTTGCTTTGCAATAGTCTATGCATTGCTTTGCAATAGTCTCTGTGCATTGCTTTGCAATAGTCTGTGCATTGCTTTGCAATTGTCTGTGTATTGCTTTGCAATAGTCTGTGCATTGCTTTGCAATAGTCTGTGCATTTCTTTGCAATAGTCTCTGTGCATTCCTTTGCAATAGTCTGTGCATTGCTTTGCAATAGTCTCTGTGCATTGCTTTGTAATATTCTGTGCATTGCTTTGCAATAGTCTGTGCATTGCTTTGCAATTGTCTGTGCATTGCTTTGCAATAGTCTGTGCGTTGCTTTGCAATAGTCTGTGCATTGCTTTGCAATATTCTCTGTGCATTGCTTTGCAATAATCTGTGCATTTCTTTGCAATAGTCTCTGTGCGTTCCTTTGCAATAGTCTGTGCATTGCTTTGCAATAGTCTCTGTGCATTGCTTTGCAATATTCTGTGCATTGCTTTGCAATAGTCTCTGTGTATTGCTTTGCAATAGTCTGTGCATTGCTTTGCAATAGTTTGTGCATTTCTTTGCAATAGTATCTGTGCATTGCTTTGCAATAGTCTGTGCATTGCTTTGCAATAGTCTGTGCATTGCTTTGCAATAGTCTGTGCATTGCTTTGCAATAGTCTGTGCATTGCTTTGCAATAATCTGTGCATTGCTTTGCAATAGTCTCTGTGCATTGCTATGCAATAGCCTCTGTGCATTGCTTTGCAATAGTCTGTGCATTGGTTTGCAATACTCTCTGTGCATTGCTATGCAATAGTCTCTGTGCATTGCATTGCAATAGTCTGTGCATTGCTTTGCAATAGTCTCTGTGCCTTGCTTTGCAATAGTCTCTCTGCATTGCTTTGCAATAGTCTCTGTGCATTGCTTTGCAATAGTCTATGTGCATTGCTTTGCAATAGTCTGTGCATTGCTTTGCAATAGTCTCTGTGCATTGCTTTGCAATAGTCTGTGCGTTGCTTTGCAATAGTCTATGCATTGCTTTGCAATAGTCTCTGTGCATTGCTTTGCAATAGTCTGTGCATTGCTTTGCAATTGTCTGTGTATTGCTTTGCAATAGTCTGTGCATTGCTTTGCAATAGTCTGTGCATTTCTTTGCAATAGTCTCTGTGCATTCCTTTGCAATAGTCTGTGCATTGCTTTGCAATAGTCTCTGTGCATTGCTTTGTAATATTCTGTGCATTGCTTTGCAATAGTCTCTGTGTATTGCTTTGCAATAGTCTGTGCATTGCAATAGTTTATGCATTTCTTTGCAATAGTATCTGTGCATTGCTTTGCAATAGTCTGTGCATTGCTTTGCAATAGTCTGTGCATTGCTTTGCAATAGTCTCTGTGCATTGCTTTGCAATAGTCTCTGTGCATTGCTTTGCAATAGTCTGTGCATTGCTTTGCAATAGTCTGTGCATTGCTTTGTAATAGTTTGTGCATTTCTTTGCAATAGTCTGTGCATTGCTTTGCAATAGTATCTGTGCATTGCGTTGCAATAGGCTGTGCATTGCTTTGCAATAGTCTCTGTGCATTGCTTTGCAATAGTCTCTGTGCATTGCTTTGCAATAGTCTCTCTGCATTGCTCTGCAATAGTCTATGCATTGCTTTGCAATAGTCTGCGCATTGCTTTGCAATAGTCTGTGCATTGCTTTGCAATAGTCTCTGTGCATTGCTTTGCAATAGTCTCTCTGCATTGCTCTGCAATAGTCTATGCATTGCTTTGCAATAGTCTGTGCATTGCTTTGCAATAGTCTCTGTGCATTGCTTTGCAATAGTCTGTGCATTGCTTTGCAATAGTCTCTGTGCATTGCTTTGCAATAGTCTGTGCATTGCTTTGCAATAGTCTGTGCATTGCTTTGCAATAGTCTGTGCATTGCTTTGCAATAGTCTCTGTGCATTGCTATGCAATAGCCTCTGTGCATTGCTTTGCAATAGTCTGTGCATTGGTTTGCAATAGTCTCTGTGCATTGCTATGCAATAGTCTCTGTGCATTGCATTGCAATAGTCTGTGCATTGCTTTGCAATAGTCTCTGTGACTTGCTTTGCAATAGTCTCTGTGCATTGCTTTGCAATAGTCTGTGCATTGCTTTGCAATAGTCTCTGTGCATTGCTTTGCAATAGTCTGTGCGTTGCTTTGCAATGGTCTGTGCATTGCTTTGCAATATTCTCTGTGCATTGCTTTGCAATAGTCTGTGCATGTCTTTGCAATTGTCTGTGTATTGCTTAGCAATAGTCTGTGCATTGCTTTGCAATAATCTGTGCATTTCTTTGCAATAGTCTCTGTGCTTTCCTTTGCAATAGTCTGTGCATTGCTTTGCAATAGTCTCTGTGCATTGCTTTGCAATATTCTGTGCATTGCTTTGCAATAGTCTCTGTGTATTGCTTTGCAATAGTCTGTGCATTGCTTTGCAATAGTTTGTGCATTTCTTTGCAATAGTATCTGTGCATTGCTTTGCAATAGTCTGTGCATTGCTTTGCAATAGTCTGTGCATTGCTTTGCAATAGTCTGTGCATTGCTTTGCAATAGTCTGTGCATTGCTTTGCAATAATCTGTGCATTGCTTTGCAATAGTCTCTGTGCATTGCTATGCAATAGCCTCTGTGCATTGCTTTGCAATAGTCTGTGCATTGGTTTGCAATAGTCTCTGTGCAATGCTATGCAATAGTCTCTGTGCATTGCATTGCAATAGTCTGTGCATTGCTTTGCAATAGTCTCTGTGCCTTGCTTTGCAATAGTCTCTCTGCATTGCTTTGCAATAGTCTCTGTGCATTGCTTTGCAATAGTCTATGTGCATTGCTTTGCAATAGTCTGTGCATTGCTTTGCAATAGTCTCTGTGCATTGCTTTGCAATAGTCTGTGCATTGCTTTGCAATAGTCTCTGTGCATTGCTTTGTAATATTCTGTGCATTGCTTTGCAATAGTCTCTGTGTATTGCTTTGCAATAGTCTGTGCATTGCAATAGTTTGTGCATTTCTTTGCAATAGTATCTGTGCATTGCTTTGCAATAGTCTGTGCATTGCTTTGCAATAGTCTGTGCATTGCTTTGCAATAGTCTCTGTGCATTGCTTTGCAATAGTCTATGTGCATTGCTTTGCAATAGTCTGTGCATTGCTTTGCAATAGTCTGTGCATTGCTTTGTAATAGTTTGTGCATTTCTTTGCAATAGTCTGTGCATTGCTTTGCAATAGTATCTGTGCATTGCGTTGCAATAGGCTGTGCATTGCTTTGCAATAGTCTCTGTGCATTGCTTTGCAATAGTCTCTGTGCATTGCTTTGCAATAGTCTCTCTGCATTGCTCTGCAATAGTCTATGCATTGCTTTGCAATAGTCTGCGCATTGCTTTGCAATAGTCTGTGCATTGCTTTGCAATAGTCTCTGTGCATTGCTTTGCAATAGTCTCTCTGCATTGCTCTGCAATAGTCTATGCATTGCTTTGCAATAGTCTGTGCATTGCTTTGCAATAGTCTTTGTGCATTGCTTTGCAATAGTCTGTGCATTGCTTTGCAATAGTCTCTGTGCATTGCTTTGCAATAGTCTGTGCATTGCTTTGCAATAGTCTGTGCATTGCTTTGCAATAGTCTGTGCATTGCTTTGCAATAGTCTCTGTGCATTGATATGCAATAGCCGCTGTGCATTGCTTTGCAATAGTCTGTGCATTGGTTTGCAATAGTCTCTGTGCATTGCTATGCAATAGTCTCTGTGCATTGCATTGCAATAGTCTGTGCATTGCTTTGCAATAGTCTCTGTGACTTGCTTTGCAATAGTCTCTGTGCATTGCTTTGCAATAGTCTGTGCATTGCTTTGCAATAGTCTCTGTGCATTGCTTTGCAATAGTCTGTGCGTTGCTTTGCAATAGTCTGGGCATTGCTTTGCAATATTCTCTGTGCATTGCTTTGCAATAGTCTGTGCATTGCTTTGCAATTGTCTGTGTATTGCTTTGCAATAGTCTGTGCATTGCTTTGCAATAATCTGTGCATTTCTTTGCAATAGTCTCTGTGCGTTCCTTTGCAATAGTCTGTGCATTGCTTTGCAATAGTCTCTGTGCATTGCTTTGCAATATTCTGTGCATTGCTTTGCAATAGTCTCTGTGTATTGCTTTGCAATAGTCTGTGCATTGCTTTGCAATAGTTTGTGCATTTCTTTGCAATAGTATCTGAGCATTGCTTTGCAATAGTCTGTGCATTGCTTTGCAATAGTCTGTGCATTGCTTTGCAATAGTCTGTGCATTGCTTTGCAATAGTCTGTGCATTGCTTTGCAATAATCTGTGCATTGCTTTGCAATAGTCTCTGTGCATTGCTATGCAATAGCCTCTGTGCATTGCTTTGCAATAGTCTGTGCATTGGTTTGCAATAGTCTCTGTGCATTGCTATGCAATAGTCTCTGTGCATTGCATTGCAATAGTCTGTGCATTGCTTTGCAATAGTCTCTGTGCCTTGCTTTGCAATAGTCTCTCTGCATTGCTTTGCAATAGTCTCTGTGCATTGCTTTGCAATAGTCTATGTGCATTGCTTTGCAATAGTCTGTGCATTGCTTTGCAATAGTCTCTGCATTGCTTTGCAATAGTCTGTGCGTTGCTTTGCAATAGTCTATGCATTGCTTTGCAATAGTCTCTGTGCATTGCTTTGCAATAGTCTGCGCATTAGTTTGCAATAGTCTGTGCATTGCTTTGCAATAGTCTCTGTGCATTGCTTTGCAATAGTCTCTCTGCATTGCTCTGCAATAGTCTATGCATTGCTTTGCAATAGTCTGTGCATTGCTTTGCAATAGTCTCTGTGCATTGCTTTGCAATAGTCTGTGCATTGCTTTGCAATAGTCTGTGCATTGCTTTGCAATAGTCTGTGCATTGCTTTGCAATAGTCTGTGCATTGCTTTGCAATAGTCTCTGTGCATTGCTATGCAATAGCCTCTGTGCATTGCTTTGCAATAGTCTGTGCATTGGTTTGCAATAGTCTCTGTGCATTGCTATGCAATAGTCTCTGTGCATTGCATTGCAATAGTCTGTGCATTGCTTTGCAATAGTCTCTGTGACTTGCTTTGCAATAGTCTCTGTGCATTGCTTTGCAATAGTCTGTGCATTGCTTTGCAATAGTCTCTGTGCATTGCTTTGCAATAGTCTGTGCGTTGCTTTGCAATAGTCTATGCATTGCTTTGCAATATTCTCTGTGCATTGCTTTGCAATAGTCTGTGCATTGCTTTGCAATTGTCTGTGTATTGCTTTGCAATAGTCTGTGCATTGCTTTGCAATAATCTGTGCATTTCTTTGCAATAGTCTCTGTGCGTTCCTTTGCAATAGTCTGTGCATTGCTTTGCAATAGTCTCTGTGCATTGCTTTGCAATATTCTGTGCATTGCTTTGCAATAGTCTCTGTGTATTGCTTTGCAATAGTCTGTGCATTGCTTTGCAATAGTTTGTGCATTTCTTTGCAATAGTATCTGTGCATTGCTTTGCAATAGTCTGTGCATTGCTTTGCAATAGTCTGTGCATTGCTTTGCAATAGTCTGTGCATTGCTTTGCAATAGTCTGTGCATTGCTTTGCAATAATCTGTGCATTGCTTTGCAATAGTCTCTGTGCATTGCTATGCAATAGCCTCTGTGCATTGCTTTGCAATAGTCTGTGCATTGGTTTGCAATAGTCTCTGTGCATTGCTATGCAATAGTCTCTGTGCATTGCATTGCAATAGTCTGTGCATTGCTTTGCAATAGTCTCTGTGCCTTGCTTTGCAATAGTCTCTCTGCATTGCTTTGCAATAGTCTCTGTGCATTGCTTTGCAATAGTCTATGTGCATTGCTTTGCAATAGTCTGTGCATTGCTTTGCAATAGTCTCTGTGCATTGCTTTGCAATAGTCTGTGCATTGCTTTGCAATAGTCTCTGTGCATTGCTTTGTAATATTCTGTGCATTGCTTTGCAATAGTCTCAGTGTATTGCTTTGCAATAGTCTGTGCATTGCAATAGTTTGTGCATTTCTTTGCAATAGTATCTGTGCATTGCTTTGCAATAGTCTGTGCATTGCTTTGCAATAGTCTGTGCATTGCTTTGCAATAGTCTCTGTGCATTGCTTTGCAATAGTCTCTGTGCATTGCTTTGCAATAGTCTGTGCATTGCTTTGCAATAGTCTGTGCATTGCTTTGTAATAGTTTGTGCATTTCTTTGCAATAGTCTGTGCATTGCTTTGCAATAGTATCTGTGCATTGCGTTGCAATAGGCTGTGCATTGCTTTGCAATAGTCTCTGTGCATTGCTTTGCAATAGTCTCTGTGCATTGCTTTGCAATAGTCTCTCTGCATTGCTCTGCAATAGTCTATGCATTGCTTTGCAATAGTCTGGGCATTGCTTTGCAATAGTCTGTGCATTGCTTTGCAATAGTCTCTGTGCATTGCTTTGCAATAGTCTCTCTGCATTGCTCTGCAATAGTCTATGCATTGCTTTGCAATAGTCTGTGCATTGCTTTGCAATAGTCTTTGTGCATTGCTTTGCAATAGTCTGTGCATTGCTTTGCAATAGTCTCTGTGCATTGCTTTGCAATAGTCTGTGCATTGCTTTGCAATAGTCTGTGCATTGCTTTGCAATAGTCTGTGCATTGCTTTGCAATAGTCTCTGTGCATTGCTATGCAATAGCCTCTGTGCATTGCTTTGCAATAGTCTGTGCATTGGTTTGCAATAGTCTCTGTGCATTGCTATGCAATAGTCTCTGTGCATTGCATTGCAATAGTCTGTGCATTGCTTTGCAATAGTCTCTGTGACTTGCTTTGCAATAGTCTCTGTGCATTGCTTTGCAATAGTCTGTGCATTGCTTTGCAATAGTCTCTGTGCATTGCTTTGCAATAGTCTGTGCGTTGCTTTGCAATAGTCTGTGCATTGCTTTGCAATATTCTCTGTGCATTGCTTTGCAATAGTCTGTGCATTGCTTTGCAATTGTCTGTGTATTGCTTTGTAATAGTCTGTGCATTGCTTTGCAATAATCTGTGCATTTCTTTGCAATAGTCTCTGTGCGTTCCTTTGAAATAGTCTGTGCATTGCTTTGCAATAGTCTCTGTGACTTGCTTTGCAATAGTCTCTGTGCATTGCTTTGCAATATTCTGTGCATTGCTTTGCAATAGTCTCTGTGTATTGCTTTGCAATAGTCTGTGCATTGCTTTGCAATAGTTTGTGCATTTCTTTGCAATAGTATCTGTGCATTGCTTTGCAATAGTCTGTGCATTGCTTTGCAATAGTCTGTGCATTGCTTTGCAATAGTCTGTGCATTGCTTTGCAATAGTCTGTGCATTGCTTTGCAATAATCTGTGCATTGCTTTGCAATAGTCTCTGTGCATTGCTATGCAATAGCCTCTGTGCATTGCTTTGCAATAGTCTGTGCATTGGTTTGCAATAGTCTCTGTGCATTGCTATGCAATAGTCTCTGTGCATTGCATTGCAATAGTCTGTGCATTGCTTTGCAATAGTCTCTGTGCCTTGCTTTGCAATAGTCTCTCTGCATTGCTTTGCAATAGTCTCTGTGCATTGCTTTGCAATAGTCTATGTGCATTGCTTTGCAATAGTCTGTGCATTGCTTTGCAATAGTCTCTGCATTGCTTTGCAATAGTCTGTGCGTTGCTTTGCAATAGTCTATGCATTGCTTTGCAATAGTCTCTGTGCATTGCTTTGCAATAGTCTGTGCCTTGCTTTGCAATTGTCTGTGTATTGCTTTGCAATAGTCTGTGCATTGCTTTGCAATAGTCTGTACATTTCTTTGCAATAGTCTCTGTCCATTCCTTTGCAATAGTCTGTGCATTGCTTTGCAATAGTCTCTGTGCATTGCTTTGCAATATTCTGTGCATTGCTTTGCAATAGTCTCTGTGTATTGCTTTGCAATAGTCTGTGCATTGCTTTGCAATAGTTTGTGCATTTCTTTGCAATAGTATCTGTGCATTGCTTTGCAATAGTCTGTGCATTGCTTTGAAATAGTCTGTGCATTGCTTTGCAATAGTCTCTGTGCATTGCTTTGCAATAGTCTCTGTGCATTGCTTTGCAATAGTCTGTGCATTGCTTTGCAATAGTCTGTGCATTGCTTTGTAATAGTTTGTGCATTTCTTTGCAATAGTCTGTGCATTGCTTTGCAATAGTATCTGTGCATTGCGTTGCAATAGTCTGTGCATTGCCTTGCAATAGTCTCTGTGCATTGCTTTGCAATAGTCTCTGTGCATTGCTTTGCAATAGTCTCTCTGCATTGCTCTGCAATAGTCTCTCTGCATTGCTCTGCAATAGTCTATGCATTGCTTTGCAATAGTCTGCGCATTGCTTTGCAATAGTCTGTGCATTGCTTTGCAATAGTCTCTGTGCATTGCTTTGCAATAGTCTCTCTGCATTGCTTTGCAATAGTCTCTGTTAGTCTCTGTGCATTGCTTTGCAATCGTCTGTGCATTGCTTTGCAATAGTCTCTGTGCATTGCTTTGCAATAGTCTCTGTGCATTGCTTTGCAATAGTCTCTGTGCATTGCTTTGCAATAGTCTGTGCATTGCTTTGCAATAGTCTATGTGCATTGCTATGCAATAGTCTCTGTGCATTGCATTGCAATAGTCTGTGCATTGCTTTGCAATAGTCTCTGTGCCTTGCTTTGCAATAGTCTCTGTGCATTGCTTTGCAATAGTCTCTGTGCATTGCTTTGCAATAGTCTGTGCATTGCTTTGCAATAGTCTCTGTGCATTGCTATGCAATAGCCTCTGTGCATTGCTTTGCAATAGTCTGTGCATTGCTTTGCAATAGTCTCTGTGCATTGCTTTGCAATAGTTTGTGCATTGCTTTGCAATAGTCTCTGTGGATTGCTTTGCAATAGTCTCTGTGCATTGCTTTGCAATAGTCTCTGTGTATTGCTTTGCAATAATCTGTGCATTGCTTTGCAATAATCTGTGCATTGCTATGCAATAGTCTCTGATCATTGCATTGCAATAGTCTGTGCATTGCTTTGCAATAGTCTCTGTGCATTGCTATGCAATAGTCTCTGTGCATTGCATTGCAATAGTCTGTGGATTGCTTTGCAATAGTCTCTGTGCCTTGCTTTGCAATAGTCTCTGTGCATTGCTTTGCAATAGGTTCTGTGCATTGCTTTGCAATAGTCTCGGTGCATTGCTTAGCAATAGTCTCTGTGCATTGCTTTGCAATAGTCTGTGCATTGCTTTGCAATAGTCTCTGTGCATTGCTTTGCCATAGTCTGTGCATTGCTTTGCAATAATCTGTGCATTGCTTTGCAATAGTCTCTGTGCATTGCTAAGCAATAGTCTCTGTGCATTGCTTTGCAATAGTCTGTGCATTGCTTTGCAATAGTCTCTGTGCATTGCTTTGCAATAGTCTCTGTGCATTGCTTTGCAATAGTCTGTGTATTGCTTTGCAATAGTCTGTGCATTGCTTTGCAATAGTCTGTGCATTTCTTTGCAATAGTCTCTGTGAATTTCTTTGCAATAGGTTCTGTGCATTGCTTTGCAATAGTCTCTGTGCATTGCTTAGCAATAGTCTATGTGCATTGCTTTGCAATACTCTGTGCATTGCTTTGCAATAGTCTCTGTGCATTGCTTTGCAATAGTCTGTGCATTGCTTTGCAATAGTCTGTGCATTGCTTTGCAATAATCTGTGCATTGCTTTGCAATAGTCTCTGTGCATTGCTATGCAATAGTCTCTGTGCATTGCTTTTCAATAGTCTGTGCATTGCTTTGCAATAGGTTCTGTGCATTGCTTTGCAATAGTCTCTGTGCATTGCTTTGCAATAGACTCTGTGCATTACTTTGCAATAGTCTGTGCATTGCTTTGCAATGGTCTCTGTGCATTGCTTTGCAATAGTCTGTGCATTGCTTTGCAATAATCTGTGCATTGCTTTGCAATAGTCTCTGTGCATTGCTATGCAATAGTCTCTGTGCATTGCTTTGCAATAGTCTGTGCATTGCTTTGCAATAGTCTGTGCATTGCTTTGCAATAGTCTCTGTGCATTGCTTTGCAATAGTCTCTGTGCATTGCTTTGCAATAGTCTGTGTATTGCTTTGCAATAGTCTGTGCATTGCTTTGCAATAGTCTGTGCATTTCTTTGCAATAGTCTCTGTGCATTTCTTTGCAATAGTCTTTGCATTGCTTTGCAATAGTATCTGTGCATTGCTTTGCAATAGTCTGTGCATTGCTTGGCAATAGTCTATGTGCATTGCTTTGCAATAGTCTGTGCATTGCTTTGCAATAATCTCTGTGCATTGCTTTGCAATAGTCTGTGCATTGCTTTGCAATAGTCTCTGTGCATTGCTTTGTAATATTCTGTGCATTGCTTTGCAATAGTCTCTGTGTATTGCTTTGCAATAGTCTGTGCATTGCAATAGTTTGTGCATTTCTTTGCAATAGTATCTGTGCATTGCTTTGCAATAGTCTGTGCATTGCTTTGCAATAGTCTGTGCATTGCTTTGCAATAGTCTCTGTGCATTGCTTTGCAATAGTCTCTGTGCATTGCTTTGCAATAGTCTCTGTGCATTGCTTTGCAATAGTCTGTGCATTGCTTTGCAATAGTCTGTGCATTGCTTTGTAATAGTTTGTGCATTTCTTTGCAATAGTATCTGTGCATTGCGTTGCAATAGGCTGTGCATTGCTTTGCAATAGTCTCTGTGCATTGCTTTGCAATAGTCTCTGTGCATTGCTTTGCAATAGTCTCTGTGCATTGCTTTGCAATAGTCTCTCTGCATTGCTCTGCAATAGTCTATGCATTGCTTTGCAATAGTCTGCGCATTGCTTTGCAATAGTCTGTGCATTGCTTTGCAATAGTCTCTGTGCATTGCTTTGCAATAGTCTCTCTGCATTGCTCTGCAATAGTCTATGCATTGCTTTGCAATAGTCTGTGCATTGCTTTGCAATAGTCTTTGTGCATTGCTTTGCAATAGTCTGTGCATTGCTTTGCAATAGTCTCTGTGCATTGCTTTGCAATAGTCTGTGCATTGCTTTGCAATAGTCTGTGCATTGCTTTGCAATAGTCTGTGCATTGCTTTGCAATAGCCTCTGTGCATTGCTATGCAATAGCCTCTGTGCATTGGTTTGCAATAGTCTGTGCATTGGTTTGCAATAGTCTCTGTGCATTGCTATGCAATAGTCTCTGTGCATTGCATTGCAATAGTCTGTGCATTGCTTTGCAATAGTCTCTGTGACTTGCTTTGCAATAGTCTCTGTGCATTGCTTTGCAATAGTCTGTGCATTGCTTTGCAATAGTCTCTGTGCATTGCTTTGCAATAGTCTGTGCGTTGCTTTGCAATAGTCTGTGCATTGCTTTGCAATATTCTCTGTGCATTGCTTTGCAATAGTCTGTGCATTGCTTTGCAATTGTCTGTGTATTGCTTTGCAATAGTCTGTGCATTGCTTTGCAATAATCTGTGCATTTCTTTGCAATAGTCTCTGTGCGTTCCTTTGCAATAGTCTGTGCATTGCTTTGCAATAGTCTCTGTGCATTGCTTTGCAATATTCTGTGCATTGCTTTGCAATAGTCTCTGTGTATTGCTTTGCAATAGTCTGTGCATTGCTTTGCAATAGTTTGTGCATTTCTTTGCAATAGTATCTGTGCATTGCTTTGCAATAGTCTGTGCATTGCTTTGCAATAGTCTGTGCATTGCTTTGCAATAGTCTGTGCATTGCTTTGCAATAGTCTGTGCATTGCTTTGCAATAATCTGTGCATTGCTTTGCAATAGTCTCTGTGCATTGCTATGCAATAGCCTCTGTGCATTGCTTTGCAATAGTCTGTGCATTGGTTTGCAATAGTCTCTGTGCATTGCTATGCAATAGTCTCTGTGCATTGCATTGCAATAGTCTGTGCATTGCTTTGCAATAGTCTCTGTGCCTTGCTTTGCAATAGTCTCTCTGCATTGCTTTGCAATAGTCTCTGTGCATTGCTTTGCAATAGTCTATGTGCATTGCTTTGCAATAGTCTGTGCATTGCTTTGCAATAGTCTCTGTGCATTGCTTTGCAATAGTCTGTGCGTTGCTTTGCAATAGTCTATGCATTGCTTTGCAATAGTCTCTGTGCATTGCTTTGCAATAGTCTGTGCCTTGCTTTGCAATTGTCTGTGTATTGCTTTGCAATAGTCTGTGCATTGCTTTGCAATAGTCTGTACATTTCTTTGCAATAGTCTCTGTGCATTCCTTTGCAATAGTCTGTGCATTGCTTTGCAATAGTCTCTGTGCATTGCTTTGCAATATTCTGTGCATTGCTTTGCAATAGTCTCTGTGTATTGCTTTGCAATAATCTGTGCATTGCTTTGCAATAGTTTGTGCATTTCTTTGCAATAATATCTGTGCATTGCTTTGCAATAGTCTGTGCATTGCTTTGAAATAGTCTGTGCATTGCTTTGCAATAGTCTCTGTGCATTGCTTTGCAATAGTCTCTGTGCATTGCTTTGCAATAGTCTGTGCATTGCTTTGCAATAGTCTGTGCATTGCTTTGCAATAGTATCTGTGCATTGCGTTGCAATAGTCTGTGCATTGCTTTGCAATAGTCTCTGTGCATTGCTTTGCAATAGTCTCTGTGCATTGCTTTGCAATAGTCTCTCTGCATTGCTCTGCAATAGTCTCTCTGCATTGCTCTGCAATAGTCTATGCATTGCTTTGCAATAGTCTGCGCATTGCTTTGCAATAGTCTGTGCATTGCTTTGCAATAGTCTCTGTGCATTGCTTTGCAATAGTCTCTCTGCATTGCTTTGCAATAGTCTCTGTTAGTCTCTGTGCATTGCTTTGCAATCGTCTGTGCATTGCTTTGCAATAGTCTCTGTGCATTGCTTTGCAATAGTCTCTGTGCATTGCTTTGCAATAGTCTCTGTGCATTGCTTTGCAATAGTCTGTGCATTGCTTTGCAATAGTCTATGTGCATTGCTATGCAATAGTCTCTGTGCATTGCATTGCAATAGTCTGTGCATTGCTTTGCAATAGTCTCTGTGCCTTGCTTTGCAATAGTCTCTGTGCATTGCTTTGCAATAGTCTCTGTGCATTGCTTTGCAATAGTCTGTGCATTGCTTTGCAATAGTCTCTGTGCATTGCTATGCAATAGCCTCTGTGCATTGCTTTGCAATAGTCTGTGCATTGCTTTGCAATAGTCTCTGGGCATTGCTTTGCAATAGTTTGTGCATTGCTTTGCAATAGTCTCTGTGGATTGCTTTGCAATAGTCTCTGTGCATTGCTTTGCAATAGTCTCTGTGTATTGCTTTGCAATAATCTGTGCATTGCTTTGCAATAATCTGTGCATTGCTATGCAATAGTCTCTGTTCATTGCATTGCAATAGTCTGTGCATTGCTTTGCAATAGTCTCTGTGCATTGCTATGCAATAGTCTCTGTGCATTGCATTGCAATAGTCTGTGGATTGCTTTGCAATAGTCTGTGCATTGCTTTGCAATAGTCTCTGTGCATTGCTTTGCAATAGTCTCTCTGCATTGCTCTGCAATAGTCTATGCATTGCTTTGCAATAGTCTGTGCATTGCTTTGCAATAGTCTTTGTGCATTGCTTTGCAATAGTCTGTGCATTGCTTTGCAATAGTCTCTGTGCATTGCTTTGCAATAGTCTGTGCATTGCTTTGCAATAGTCTGTGCATTGCTTTGCAATAGTCTGTGCATTGCTTTGCAATAGCCTCTGTGCATTGCTATGCAATAGCCTCTGTGCATTGGTTTGCAATAGTCTGTGCATTGGTTTGCAATAGTCTCTGTGCATTGCTATGCAATAGTCTCTGTGCATTGCATTGCAATAGTCTGTGCATTGCTTTGCAATAGTCTCTGTGACTTGCTTTGCAATAGTCTCTGTGCATTGCTTTGCAATAGTCTGTGCATTGCTTTGCAATAGTCTCTGTGCATTGCTTTGCAATAGTCTGTGCGTTGCTTTGCAATAGTCTGTGCATTGCTTTGCAATATTCTCTGTGCATTGCTTTGCAATAGTCTGTGCATTGCTTTGCAATTGTCTGTGTATTGCTTTGCAATAGTCTGTGCATTGCTTTGCAATAATCTGTGCATTTCTTTGCAATAGTCTCTGTGCGTTCCTTTGCAATAGTCTGTGCATTGCTTTGCAATAGTCTCTGTGCATTGCTTTGCAATATTCTGTGCATTGCTTTGCAATAGTCTCTGTGTATTGCTTTGCAATAGTCTGTGCATTGCTTTGCAATAGTTTGTGCATTTCTTTGCAATAGTATCTGTGCATTGCTTTGCAATAGTCTGTGCATTGCTTTGCAATAGTCTGTGCATTGCTTTGCAATAGTCTGTGCATTGCTTTGCAATAGTCTGTGCATTGCTTTGCAATAATCTGTGCATTGCTTTGCAATAGTCTCTGTGCATTGCTATGCAATAGCCTCTGTGCATTGCTTTGCAATAGTCTGTGCATTGGTTTGCAATAGTCTCTGTGCATTGCTATGCAATAGTCTCTGTGCATTGCATTGCAATAGTCTGTGCATTGCTTTGCAATAGTCTCTGTGCCTTGCTTTGCAATAGTCTCTCTGCATTGCTTTGCAATAGTCTCTGTGCATTGCTTTGCAATAGTCTATGTGCATTGCTTTGCAATAGTCTGTGCATTGCTTTGCAATAGTCTCTGTGCATTGCTTTGCAATAGTCTGTGCGTTGCTTTGCAATAGTCTATGCATTGCTTTGCAATAGTCTCTGTGCATTGCTTTGCAATAGTCTGTGCCTTGCTTTGCAATTGTCTGTGTATTGCTTTGCAATAGTCTGTGCATTGCTTTGCAATAGTCTGTACATTTCTTTGCAATAGTCTCTGTGCATTCCTTTGCAATAGTCTGTGCATTGCTTTGCAATAGTCTCTGTGCATTGCTTTGCAATATTCTGTGCATTGCTTTGCAATAGTCTCTGTGTATTGCTTTGCAATAATCTGTGCATTGCTTTGCAATAGTTTGTGCATTTCTTTGCAATAATATCTGTGCATTGCTTTGCAATAGTCTGTGCATTGCTTTGAAATAGTCTGTGCATTGCTTTGCAATAGTCTCTGTGCATTGCTTTGCAATAGTCTCTGTGCATTGCTTTGCAATAGTCTGTGCATTGCTTTGCAATAGTCTGTGCATTGCTTTGCAATAGTATCTGTGCATTGCGTTGCAATAGTCTGTGCATTGCTTTGCAATAGTCTCTGTGCATTGCTTTGCAATAGTCTCTGTGCATTGCTTTGCAATAGTCTCTCTGCATTGCTCTGCAATAGTCTCTCTGCATTGCTCTGCAATAGTCTATGCATTGCTTTGCAATAGTCTGCGCATTGCTTTGCAATAGTCTGTGCATTGCTTTGCAATAGTCTCTGTGCATTGCTTTGCAATAGTCTCTCTGCATTGCTTTGCAATAGTCTCTGTTAGTCTCTGTGCATTGCTTTGCAATCGTCTGTGCATTGCTTTGCAATAGTCTCTGTGCATTGCTTTGCAATAGTCTCTGTGCATTGCTTTGCAATAGTCTCTGTGCATTGCTTTGCAATAGTCTGTGCATTGCTTTGCAATAGTCTATGTGCATTGCTATGCAATAGTCTCTGTGCATTGCATTGCAATAGTCTGTGCATTGCTTTGCAATAGTCTCTGTGCCTTGCTTTGCAATAGTCTCTGTGCATTGCTTTGCAATAGTCTCTGTGCATTGCTTTGCAATAGTCTGTGCATTGCTTTGCAATAGTCTCTGTGCATTGCTATGCAATAGCCTCTGTGCATTGCTTTGCAATAGTCTGTGCATTGCTTTGCAATAGTCTCTGGGCATTGCTTTGCAATAGTTTGTGCATTGCTTTGCAATAGTCTCTGTGGATTGCTTTGCAATAGTCTCTGTGCATTGCTTTGCAATAGTCTCTGTGTATTGCTTTGCAATAATCTGTGCATTGCTTTGCAATAATCTGTGCATTGCTATGCAATAGTCTCTGTTCATTGCATTGCAATAGTCTGTGCATTGCTTTGCAATAGTCTCTGTGCATTGCTATGCAATAGTCTCTGTGCATTGCATTGCAATAGTCTGTGGATTGCTTTGCAATAGTCTCTGTGCCTTGCTTTGCAATAGTCTCTGTGCATTGCTTTGCAATAGGTTCTGTGCATTGCTTTGCAATAGTCTCGGTGCATTGCTTAGCAATAGTCTCTGTGCATTGCTTTGCAATAGTCTGTGCATTGCTTTGCAATAGTCTCTGTGCATTGCTTTGCCATAGTCTGTGCATTGCTTTGCAATAATCTGTGCATTGCTTTGCAATAGTCTCTGTGCATTGCTAAGCAATAGTCTCTGTGCATTGCTTTGCAATAGTCTGTGCATTGCGTTGCAATAGTCTCTGTGCATTGCTTTGCAATAGTCTCTGTGCATTGCTTTGCAATAGTCTGTGTATTGCTTTGCAATAGTCTGTGCATTGCTTTGCAATAGTCTGTGCATTTCTTTGCAATAGTCTCTGTGCATTTCTTTGCAATAGGTTCTGTGCATTGCTTTGCAATAGTCTCTGTGCATTGCTTAGCAATAGTCTATGTGCATTGCTTTGCAATACTCTGTGCATTGCTTTGCAATAGTCTCTGTGCATTGCTTTGCAATAGTCTGTGCATTGCTTTGCAATAGTCTGTGCATTGCTTTGCAATAATCTGTGCATTGCTTTGCAATAGTCTCTGTGCATTGCTATGCAATAGTCTCTGTGCATTGCTTTGCAATAGTCTGTGCATTGCTTTGCAATAGGTTCTGTGCATTCCTTTGCAATAGTCTCTGTGCATTGCTTTGCAATAGTCTCTGTGCATTACTTTGCAATAGTCTGTGCATTGCTTTGCAATGGTCTCTGTGCATTGCTTTGCAATAGTCTGTGCATTGCTTTGCAATAATCTGTGCATTGCTTTGCAATAGTCTCTGTGCATTGCTATGCAATAGTCTCTGTGCATTGCTTTGCAATAGTCTGTGCATTGCTTTGCAATAGTCTGTGCATTGCTTTGCAATAGTCTCTGTGCATTGCTTTGCAATAGTCTCTGTGCATTGCTTTGCAATAGTCTGTGTATTGCTTTGCAATAGTCTGTGCAATGCTTTGCAATAGTCTGTGCATTTCTTTGCGATAGTCTCTGTGCATTTCTTTGCAATAGTCTTTGCATTGCTTTGCAATAGTATCTGTGCATTGCTTTGCAATAGTCTGTGCATTGCTTGGCAATAGTCTCTGTGCATTGCTTTGCAATAGTCTCTGTGCATTTCTTTGCAATAGTCTCTGTGCATTTCTTTGCAATAGTCTTTGCATTGCTTTGCAATAGTCTCTGTGCATTGCTATGCAATAGCCTCTGTGCATTGCTTTGCAATAGTCTGTGCATTGGTTTGCAATAGTCTCTGTGCATTGCTATGCAATAGTCTCTGTGCATTGCTATGCAATAGTCTCTGTGCATTGCATTGCAATAGTCTGTGCATTGCTTTGCAATAGTCTCTGTGCCTTGCTTTGCAATAGTCTCTCTGCATTGCTTTGCGATAGTCTCTGTGCATTGCTTTGCAATAGTCTCTGTGCATTGCTTTGCAATAGTCTGTGCATTGCTTTGCAATAGTCTCTGTGCATTGCTTTGCAATAGTCTGTGCGTTGCTTTGCAATAGTCTGTGCATTGCTTTGCAATAGTCTCTGTGCATTGCTTTGCAATAGTCTGTGCGTTGCTTTGCAATAGTCTGTGCATTGCTTTGCAATAGTCTCTGTGCATTGCTTTGCAATATTCTGTGCATTGCTTTGCAATAGTTTGTGCATTTCTTTGCAATAGTATCTGTGCATTGCTTTGCAATAGTCTGTGCATTGCTTTGCAATAGTCTGTGCATTGCTTTGCAATAGTCTCTGTGCATTGCTTTGCAATAGTCTGTGCATTGCTTTGCAATAGTCTCTGTGTATTGCTTTGCAATAGTCTGTGCATTGCTTTGTAATAGTCTGTGCATTTCTTTGCAATAGTCTGTGCATTGCTTTGCAATAGTATCTGTGGATTGCTTTGCAATAGTCTCTGTGCATTGCTTTGCAATAGTCTGTGCATTGCTTTGCAATAGTCTCTGTGCATTGCTTTGCAATAGTCTCTGTGCATTGCTTTGCAATAGTCTCTGTGCATTCCTATGCAATAGCCTCTGTGCATTGCTTTGCAATAGTCTGTGCATTGCTTTGCAATAGTCTCTGTGCATTGCTATGCAAGTCTCTGTGCATTGCATTGCAATAGTCTGTGCATTGCTTTGCAATAGTATCTGTGCCTTGCTTTGCAATAGTGTCTGTGCATTGCTTTGCAATAGTCTCTGTGCTTTGCTTTGCAATAGTCTGTGCATTGCTTTGCAATAGTCTCTGTGCATTGCTATGCAATAGCCTCTGTGCATTGCTTTGCAATAGTCTGTGTATTGCTTTGCAATAGTCTCTGTGCATTGCTTTGCAATAGTCTGTGCATTGCTTTGCAATAGTATGCGCATTGCTTTGCAATAGTCTGCGCATTGCTTTGTAATAGTCTGCGCATTTCTTGGCAATAGTCTGTGCATTGCTTTGCAATAGTATCTGTGCATTGCTTTGCAATAGTCTGTGCATTGCTTTGCAATAGTCTCTGTGCATTGCTTTGCAATAGTCTCTGTGCATTGCTTTGCAATAGTCTCTCTGCATTGCTCTGCAATAGTCTATGCATTGCTTTGCAATAGTCTGCGCATTGCTTTGCAATAGTCTGTGCATTGCTTTGCAATATTCTGTGCATTGCTTTGCAATAGTCTCTGTGTATTGCTTTGCAATAGTCTGTGCATTGCTTTGCAATAGTTTGTGCATTTCTTTGCAATAGTATCTGTGCATTGCTTTGCAATAGTCTGTGCATTGCTTTGCAATAGTCTGTGCATTGCTTTGCAATAGTCTGTGCATTGCTTTGCAATAGTCTCTGTGCATTGCTTTGCAATAGTCTCTGTGCATTGCTTTGCAATAGTCTCTCTGCATTGCTCTGCAATAGTCTATGCATTGCTTTGCAATAGTCTGCGCATTGCTTTGCAATAGTCTGTGCATTGCTTTGCAATATTCTGTGAATTGCTTTGCAATAGTCTCTGTGTATTGCTTTGCAATAGTCTGTGCATTGCTTTGCAATAGTTTGTGCATTTCTTTGCAATAGTATCTGTGCATTGCTTTGCAATAGTCTGTGCATTGCTTTGCAATAGTCTGTGCATTGCTTTGCAATAGTCTGTGCATTGCTTTGCAATAATCTGTGCATTGCTTTGCAATAGTCTCTGTGCATTGCTATGCAATAGCCTCTGTGCATTGCTTTGCAATAGTCTGTGCATTGGTGTGCAATAGTCTCTGTGCATTGCTATGCAATAGTCTCTGTGCATTGCATTGCAATAGTCTGTGTATTGCTTTGCAATAGTCTCTGTGCCTTGCTTTGCAATAGTCTCTCCGCATTGCTTTGCAATAGTCTCTGTGCATTGCTTTGCAATAGTCTATGTGCATTGCTTTGCAATAGTCTGTGCATTGCTTTGCAATAGTCTCTGTGCATTGCTATGCAATAGTCTCTGTGCATTGCATTGCAATAGTCTGTGCATTGCTTTGCAATAGTATCTGTGCCTTGCTTTGCAATAGTGTCTGTGCATTGCTTTGCAATAGTCTCTGTGCTTTGCTTTGCAATAGTCTGTGCATTGCTTTGCAATAGTCTCTGTGCATTGCTATGCAATAGCCTCTGTGCATTGCTTTGCAATAGTCTGTGTATTGCTTTGCAATAGTCTCTGTGCATTGCTTTGCAATAGTCTGTGCATTGCTTTGCAATAGTATGCGCATTGCTTTGCAATAGTCTGCGCATTGCTTTGTAATAGTCTGCGCATTTCTTTGCAATAGTCTGTGCATTGCTTTGCAATAGTATCTGTGCATTGCTTTGCAATAGTCTGTGCATTGCTTTGCAATAGTCTCTGTGCATTGCTTTGCAATAGTCTCTGTGCATTGCTTTGCAATAGTCTCTCTGCATTGCTCTGCAATAGTCTATGCATTGCTTTGCAATAGTCTGCGCATTGCTTTGCAATAGTCTGTGCATTGCTTTGCAATATTCTGTGCATTGCTTTGCAATAGTCTCTGTGTATTGCTTTGCAATAGTCTGTGCATTGCTTTGCAATAGTTTGTGCATTTCTTTGCAATAGTATCTGTGCATTGCTTTGCAATAGTCTGTGCATTGCTTTGCAATAGTCTGTGCATTGCTTTGCAATAGTCTCTGTGCATTGCTTTGCAATAGTCTCTGTGCATTGCTTTGCAATAGTCTCTCTGCATTGCTCTGCAATAGTCTATGCATTGCTTTGCAATAGTCTGCGCATTGCTTTGCAATAGTCTGTGCATTGCTTTGCAATATTCTGTGCATTGCTTTGCAATAGTCTCTGTGTATTGCTTTGCAATAGTCTGTGCATTGCTTTGCAATAGTTTGTGCATTTCTTTGCAATAGTATCTGTGCATTTCTTTGCAATAGTCTTTGCATTGCTTTGCAATAGTCTCTGTGCATTGCTATGCAATAGCCTCTGTGCATTGCTTTGCAATAGTCTGTGCATTGGTTTGCAATAGTCTCTGTGCATTGCTATGCAATAGTCTCTGTGCATTGCTATGCAATAGTCTCGTGCATTGCATTGCAATAGTCTGTGCATTGCTTTGCAATAGTCTCTGTGCCTTGCTTTGCAATAGTCTCTCTGTATTGCTTTGCAATAGTCTCTGTGCATTGCTTTGCAATAGTCTCTGTGCATTGCTTTGCAATAGTCTGTGCATTGCTTTGCAATAGTCTCTGTGCATTGCTTTGCAATAGTCTGTGCGTTGCTTTGCAATAGTCTGTGCATTGCTTTGCAATAGTCTCTGTGCATTGCTTTGCAATAGTCTGTGCGTTGCTTTGCAATAGTCTGTGCATTGCTTTGCAATAGTCTCTGTGCATTGCTTTGCAATTTTCTGTGCATTGCTTTGCAATAGTTTGTGCATTTCTTTGCAATAGTATCTGTGCATTGCTTTGCAATAGTCTGTGCATTGCTTTGCAATAGTCTGTGCATTGCTTTGCAATAGTCTCTGTGCATTGCTTTGCAATAGTCTCTGTGCATTGCTTTGCAATAGTCTGTGCATTGCTTTGCAATAGTCTCTGTGTATTGCTTTGCAATAGTCTGTGCATTGCTTTGTAATAGTCTGTGCATTTCTTTGCAATAGTCTGTGCATTGCTTTGCAATAGTATCTGTGGATTGCTTTGCAATAGTCTCTGTGCATTGCTTTGCAATAGTCTGTGCATTGCTTTGCAATAGTCTCTGTGCATTGCTTTGCAATAGTCTCTGTGCATTGCTTTGCAATAGTCTCTGTGCATTCCTATGCAATAGCCTCTGTGCATTGCTTTGCAATAGTCTGTGCATTGCTTTGCAATAGTCTCTGTGCATTGCTATGCAATAGTCTCTGTGCATTGCATTGCAATAGTCTGTGCATTGCTTTGCAATAGTATCTGTGCCTTGCTTTGCAATAGTGTCTGTGCATTGCTTTGCAATAGTCTCTGTGCTTTGCTTTGCAATAGTCTGTGCATTGCTTTGCAATAGTCTCTGTGCATTGCTATGCAATAGCCTCTGTGCATTGCTTTGCAATAGTCTGTGTATTGCTTTGCAATAGTCTCTGTGCATTGCTTTGCAATAGTCTGTGCATTGCTTTGCAATAGTATGCGCATTGCTTTGCAATAGTCTGCGCATTGCTTTGTAATAGTCTGCGCATTTCTTGGCAATAGTCTGTGCATTGCTTTGCAATAGTATCTGTGCATTGCTTTGCAATAGTCTGTGCATTGCTTTGCAATAGTCTCTGTGCATTGCTTTGCAATAGTCTCTGTGCATTGCTTTGCAATAGTCTCTCTGCATTGCTCTGCAATAGTCTATTCATTGCTTTGCAATAGTCTGCGCATTGCTTTGCAATAGTCTGTGCATTGCTTTGCAATATTCTGTGCATTGCTTTGCAATAGTCTCTGTGTATTGCTTTGCAATAGTCTGTGCATTGCTTTGCAATAGTTTGTGCATTTCTTTGCAATAGTATCTGTGCATTGCTTTGCAATAGTCTGTGCATTGCTTTGCAATAGTCTGTGCATTGCTTTGCAATAGTCTGTGCATTGCTTTGCAATAGTCTCTGTGCATTGCTTTGCAATAGTCTCTGTGCATTGCTTTGCAATAGTCTCTCTGCATTGCTCTGCAATAGTCTATGCATTGCTTTGCAATAGTCTGCGCATTGCTTTGCAATAGTCTGTGCATTGCTTTGCAATATTCTGTGAATTGCTTTGCAATAGTCTCTGTGTATTGCTTTGCAATAGTCTGTGCATTGCTTTGCAATAGTTTGTGCATTTCTTTGCAATAGTCTGTGCATTGCTTTGCAATATTCTGTGAATTGCTTTGCAATAGTCTCTGTGCATTGCTTTGCAATAGTCTGTGCATTGCTTTGCAATAGTCTCTGTGTATTGCTTTGCAATAGTCTCTCTGCATTGCTCTGCAATAGTCTATGCATTGCTTTGCAATAGTCTGCGCATTGCTTTGCAATAGTCTGTGCATTGCTTTGCAATATTCTGTGAATTGCTTTGCAATAGTCTCTGTGTATTGCTTTGCAATAGTCTATGCATTGCTTTGCAATAGTCTGCGCATTGCTTTGCAATAGTCTGTGCATTGCTTTGCAATATTCTGTGAATTGCTTTGCAATAGTCTCTGTGCATTGCTTTGCAATAGTCTGTGCATTGCTTTGCAATAGTCTCTGTGTATTGCTTTGCAATAGTCTGTGCATTGCTTTGTAATAGTCTGTGCATTTCTTTGCAATAGTCTGTGCATTGCTTTGCAATAGTATCTGTGGATTGCTTTGCAATAGTCTCTGTGCATTGCTTTGCAATAGTCTGTGCATTGCTTTGCAATAGTCTCTGTGCATTGCTTTGCAATAGTCTCTGTGCATTGCTTTGCAATAGTCTCTGTGCATTCCTATGCAATAGCCTCTGTGCATTGCTTTGCAATAGTCTGTGCATTGCTTTGCAATAGTCTCTGTGCATTGCTATGCAATAGTCTCTGTGCATTGCATTGCAATAGTCTGTGCATTGCTTTGCAATAGTATCTGTGCCTTGCTTTGCAATAGTGTCTGTGCATTGCTTTGCAATAGTCTCTGTGCTTTGCTTTGCAATAGTCTGTGCATTGCTTTGCAATAGTCTCTGTGCATTGCTATGCAATAGCCTCTGTGCATTGCTTTGCAATAGTCTGTGTATTGCTTTGCAATAGTCTCTGTGCATTGCTTTGCAATAGTCTGTGCATTGCTTTGCAATAGTATGCGCATTGCTTTGCAATAGTCTGCGCATTGCTTTGTAATAGTCTGCGCATTTCTTGGCAATAGTCTGTGCATTGCTTTGCAATAGTATCTGTGCATTGCTTTGCAATAGTCTGTGCATTGCTTTGCAATAGTCTCTGTGCATTGCTTTGCAATAGTCTCTGTGCATTGCTTTGCAATAGTCTCTCTGCATTGCTCTGCAATAGTCTATTCATTGCTTTGCAATAGTCTGCGCATTGCTTTGCAATAGTCTGTGCATTGCTTTGCAATATTCTGTGCATTGCTTTGCAATAGTCTCTGTGTATTGCTTTGCAATAGTCTGTGCATTGCTTTGCAATAGTTTGTGCATTTCTTTGCAATAGTATCTGTGCATTGCTTTGCAATAGTCTGTGCATTGCTTTGCAATAGTCTGTGCATTGCTTTGCAATAGTCTGTGCATTGCTTTGCAATAGTCTCTGTGCATTGCTTTGCAATAGTCTCTGTGCATTGCTTTGCAATAGTCTCTCTGCATTGCTCTGCAATAGTCTATGCATTGCTTTGCAATAGTCTGCGCATTGCTTTGCAATAGTCTGTGCATTGCTTTGCAATATTCTGTGAATTGCTTTGCAATAGTCTCTGTGTATTGCTTTGCAATAGTCTGTGCATTGCTTTGCAATAGTTTGTGCATTTCTTTGCAATAGTATCTGTGCATTGCTTTGCAATAGTCTGTGCATTGCTTTGCAATAGTCTGTGCATTGCTTTGCAATAGTCTGTGCATTGCTTTGCAATAATCTGTGCATTGCTTTGCAATAGTCTCTGTGCATTGCTATGCAATAGCCTCTGTGCATTGCTTTGCAATAGTCTGTGCATTGGTGTGCAATAGTCTCTGTGCATTGCTATGCAATAGTCTCTGTGCATTGCATTGCAATAGTCTGTGCATTGCTTTGCAATAGTCTCTGTGCCTTGCTTTGCAATAGTCTCTCCGCATTGCTTTGCAATAGTCTCTGTGCATTGCTTTGCAATAGTCTATGTGCATTGCTTTGCAATAGTCTGTGCATTGCTTTGCAATAGTCTCTGTGCATTGCTATGCAATAGTCTCTGTGCATTGCATTGCAATAGTCTGTGCATTGCTTTGCAATAGTATCTGTGCCTTGCTTTGCAATAGTGTCTGTGCATTGCTTTGCAATAGTCTCTGTGCTTTGCTTTGCAACAGTCTGTGCATTGCTTTGCAATAGTCTCTGTGCATTGCTATGCAATAGCCTCTGTGCATTGCTTTGCAATAGTCTGTGTATTGCTTTGCAATAGTCTCTGTGCATTGCTTTGCAATAGTCTGTGCATTGCTTTGCAATAGTATGCGCATTGCTTTGCAATAGTCTGCGCATTGCTTTGTAATAGTCTGCGCATTTCTTTGCAATAGTCTGTGCATTGCTTTGCAATAGTATCTGTGCATTGCTTTGCAATAGTCTGTGCATTGCTTTGCAATAGTCTCTGTGCATTGCTTTGCAATAGTCTCTGTGCATTGCTTTGCAATAGTCTCTCTGCATTGCTCTGCAATAGTCTATGCATTGCTTTGCAATAGTCTGCGCATTGCTTTGCAATAGTCTGTGCATTGCTTTGCAATATTCTGTGCATTGCTTTGCAATAGTCTCTGTGTATTGCTTTGCAATAGTCTGTGCATTGCTTTGCAATAGTTTGTGCATTTCTTTGCAATAGTATCTGTGCATTGCTTTGCAATAGTCTGTGCATTGCTTTGCAATAGTCTATGCATTGCTTTGCAATAGTCTCTGTGCATTGCTTTGCAATAGTCTCTGTGCATTGCTTTGCAATAGTCTCTCTGCATTGCTCTGCAATAGTCTATGCATTGCTTTGCAATAGTCTGCGCATTGCTTTGCAATAGTCTGTGCATTGCTTTGCAATATTCTGTGCATTGCTTTGCAATAGTCTCTGTGTATTGCTTTGCAATAGTCTGTGCATTGCTTTGCAATAGTTTGTGCATTTCTTTGCAATATTATCTGTGCATTGCTTTGCAATAGTCTGTGCATTGCTTTGCAATAGTCTGTGCATTGCTTTGCAATAGTCTGTAATAGTCTGTGCATTGCTTTGCAATAGTCTGTGCATTGCTTTGCAATAGTCTGTGCATTGCTTTGCAATAGTCTGTGCATTGCTTTGCAATAATCTGTGCATTGCTTTGCAATAGTCTCTGTGCATTGCTATGCAATAGCCTCTGTGCATTGCTTTGCAATAGTCTGTGCATTGGTTTGCAATAGTCTCTGTGCATTGCTATGCAATAGTCTCTGTGCATTGCATTGCAATAGTCTGTGCATTGCTTTGCAATAGTCTCTGTGCCTTGCTTTGCAATAGTCTCTCCGCATTGCTTTGCAATAGTCTCTGTGCATTGCTTTGCAATAGTCTATGTGCATTGCTTTGCAATAGTCTGTGCATTGCTTTGCAATAGTCTCTGTGCATTGCTTTGCAATAGTCTGTGTGTTGCTTTGCAATAGTCTATGCATTGCTTTGCAATAGTCTCTGTGCATTGCTTTGCAATAGTCTGTGCATTGCTTTGCAATTGTCTGTGTATTGCTTTGCAATAGTCTGCATTGCTTTGCAATAGTCTGTGCATTTCTTTGCAATAGTCTCTGTGCATTCCTTTGCAATAGTCTGTGCATTGCTTTGCAATATTCTGTGCATTGCTTTGCAATAGTCTCTGTGTATTGCTTTGCAATAGTCTGTGCATTGCTTTGCAATAGTTTGTGCATTTCTTTGCAATAGTATCTGTGCATTGCTTTGCAATAGTCTGTGCATTGCTTTGCAATAGTCTGTGCATTGCTTTGCAATAGTCTCTGTGCATTGCTTTGCATTAGTCTCTGTGCATTGCTTTGCAATAGTCTGTGCATTGCTTTGCAATAGTCTGTGCATTGCTTTGTAATAGTTTGTGCATTTCTTTGCAATAGTCTGTGCATTGCTTTGCAATAGTATCTGTGCATTGCGTTGTAATAGTCTGTGCATTGCTTTGCAATAGTCTCTGTGCATTGCTTTGCAATAGTCTCTCTGTATTGCTCTGCAATAGTCTATGCATTGCTTTGCAATAGTCTGCGCATTGCTTTGCAATAGTCTGTGCATTGCTTTGCAATAGTCTCTGTGCATTGCTTTGCAATAGTCTCTCTGCATTGCTTTGCAATAGTCTCTGTTAGTCTCTGTGCATTGCTTTGCAATCGTCTGTGCATTGCTTTGCAATAGTCTCTGTGCATTGCTTTGCAATAGTCTCTGTGCATTGCTTTGCAATAGTCTGTGCATTGCTTTGCAATAGTCTATGTGCATTGCTATGCAATAGTCTCTGTGCATTGCATTGCAATAATCTGTGCATTGCTTTGCAATAGTCTCTGTACCTTGCTTTGCAATAGTCTCTGTGCATTGCTTTGCAATAGTCTCTGTGCATTGCTTTGCAATAGTCTGTGCATTGCTTTGCAATAGTCTCTGTGCATTGCTATGCAATAGCCTCTGTGCATTGCTTTGCAATAGTCTGTGCATTGCTTTGCAATAGTCTCTGTGCATTGCTTTGCAATAGTTTGTGCATTGCTTTGCAATAGTCTCTGTGGATTGCTTTGCAATAGTCTCTGTGCATTGCTTTGCAATAGTCTCTGTGCATTGCTTTGCAATAATCTGTGCATTGCTTTGCAATAATCTGTGCATTGCTATGCAATAGTCTCTATTCATTGCATTGCAATAGTCTGTGCATTGCTTTGCAATAGTCTCTGTGCATTGCATTGCAATAGTCTGTGGATTGCTTTGCAATAGTCTCTGTGCCTTGCTTTGCAATAGTCTCTGAGCATTGCTTTGCAATAGGTTCTGTGCATTGCTTTGCAATAGTCTCTGTGCATTGCTTAGCAATAGTCTCTGTGCATTGCTTTGCAATAGTCTGTGCATTGCTTTGCAATAGTCTCTGTGCATTGCTTTGCCATAGTCTGTGCATTGCTTTGCAATAATCTGTGCATTGCTTTGCAATAGTCTCTGTGCATTGCTATGCAATAGTCTCTGTGCATTGCTTTGCAATAGTCTGTGCATTGCTTTGCAATAGTCTGTGCATTGCTTTGCAATAGTCTCTGTGCATTGCTCTGCAATAGTCTCTGTGCATTGCTTTGCAATAGTCTGTGTATTGCTTTGCAATAGTCTGTGCATTGCTTTGCAATAGTCTGTGCATTTCTTTGCAATAGTCTCTGTGCATTTCTTTGCAATAGGTTCTGTGCATTGCTTTGCAATAGTCTCTGTGCATTGCTTAGCAATAGTCTATGTGCATTGCTTTGCAATAGTCTGTGCATTGCTTTGCAATAGTCTCTGTGCATTGCTTTACAATAGTCTGTGCATTGCTTTGCAATAATCTGTGCATTGCTTTGCAATAGTCTCTGTGCATTGCTATGCAATAGTCTCTGTGCATTGCTTTGCAATAGTCTGTGCATTGCTTTGCAATAGGTTCTGTGCATTGCTTTGCAATAGTCTCTGTGCATTGCTTTGCAATAGTCTCTGTGCATTGCTTTGCAATAGTCTGTGCATTGCTTTGCAATGGTCTCTGTGCATTGCTTTGCAATAGTCTGTGCATTGCTTTGAAATAATCTGTGCATTGCTTTGCAATAGTCTCTGTGCATTGCTATGCAATAGTCTCTGTGCATTGCTTTGCAATAGTCTGTGCATTGCTTTGCAATAGTCTGTGCATTGCTTTGCAATAGTCTCTGTGCATTGCTTTGCAATAGTCTCTGTGCATTGCTTTGCAATAGTCTGTGTATTGCTTTGCAATAGTCTGTGCATTGCTTTGCAATAGTCTGTGCATTTCTTTGCAATAGTCTCTGTGCATTTCTTTGCAATAGTCTTTGCATTGCTTTGCAATAGTATCTGTGCATTGCTTTGCAATAGTCTGTGCATTGCTTGGCAATAGTCTCTGTGCATTGCTTTGCAATAGTCTCTGTGCATTGCTTTGCAATAGTCTCTCTGCATTGTTCTGCAATAGTCTATGCATTACTTTGCAATAGTCTTTGTGCATTGCTTTGCAATAGTCTGTGCATTGCTTTGCAATAGTCTGTGCATTGCTTTGCAATAGTCTGTGCATTGCTTTGCAATAGTCTGTGCATTGCTTTGCAATAATCTGTGCATTGCTTTGCAATAGTCTCTGTGCATTGCTATGCAATAGCCTCTGTGCATTGCTTTGCAATAGTCTGTGCATTGGTTTGCAATAGTCTCTGTGCATTGCTATGCAATAGTCTCTGTGCATTGCATTGCAATAGTCTGTGCATTGCTTTGCAATAGTCTCTGTGCCTTGCTTTGCAATAGTCTCTCCGCATTGCTTTGCAATAGTCTCTGTGCATTGCTTTGCAATAGTCTATGTGCATTGCTTTGCAATAGTCTGTGCATTGCTTTGCAATAGTCTCTGTGCATTGCTTTGCAATAGTCTGTGTGTTGCTTTGCAATAGTCTATGCATTGCTTTGCAATAGTCTCTGTGCATTGCTTTGCAATAGTCTGTGCATTGCTTTGCAATTGTCTGTGTATTGCTTTGCAATAGTCTGCATTGCTTTGCAATAGTCTGTGCATTTCTTTGCAATAGTCTCTGTGCATTCCTTTGCAATAGTCTGTGCATTGCTTTGCAATATTCTGTGCATTGCTTTGCAATAGTCTCTGTGTATTGCTTTGCAATAGTCTGTGCATTGCTTTGCAATAGTTTGTGCATTTCTTTGCAATAGTATCTGTGCATTGCTTTGCAATAGTCTGTGCATTGCTTTGCAATAGTCTGTGCATTGCTTTGCAATAGTCTCTGTGCATTGCTTTGCATTAGTCTCTGTGCATTGCTTTGCAATAGTCTGTGCATTGCTTTGCAATAGTCTGTGCATTGCTTTGTAATAGTTTGTGCATTTCTTTGCAATAGTCTGTGCATTGCTTTGCAATAGTATCTGTGCATTGCGTTGTAATAGTCTGTGCATTGCTTTGCAATAGTCTCTGTGCATTGCTTTGCAATAGTCTCTCTGTATTGCTCTGCAATAGTCTATGCATTGCTTTGCAATGGTCTGCGCATTGCTTTGCAATAGTCTGTGCATTGCTTTGCAATAGTCTCTGTGCATTGCTTTGCAATAGTCTCTCTGCATTGCTTTGCAATAGTCTCTGTTAGTCTCTGTGCATTGCTTTGCAATCGTCTGTGCATTGCTTTGCAATAGTCTCTGTGCATTGCTTTGCAATAGTCTCTGTGCATTGCTTTGCAATAGTCTGTGCATTGCTTTGCAATAGTCTATGTGCATTGCTATGCAATAGTCTCTGTGCATTGCATTGCAATAATCTGTGCATTGCTTTGCAATAGTCTCTGTACCTTGCTTTGCAATAGTCTCTGTGCATTGCTTTGCAATAGTCTCTGTGCATTGCTTTGCAATAGTCTGTGCATTGCTTTGCAATAGTCTCTGTGCATTGCTATGCAATAGCCTCTGTGCATTGCTTTGCAATAGTCTGTGCATTGCTTTGCAATAGTCTCTGTGCATTGCTTTGCAATAGTTTGTGCATTGCTTTGCAATAGTCTCTGTGGATTGCTTTGCAATAGTCTCTGTGCATTGCTTTGCAATAGTCTCTGTGCATTGCTTTGCAATAATCTGTGCATTGCTTTGCAATAATCTGTGCATTGCTATGCAATAGTCTCTATTCATTGCATTGCAATAGTCTGTGCATTGCTTTGCAATAGTCTCTGTGCATTGCATTGCAATAGTCTGTGGATTGCTTTGCAATAGTCTCTGTGCCTTGCTTTGCAATAGTCTCTGAGCATTGCTTTGCAATAGGTTCTGTGCATTGCTTTGCAATAGTCTCTGTGCATTGCTTAGCAATAGTCTCTGTGCATTGCTTTGCAATAGTCTGTGCATTGCTTTGCAATAGTCTCTGTGCATTGCTTTGCCATAGTCTGTGCATTGCTTTGCAATAATCTGTGCATTGCTTTGCAATAGTCTCTGTGCATTGCTATGCAATAGTCTCTGTGCATTGCTTTGCAATAGTCTGTGCATTGCTTTGCAATAGTCTGTGCATTGCTTTGCAATAGTCTCTGTGCATTGCTCTGCAATAGTCTCTGTGCATTGCTTTGCAATAGTCTGTGTATTGCTTTGCAATAGTCTGTGCATTGCTTTGCAATATCCTGTGCATTTCTTTGCAATAGTCTCTGTGTATTTCTTTGCAATAGGTTCTGTGCATTGCTTTGCAATAGTCTCTGTGCATTGCTTAGCAATAGTCTATGTGCATTGCTTTGCAATAGTCTGTGCATTGCTTTGCAATAGTCTCTGTGCATTGCTTTACAATAGTCTGTGCATTGCTTTGCAATAATCTGTGCATTGCTTTGCAATAGTCTCTGTGCATTGCTATGCAATAGTCTCTGTGCATTGCTTTGCAATAGTCTGTGCATTGCTTTGCAATAGGTTCTGTGCATTGCTTTGCAATAGTCTCTGTGCATTGCTTTGCAATAGTCTCTGTGCATTGCTTTGCAATAGTCTGTGCATTGCTTTGCAATATCCTGTGCATTTCTTTGCAATAGTCTCTGTGCATTTCTTTGCAATAGGTTCTGTGCATTGCTTTGCAATAGTCTCTGTGCATTGCTTAGCAATAGTCTATGTGCATTGCTTTGCAATAGTCTGTGCATTGCTTTGCAATAGTCTCTGTGCATTGCTTTACAATAGTCTGTGCATTGCTTTGCAATAATCTGTGCATTGCTTTGCAATAGTCTCTGTGCATTGCTATGCAATAGTCTCTGTGCATTGCTTTGCAATAGTCTGTGCATTGCTTTGCAATAGGTTCTGTGCATTGCTTTGCAATAGTCTCTGTGCATTGCTTTGCAATAGTCTCTGTGCATTGCTTTGCAATAGTCTGTGCATTGCTTTGCAATGGTCTCTGTGCATTGCTTTGCAATAGTCTGTGCATTGCTTTGAAATAATCTGTGCATTGCTTTGCAATAGTCTCTGTGCATTGCTATGCAATAGTCTCTGTGCATTGCTTTGCAATAGTCTGTGCATTGCTTTGCAATAGTCTGTGCATTGCTTTGCAATAGTCTCTGTGCATTGCTTTGCAATAGTCTCTGTGCATTGCTTTGCAATAGTCTGTGTATTGCTTTGCAATAGTCTGTGCATTGCTTTGCAATAGTCTGTGCATTTCTTTGCAATAGTCTCTGTGCATTTCTTTGCAATAGTCTTTGCATTGCTTTGCAATAGTATCTGTGCATTGCTTTGCAATAGTCTGTGCATTGCTTGGCAATAGTCTCTGTGCATTGCTTTGCAATAGTCTCTGTGCATTGCTTTGCAATAGTCTCTCTGCATTGTTCTGCAATAGTCTATGCATTACTTTGCAATAGTCTTTGTGCATTGCTTTGCAATAGTCTGTGCATTGCTTTGCAATAGTCTCTGTGCATTGCTTTGCAATAGTCTCTCTGCATTGCTTTGCAATAGTCTCTCTGCATTGTTCTGCAATAGTCTATGCATTGCTTTGCAATAGTCTTTGTGCATTGCTTTGCAATAGTCTGTGCATTGCTTTGCAATAGTCTTTGTGCATTGCTTTGCAATAGTCTGTGCATTGCTTTGCAATAGTCTTTGTGCATTGCTTTGCAATAGTCTCTGTGCATTGCTTTGCAATAGTCTGTGTATTGCTTTGCAATAGTCTGTGCATTGCTTTGCAATAGTCTGTGCATTTCTTTGCAATAGTCTCTGTGCATTTCTTTGCAATAGTCTTTGAATTGCTTTGCAATAGTATCTGTGCATTGCTTTGCAATAGTCTGTGCATTGCTTGGCAATAGTCTCTGTGCATTGCTTTGCAATAGTCTCTGTGCATTGCTTTGCAATAGTCTCTCTGCATTGCTCTGCAATAGTCTATGCATTGCTTTGCAATAGTCTTTGTGCATTGCTTTGCAATAGTCTGTGCATTGCTTTGCAATAGTCTTTGTGCATTGCTTTGCAATAGTCTGTGCATTGCTTTGCAATAGTCTTTGTGCATTGCTTTGCAATAGTCTGTGCATTGCTTTGCAATAGTCTTTGTGCATTGCTTTGCAATAGTCTGTGCATTGCTTTGCAATAGTCTCTGTGCATTGCTTTGCAATATTCTCTGTGCATTGCTTTGCAATAGTCTGTGCACTGCTTTGCAATAGTCTGTGCATTGCTTTGCAATAGTCTGTGCATTGCTTTGCAATAGTCTCTGTGCATTGCTATGCAATAGCCTCTGTGCATTGCTTTGCAATAGTCTGTGCATTGCTTTGCAATAGTCTCTGTGCATTGCTATGCAATAGTCTGTGCATTGCTATGCAATAGTCTCTGTGCATTGCATTGCAATAGTCTGTGCATTGCTTTGCAATAGTCTCTGTGCCTTGCTTTGCAATAGTCTCTCTGCATTGCTTTGCGATAGTCTCTGTGCATTGCTTTGCAATAGTCTCTGTGCATTGCTTTGCAATAGTCTCTGTGCATTGCTTTGCAATAGTCTGTGCATTGCTTTGCAATAGTCTCTGTGCATTGCTTTGCAATAGTCTGTGCGTTGCTTTGCAATAGTCTCTGTGCATTGCTTTGCAATAGTTTGTGCATTGCTTTGCAATAGTCTCTGTGGATTGCTTTGCAATAGTCTCTGTGCATTGCTTTGCAATAGTCTCTGTGCATTGCTTTGCAATAATCTGTGCATTGCTTTGCAATAATCTGTGCATTGCTATGCAATAGTCTCTATTCATTGCATTGCAATAGTCTGTGCATTGCTTTGCAATAGTCTCTGTGCATTGCATTGCAATAATCTGTGGATTGCTTTGCAATAGTCTCTGTGCCTTGCTTTGCAATAGTCTCTGAGCAGTGCTTTGCAATAGGTTCTGTGCATTGCTTTGCAATAGTCTCTGTGCATTGCTTAGCAATAGTCTCTGTGCATTGCTTTGCAATAGTCTGTGCATTGCTTTGCAATAGTCTCTGTGCATTGCTTTGCCATAGTCTGTGCATTGCTTTGCAATAATCTGTGCATTGCTTTGCAATAGTCTCTGTGCATTGCTATGCAATAGTCTCTGTGCATTGCTTTGCAATAGTCTGTGCATTGCTTTGCAATAGTCTGTGCATTGCTTTGCAATAGTCTCTGTGCATTGCTCTGCAATAGTCTCTGTGCATTGCTTTGCAATAGTCTGTGTATTGCTTTGCAATAGTCTGTGCATTGCTTTGCAATAGTCTGTGCATTTCTTTGCAATAGTCTCTGTGCATTTCTTTGCAATAGGTTCTGTGCATTGCTTTGCAATAGTCTCTGTGCATTGCTTAGCAATAGTCTATGTGCATTGCTTTGCAATAGTCTGTGCATTGCTTTGCAATAGTCTCTGTGCATTGCTTTACAATAGTCTGTGCATTGCTTTGCAATAATCTGTGCATTGCTTTGCAATGGTCTCTGTGCATTGCTATGCAATAGTCTCTGTGCATTGCTTTGCAATAGTCTGTGCATTGCTTTGCAATAGGTTCTGTGCATTGCTTTGCAATAGTCTCTGTGCATTGCTTTGCAATAGTCTCTGTGCATTGCTTTGCAATAGTCTGTGCATTGCTTTGCAATGGTCTCTGTGCATTGCTTTGCAATAGTCTGTGCATTGCTTTGAAATAATCTGTGCATTGCTTTGCAATAGTCTCTGTGCATTGCTATGCAATAGTCTCTGTGCATTGCTTTGCAATAGTCTGTGCATTGCTTTGCAATAGTCTGTGCATTGCTTTGCAATAGTCTCTGTGCATTGCTTTGCAATAGTCTCTGTGCATTGCTTTGCAATAGTCTGTGTATTGCTTTGCAATAGTCTGTGCATTGCTTTGCAATAGTCTGTGCATTTCTTTGCAATAGTCTCTGTGCATTTCTTTGCAATAGTCTTTGCATTGCTTTGCAATAGTATCTGTGCATTGCTTTGCAATAGTCTGTGCATTGCTTGGCAATAGTCTCTGTGCATTGCTTTGCAATAGTCTCTGTGCATTGCTTTGCAATAGTCTCTCTGCATTGTTCTGCAATAGTCTATGCATTACTTTGCAATAGTCTTTGTGCATTGCTTTGCAATAGTCTGTGCATTGCTTTGCAATAGTCTCTGTGCATTGCTTTGCAATAGTCTCTCTGCATTGCTTTGCAATAGTCTCTCTGCATTGTTCTGCAATAGTCTATGCATTGCTTTGCAATAGTCTTTGTGCATTGCTTTGCAATAGTCTGTGCATTGCTTTGCAATAGTCTTTGTGCATTGCTTTGCAATAGTCTGTGCATTGCTTTGCAATAGTCTTTGTGCATTGCTTTGCAATAGTCTCTGTGCATTGCTTTGCAATAGTCTGTGTATTGCTTTGCAATAGTCTGTGCATTGCTTTGCAATAGTCTGTGCATTTCTTTGCAATAGTCTCTGTGCATTTCTTTGCAATAGTCTTTGAATTGCTTTGCAATAGTATCTGTGCATTGCTTTGCAATAGTCTGTGCATTGCTTGGCAATAGTCTCTGTGCATTGCTTTGCAATAGTCTCTGTGCATTGCTTTGCAATAGTCTCTCTGCATTGCTCTGCAATAGTCTATGCATTGCTTTGCAATAGTCTTTGTGCATTGCTTTGCAATAGTCTGTGCATTGCTTTGCAATAGTCTTTGTGCATTGCTTTGCAATAGTCTGTGCATTGCTTTGCAATAGTCTTTGTGCATTGCTTTGCAATAGTCTGTGCATTGCTTTGCAATAGTCTTTGTGCATTGCTTTGCAATAGTCTGTGCATTGCTTTGCAATAGTCTCTGTGCATTGCTTTGCAATATTCTCTGTGCATTGCTTTGCAATAGTCTGTGCACTGCTTTGCAATAGTCTGTGCATTGCTTTGCAATAGTCTGTGCATTGCTTTGCAATAGTCTCTGTGCATTGCTATGCAATAGCCTCTGTGCATTGCTTTGCAATAGTCTGTGCATTGCTTTGCAATAGTCTCTGTGCATTGCTATGCAATAGTCTGTGCATTGCTATGCAATAGTCTCTGTGCATTGCATTGCAATAGTCTGTGCATTGCTTTGCAATAGTCTCTGTGCCTTGCTTTGCAATAGTCTCTCTGCATTGCTTTGCGATAGTCTCTGTGCATTGCTTTGCAATAGTCTCTGTGCATTGCTTTGCAATAGTCTCTGTGCATTGCTTTGCAATAGTCTGTGCATTGCTTTGCAATAGTCTCTGTGCATTGCTTTGCAATAGTCTGTGCGTTGCTTTGCAATAGTCTGTGCATTGCTTTGAAATAATCTCTGTGCATTGCTTTGCAATAGTCTGTGCGTTGCTTTGCAATAGTCTGTGCATTGCTTTGCAATAGTCTCTGTGCATTGCTTTGCAATATTCTGTGCATTGCTTTGCAATAGTATCTGTGCATTGCTTTGCAATAGTCTGTGTATTGCTTTGCAATAGTCTCTGTGCATTGCTTTGCAATAGTCTCTGTGCATTGCTTTGCAATAGTCTGTGCATTGCTTTGCAATAGTCTCTGTGCATTGCTTTGCAATAGTCTCTGTGCTTTGCCTTGCAATAGTCTGTGCATTGCTTTGCAATAGTCTGTGCATTGCTTTGCAATAGTCTCTGTGCATTGCTTTGCAATAGTCTGTGCATTGCTTTGCAATAGTCTCTGTGCATTGCTTTGTAATAGTCTGTGCATTGCTTTGCAATAGTATCTGTGCATTGCTTTGTAATAGTCTGTGCATTGCTTTGCAATAGTATCTGTGCATTGCTTTGCAATAGTCTCTGTGCATTGCTTTGCAATAGTCTCTGTGCATTGCTTTGCAATAGTCTCTGTGCATTTCTTTGCAATAGTCTTTGCATTGCTTTGCAATAGTATCTGTGCATTGCTTTGCAATAGTCTGTGCATTGCTTGGCAATAGTCTCTGTGCATTGCTTTGCAATAGTCTCTGTGCATTGCTTTGCAATAGTCTCTCTGCATTGCTCTGCAATAGTCTATGCATTGCTTTGCAATAGTCTTTGTGCATTGCTTTGCAATAGTCTGTGCATTGCTTTGCAATAGTCTTTGTGCATTGCTTTGCAATAGTCTGTGCATTGCTTTGCAATAGTCTTTGTGCATTGCTTTGCAATAGTCTGTGCATTGCTTTGCAATAGTCTTTGTGCATTGCTTTGCAATAGTCTGTGCATTGCTTTGCAATAGTCTCTGTGCATTGCTTTGCAATATTCTCTGTGCATTGCTTTGCAATAGTCTGTGCACTGCTTTGCAATAGTCTGTGCATTGCTTTGCAATAGTCTGTGCATTGCTTTGCAATAGTCTCTGTGCATTGCTATGCAATAGCCTCTGTGCATTGCTTTGCAATAGTCTGTGCATTGGTTTGCAATAGTCTCTGTGCATTGCTATGCAATAGTCTCTGTGCATTGCTATGCAATAGTCTCTGTGCATTGCTTTGCAATAGTCTGTGCATTTCTTTGCAATAGTCTCTGTGCATTCCTTTGCAATAGTCTGTGCATTGCTTTGCAATAGTCTCTGTGCATTGCTTTGCAATAGTCTCTGTGCATTGCTTTGCAATAGTCTCTGTGCATTGCTTTGCAATATTCTGTGCATTGCTTTGCAATAGTCTCTGTGTATTGCTTTGCAATAGTCAAGTATAATCTGTGCAGCCGCAAGGTGAAATATTGAAAATGTAGTGATATCAAAATGTAAGACTGTGGGTTTCCTGAACTCTATGAAGTGAATAGTGTCTCCCTCTTTGGCTGTAAGCGTCTACTCTGCACACAGTGGAAGTACGAGCAAAGTCACATATGGAGTACATGGACCCACCTTCTGTCTCCCAGTTATAAGATTCCGCTAGGTGTGAGTGAGACTTCAGCACGACCTCTAAATGCTCTGATGTGTGTGCATATTGGATCTGATCTCACTACTGAGGCAACAAATGCAAATTGCCTGACAGTGCTACGAAGCCCTCCTGCACCAGCACATTGATGGTGCGTGGACAAGGAGTGACTTATGATAGGAGAGAGGGGTACCACCTGGCTGGTCTTTTATAGGAATGGCATGGCCAGTATGTTAATGTTCCAGCCCGTACAAAAAGTAGGAAGATAACCATAACTTAACTTAAAATATCAAATATAAGTAAAAATCACCTTAAAATGTGTTCTAGAGCTGCCTTAATGAATCATGACTGATAGTTATGTTGTATTTCTATCTAGAACCCTAATTCGATATTCCCGATTTATGCCCTTGTATGGTTATAATACATAATATCCTTATAAAGGCATAAGAATCATATCCATATTTAGTAGTAGCCCATGCAGTCCAAATTAAGCAAGGCTGCTTCCCCAGACTCCTAGAAAGTACAAAGAGTTCTGTAAACAAACCAAACCTCCAGCAACCTGAGAATTCCCCATGCTCCTGTTTTGATTTGTCCTAGAACTCCTGCGAGCACTAAGAGAACGGCCAGTTCTTAGTGACATCTTTATTGACGTCTTATATCCAACCTTACGTCAAACCCGGCACCTTTCAGGTATAAATATACCAACGTTGCCTTAAGCAAACACACGGTGGTTTGGAGCAGAGCGGCTATCTACTTGCCCGAGAGCCCAGCTGATGCGAGAGCCCACGGACGCCGCCCCTCCCTTTTGACGCACTGAGAGAGACGCTGTCTTTTCTCCTGCCGAGAAATCCAGCTCCGGTGTTTCCAGATACCCTTGCGGGTTGCTGGAATATCGAGTCCTGAGAGAGAGATACCAGACCTCCTGCTTTCTATTACCCAGGTACGGAGCTGACTAAACCCTTAAAGAGAATTCTTGATTCAGATTCTTGGCAAAACCAACTTAACTTAAACTGCTACTTACTTACTCCTTCCCACGTATTAGGCTTAGGTCAGGTACACCGGGGTAGGCGTATTTAGAAGCACCAGTTGAGTACGTTAGTCAATGTATTTATGTATGTATATATTTTATCTATTTTAAAGTATCATATGGCTAAGAAACCATACCAATGCTTTTACAGTATTATTTTATAATACTCCTTTTACTGTACGCACTTTACTTTACTATAAGTATTGCAATTGTGGCAATTCATTTCTCTTGCATGAGAAAGAAGACTGCTCAATAAATAACACCTTTTATTGAAACTGCCCGTCTCTCTATTTCTCTGCACTCTGGTGAAACTAAGTATGCACAATTGACTGAGTGAATTAGCTGTCTATTGTTTTCACACGACTCTAGAGATACACTCTTATTCTGAGGTAGCAAAGTTGTCATGTTTTATGGTTGTCAGAAGTTAATCCCTTCTTGTCTATCCAGGGAAGTTAAACTCCTCCTTGTTTATTCGAGAAAGTTTCTAGTGACCTCTGAGCTAGCTGGCAAAACTAATTAAGACTAATATAGTCAGTAGAGACCTAGATGACCTCAGTCCTACGTCTAAACTGCTGTTTATATTATTCCAATGCGCAGAGCCTATTGGGACTATAGGAACTACACTGCAGTTAAAGGAAACAAAGACAGCAAAGCCATGTTAATAATTAATACAAACACTTTCACACAAAGTCTTGTTGAAGAATAATATGCAGGCTTTTGCAAAATCTTAAAATATGACCAAGAGGTGGTAACTCCAATAAGAGCCTGTATGAAGGAGTCTGGCATTTGTTAGTGCTGAAATACCCTCTCATCCTAGGACCCGGCACCAGTCACTCACTGCCATGACACAATCCACTGAGTGAGAAATCTCTATGAGTCAAACCTGATTGTTCTGTCTTATAAATGTATTGTGAAAACAATCTACTTCTTTCTTTATTTATAAGTGAAACTTGGAAGGGAGTGAGCAAGTAAACAATGCAGGGAAATGCAAAACTTAATTTTGGGCAGAGTCGGAATGTTGTTTGAGTGTACACAGCCCTAACAAATATAAAGAATTACCCTCAGAAACAGGAAAAATAGAAAAACAGAAAAACGTTAACCGGCTTAATTCTAACAATTTCTTACATTTTCATATATTTAATGAAATTCAGGCTGTCATTTCAAATTCAATCCTAGAGACTGGAGGTGGCGGTTCCGTCAGCGGCCACCAGAGGGTGCTCCTAGCCTGCTGATGGAACCCACTGAGCTGTATACTGTTTAAAAGGAGAAGGGTTTCCTCTTCCGGGTCAGCGGCGGCAGAGACAGCACCAGCAGCTGCGGTGACATCACTTCCAGCCTCTCCTGGTGTGTCCAGCCTGCTGCAGAGGAGGAAGGATCCCTGTCTGTCTGTGCAGCCACATTCATCTTCTGCCCCCCTCAGACCCCAGATTTACCACCCCCAGACCCCAGACCTCCTCCTCCCCCTCCCTCCAGCCCTAGGAGGAGGAGAGAGCCTGGACACGTCTGCACAGGTCTCTGTCTCTGCTCAGGTAGGAGATTGTCAGCACCTTCTGCTGTGTTTGTAGAAATAGACTGAATAATCCTGGAGGGAATCTCTGCAGGAGCCGGGCTGAGCTGGGCCCTTCTATCTGGGGCCCCTGGGGCTGAGCTGGGCTCTTCTATCCGGAGCCCCTGGGGCTGAGCTGGGCTCTTCTATCTGGGGCCCCTGTGGCTGAGCTGGGCTCTTCTATCTGGGGGCCCTGGGGCTGAGCTGGGCTCTTCTATCCGGGGGCCTTAGGAGCTGTGCTGGGCTCTTCTATCCGGGGGCCCTGAGGCTGAGCTGGGCTCTTCTATCCAGGGCCCCTTGGGCTGAGCTGGGCTCTTCTATCCAGGGGCCACTGGGGCTGAGCTGGGCTCTTCTATCTGCGGGCCCCAGGGGGGCTGTGCTGGGCTCTTCTATCCAGGGCCCCTGGGGCTGAGCTGGTCTATTCTCTCCGGGGGCCCCTGGGGAGGGCTGGACTCTTCTATCCGGTGCTGAGCTGGGCTCTTCTATCCAGCACCCTTGGGCTCTTCTAACCGGGGGCCCCTGGGGCTGAGCTATACTCTTCTATCCGGGGGCCATTGGAGCTGAGCTGGGCTCTTCTATCTGGGGGCCCCTGGGGCTGAGCTATACTCTTCTATCTGGGGGCCCTTGGAGCTGAGCTGGTCTCTTCTATCCGGGGGCCACTGGTGCTTAGCTGGTCTATTCTCTCTGGGGGCCCCTGGGGAGGGCTGGACTCTTCGATCCGGTGCTGAGCTGGGCTCTTCTATCCAGGACTCTTGGGCTCTTCTAACCGGGGGCCCCTGGGGCTGAGCTATACTCTTCTATCCGGGGGCCATTGGAGCTGAGCTGGGCTCTTCTATATGGGGGCCCCTGGGGCTGAGCTATACTCTTCTATCTGGGGGCCCTTGGAGCTGAGCTGGTCTCTTCTATCCGGGGGCTGCTGGGGCTAAGCTGGGCTCTTCTATCGGTGGCCCTTGGGGCTGAGCTGGGCTCTTCTATCCGGGGGCCCCTGGAGTGGAGCTGGGCTCCTCTATCCAGGGGCCCCTAGGGCTGAGCTGGGCTCTTCAATCCGGGGGCCCTGTGGGGCTGAGCTGGGATCTTCTATCCGGGTGCCTCTGGGGGGGCTGGGCTCTTCTATCCGGGGCCCCTTGGGCTGATTTATGCTCTTCTATCCGGGGCCCCTGGGGCTGAGCTGGGCTCCTCTATCCGGGGGCCCCTGGGGCTGAGCTGGGCTCTTCTATCCGGGGGCCCCTGGAGCTAAGCTGTGCTCGTCTATCCTGGGCCCCTGGGGCTGAGCTGGCCTCCTCTATCCAGGGACATTTGGGGCTGAGCTGGTCTCTTCTATCCGGGGGCCCTTTGGGGCTGAGCTGGGCTCTTCTATCCGGGGGCCCTAGGGGCTGAGCTGGGCTCTTCTATCCCGGGCCTCTGGTGCTGAGCTGGGCTCTTCTATTTGGGGGCCCCCGTGGGGCGGAGCTGGGCTCCTCTATCCAGGTGTGAAATTTTAGTTCGTGAACTGAACATCATCTGCGCCATCTTGCCCATCCCTCAGACTCACGTATGAACTAACACGACGGCCATTTTAGGTACCATGGTCTCCCTGTTCACGATCGCCCGTCAGTACACTTCCCCGACCCTACAAGAATCCCCCATGTACCCTGACTGCCCCCGCTCTCACATGCACAAGTCATGAGCCCTCCCCTCCCGCATGACTCTGTCTCTGAGAATCACACCCCGCGCCTGACCAACACCTCCTTTCCTTCCATGAATACCCCTCTTCTGATAAACCCTTTTCTCTACGCTCTATTTTCCACGCTGATCCTTCCTTTCATGAATATCTCTCCTTTGATGACCTCTTCCTCTGAACCTAATTGTCTACATGGACCGCTGGTCATCCCTTAGCCTGAGGATACAGTTTATTGCCCACTACTGTATGCACTCGCCTCTCTTGAAAGGAGCCACCATTGATCATGACCTCCCCACCCCCTGAGATTCGATCAGGCGCACACATTCCAAAGGAATCGGCAGAACACTCAGCTGCGTGATAGCCCCCTCCCATTGTATGAGGGGTAAGGGCCTCTACTGTTGTCATGTGTTGGAATGGGCCAGAACTGGGGGGGTGCCGGGGATGTCATCCTCATACTTCACAATGTCTTTGTTGTAATAAAGAGCGTTCACATGTCTTAAACCAGTGTATAAAAGACCAGGCCTCAGAGAGGCTGAGAGAGCACCTCGAGACGATACCTTGTTGTCCGATCTGACGTGTTCTACTCCGTCGGAATAAAACTTGTTTCCTGTCTTCCTGTCTCCAGCGCCTGCCTCTTTATTGGATAACTTCGTATGGTATTAGAGGCGTTTTACGCCGGGCAAATTTAACTTAGGAAACATCAACTAAATCGCCTGACCATTTTGAATTGATTTTCGTCAATTGGCGTCCCAAACGCGGGGCCCATCAGCGACACGTGGATCCAGTGGGAGAGGTCCCGACGACAGAGTGAACGACTGCAACGATCGGGAGAGCTCCTGTCCGATAGACCCTCGTCTGACAGCCGATCATCTGAACTTCACTGATTCCGAGCAGACCTCTCCCGAGTGATCTACGGTCCTGACTGGGAACCACCAGGAGTGCCGCGATAGCAACAGAGAGTAGAGGACGATCGGGCGCTGGAAGCGGAAGACGAGAAACTGTCCATGCGGTCCGGGTAAGGTCGTGACACACGACGAATTGCGAAATTGATTGATTGTTTTTATTGATTGAAATACTAGTATTTGCTTTGTCGCTCTCTGAGATATTTGCTGCCTGCAAACGGGGAGGAATAGGAATATTCTATCTCCCTTTGCAGATAGTGAAGGGTAGGTAACGCGGACTTTTGTCCCCCATTGTAATCTGCCTATTTTTCTCACCATTGATTGATTGTTTGATCGAGCATTGAATTGTTCGAAGTTGGTTCTCTTAAGGATCTTCTCTGCCTACAAACGGGGAAGAATAGGAATATCCTCTCTCCCTTTGTAGAAAGTGAAGGGTAGGTAACGCAGGCTTTTGCCCCCATTGTAACCCGTCGTGCCTATTTCATTCCTCATTGATTGATTGTTTGTCCAAACATTGACTGTTTGGAATTGGTTCTTTTTGGAGGTATTCTCTGTTTGCAAACAGCGTAGAATAGAATATTCTGTCCAGTCTTTGCAAGTAGTGAAAAGATAGGTAGTGCAGGCTTTTGCCCCCATTGTAATCCGTCATGCCTATCTTCTCCCCATTGGTTAGTAGTTGGGTCAACCCGGACCGCTTATTAGAGATGAACCATCCAGCTCCATTGGAAGGCACCCCTAATAAGGACATGTTTACTAAGCAAGGACTAGTCGCTATAGCTTATAGTAAGTTATGGCATAAATATACAAAAAAGGATCCCGAAAGTCAGTGGCCACTGATAGGTTCTTTTGATGAAAATACAATAAAAACGTTAGAAGCAGCTGTAAAAATAAATAAGGCAACGCCCACTATGCTCGATAGTATCGGCATGTGGCGCAAAGAAGCAGAACAGCGAAGGAAAAGAGAAGAAGCAAAAATAGTGAAAGAGTTACGAAAAGCAGCCCACCTGGCCGCAAAAGAACTAGATGAAGAAATAAGAAGAAAAGAGAAAGTTAAACAAACGCAAGAATCAGGACTGGCAGGCCAATGCCCTGTTAGGACCCCCTCTACGCTCTACCCGGAGATGCCCTCCAAACAGCGGGCAAATGACGAGTTACTGCTCGGTCCTCCAATTATCTACATGCCCCCTCCTTATGCTCCCTGCCAGCCTCTAGCACGACACTCACCAGTTCAAAGTGCAGGCGAGGGTGACCCTAGCGCTAGTGCCCCGGCTCTTACGGCCTTCACACCGGCCACATTGGTAACAACATCAGATGAACTCGAGACTGGCAAGCAGCTAACAGCCAGACCAAATAGGTTGAGCAAAGATGAGCGGGATGGAATCGACCAAATAGCAAAAACATTGTTAGAACGGAAGGAGAGCGAAGAATATACGATGAATATGCACAACTCACATGCCGGAAGTCACCAACGGCATTTCATTTTACGGTTCAGCTACCACACCCTGAACGCATATGAGGATAGGTACCAGAATAAGGGTCCTGCCAAACTGACGGCTCTATATAGAAGGGTCGATGTTGGAGATGGGACTGAGAGCGATGCGACGGACCTCTTCATGCAAACGCTTGAGGTCTTCCGCCACCTCGCGAAACAGAAACCAGAGGTCAAGATCACAGTCCCTGAGACGATTGAGCCCCCATTAGAAGCAGCCAACACTATGATGCCTATCAGAGAAGCCGCCCCCTACTGGGTTCCCCCAAGAGGTCAGGGAACAAACGACGATATCAACCACGCAGATGCAAAAGGGAGGGTTGTGTACAATTGGGTTTACCAACCATGGGATCGGCAAGATATTTTAACTTTTAGACAAACCCTGCCCGATTTAAGAAAGAACCCTACAGCATTTTATACCGAATTAGGCACAGCCTTGGGCTCAACCATAATGACTCTAGCGGACATGGATTTGTTTTTCGGGTTGTGTCTGCCGGCTGATGTGTGGAAGCAAATCCGGAGAGCCGACCACACAGATCTGTTCGGACACACCTGGACAAAACTCGATGAACTAGATAGGCAGCGAGAGCCCGGAAAGAAACCTGTAAAAGACATACTGGAACTCCCCGACAAAATAGTGCAGAAGCTAAAGACGTTGATCCCAGAAAAGAAGATAGACTGGTCGATAGTCACGGCATGCCGCCAGAAACCTCAGGAGGACGTATCAGAATACTTCTCACGATTTGAAACAGTGTTTTCCGACTACAGTGGCCAAGATATGACCACCGCAACCGGACAACACCTATTCGTGCAAAACTACGTAAAGGGGCTATCGCCAGAGGTCTCCCAAAAGTTACAGACTAGCAAAAGTAGTTGGGGAGCCTCTAAACCTGCAGCTATCCTTCAGATGGCTCAGTATTACGAACACCAAAAGAACGAGAACGAAAGGGCAACTGAGAAAAAGAAAAAGGACTTAAAGGAACGAGTAATGATTGCTCAACTGCAGGGAGTGACTACAGGGAGGGAACGGTATAGGGGAAACCACCAGTCAAATGCCCCTAGGAATTCGGCCCCTAGAGACCGCAACCCCACCCCTGGCGCTCCACGAACCGACCTTGATGAGAACCAATGTGCATTTTGTAAAGAATTTGGACATTGGAAGTCTCAATGCCTGGCCCTTCGGGAACTGATTAAAAATAAAGAGACGAGGGACATGGCAAATGGCCCCAAAACTGGAGGGCAGGGACGAGGACAGACCCACGACACCACCAATGACCGATCTGGTAGACCAAACACATTTGACCACCACCGACAGAATCAGTGCCAACAGTCCGATGGCAACAATGCTCACGACTCTGCATAGGACTGCCAGGGGCAAGGGAGGGATCCAGTCGAGCTCTGTGTTGACCAGCAAGGTCCTTATGTCACTGCTAAGGTCCTGGGTACAAAGTCTCCATTTTTGGTAGACACTGGAGCGACACGTAGTGTGTTATCAAAACGACTGATTCCAAGGGCACCCTTGTCTGGCTCACACATTACCTCGATAGGTTTCGATGGAACGCCCTCCACTAATCCCCTGTCTGTACCTATCTCCTTTGACCTAGGAAACAATCCTACTGACACAACGTTTCTGCTCTCCTCCAACTCCCCTGACGCTATTATGGGTATTGATTTACTGAAACATTTCCGAGCTACTATTAGGTGTTCCCCGGATGGAGTCCGAGTCATCCTGTACGACAACCCGAACATGTCCAGACCCTACCCCGCACGACATATGTACGCCATGGCAGATGCTGACCTATCCTTGCTCGATACCTTGCCCCTGTACCTATGGGCCAGAAACGACTCGGATGTAGGACGAATGATGATTGATCCCGTCCACATAACTGTTCGACCAGATGCAATACTCCCGAAACTCCCACAGTACCGGATATCGCCCGAAGGCGAGAAGGCATTGGTAGCGATTATTCAGTCCTTGGTAGATGCAGGAGTGGTAGAGGAAGTGGTTAGTAATGTCTGCAATAGCCCTATCCTACCCATTGTTAAGAAGCAAGGTGAGGGAGATGAGAAAGCGTACCGCTTCATCATCGACCTGCGAGAAGTCAACAAAGTGGTGGTGCCACAGTACCCCGTAGTCTCAGACATCGCCACCATTCTGACTCTCATCCCGTCCACTGCCACCACCTTCACCGTTATAGATCTTAAAAATGCATTTTTCTCCATCCCCATCCATCCAGACAGCCGTTATCTCTTCGGCTTCACTTTAAAAAACCGTTCATACCGATTTTGTAGAGCTCCCCAGGGCTACACTGAAAGTCCCAGCATTTACAGCCGGGCCCTAAAAAGGCAGCTGGACGCCGTCCAGCTACCAGATGGAGTGGTGTTGATCCAATATGTCGATGATATCCTTTTGGCGGCCGACACCACTCCACTTGCAATCACAGCCACTATCCAACTCTTGCACTTTCTTGCGGAGAATGGCCACAAAGTCTCCAAAAAGAAACTGCAGTTCTGTCAGCCCCAAGTAACATACCTAGGTCATCTCCTGTCCAAAGAAAGGAGAAAACTTACACCCGACCGAATCCAAACCATCCTAGACACCCCTATTCCAAAAACACAGAAGCAAGTCCGTTCATTAGTGGGCCTTACTTCTTTCTGCCGACAATGGTTACCAAATTTCAGTCTCATTATAAAACCCTTACTTTCCCTATTGGCCAAAGATGTTCCGTTCCCACTCCCTTGGACTCCCGAATGCCAAGCATCCTTTAAGGAGTTGCGAGATGCCCTTTGCTCGGCACCCGTTCTAGGAACACCAGATTACTCCAAACCCTTCTCCCTCTACACTCACGAAAGGGAGGGATGCGCATTGTCTGTTCTAACCCAGCCCATCGGCGCCAAACAGCGCCCTTGTGCCTACTTCTCTGCCACTCTTGATCCAGTCGCCAGAGCTCTACCAGCCTGCCTTCGAGCAGTAGCCGCTGCTGCTGTCTCTATCCGACAGAGTGAGGGAATTGTACTTTCGAACTCTCTCACAGTATTAGTACCCCATGCAGTTGACACGCTTTTGAACCAGACAAAGACTCAACACCTGACTAGTGCACGACTGACAGGATACGAATTGACTTTACTTGCGCCCCACATCACTCTGAAGAGATGCACGACATTGAATCCTGCTACACTGTTACCCTTGCCCGAAAATGACCCCGATGTGCCCCCTATACACGACTGTGTGACTCTCACGGACGAACAGACTAGGAGTAGAATTGACCTCCGAGACATTGCTTTCACAGATCCTGATGGAGAACTATGGGTAGATGGCTCTTGCATCAAACTCCCAGACGGCACCACTTCTGCTGCCTATGCGGTGACGACAGCTCGAACAGTAGTTGAAACAGCTCGCATCACACAACGATCCGCACAGGCAGCAGAACTAATCGCCCTCACACGAGCATGTATCATAGCGACAGGAACCACAGCCAACATTTACACGGACAGCCAGTACGCCTTCGGGGTAGTTCATCATTTTGGGCTCCTGTGGAGGGAAAGGGGATTCCTGACGTCCCATGGTACACCCATCCTTCACGGAGATTTAGTCTCCGCCCTGATTGAAGCAGTCCTTCTCCCCACACGATTAGCAGTGATCAAATGCCAGGCACACAAGAAGGTGACAGATTTAGTTGGACAGGGAAACGCACTAGCCGACATCACTGCCCGAACCACAGCTGAGAATAGGGCCACGACACGCATGTATGTGACCAGGTCACAAGCAGAAAAATGGACCGACGCTAGGGAAACGATCAGGGACATCCAATTGGCCAGCACACCACACAAACTGACTGAGTGGGCACGGGTGGGTCTAAGGGACGATGAAGGCTGCTGGCGGACAAAGGACACGAACATATGGTTGCTGCCTGATGCATACTTGATCCCCATACTGACAATGGCACATTCCCCTGCACACATAGGTTCTGCCCCCATGATCGAACTCATTTCCAAAGTCTGGCACAACGGCAAGATCCCCGACTCAGCCAAACGCCTAGTCCAACAGTGCCTTATCTGCTTACAACACAACCCCGGGAAAGGAACTGTGGTACCCCGGGGAGGGTTTGGGATCCCCGACCACCCCTTTGAGGTCCTCCAGATGGATTACATCCAATTAGAGAGGTGCCAAGGCTTGAAGTACGTATTAGTCATTGTATGTGCCTTCAGCAAATGGGTGGAAGCCTATCCGACCCGTGATAACACTGCCATGACTACTGCCAAAGTACTACTGAAGGAGTTTTTCCCTCGCTACGGCCTTTGTCAAATGTTATGGAGCGACAATGGCCCCCACTTCATAGCTGAAGTTATCCAACTAATCTTGAAGGGGTTGGGGGTCAAACAAAGGTTCCATGCGGTCTTCCACCCCCAATCCGCTGGCCTGGTTGAACGACACAAGGCTACACTGAAACTGAAACTGTCAAAAATAGTGGCCACCACAGGACTTAAGTGGCCAGATGCCCTTCCACTGGCATTACTATCGATGCGCTCCACTCCCACTAAGCATCACTTGACCCCCTACGAAGTTGTGTTTGGACGGCCTATGAACCTCTGGACTGCCCCCAAACCAACCTCCATTCATGACGTCCCCGACGTCCGGCTGTCAGATTATTTATACAAGTTAACTAAAACATTGTCTGTCATTCATCAACAGGTGCAGCAGGCCATCCCCGATACTTCCAGGGGTCCCGGTCACAATATCCAACCGGGGGACTATACCCTGATCCGGAACTTTCAACGGGCGAAGAGTCTGGAACCCCGGTGGACGGGCCCCTGGCAAGTACTGATCACCACTCGGACGGCTCTTCGAGTGGAGGGGAAAAAGAACTGGCTGCATGCGCACCACTGCAAGAAGATTTCCTCGACCCTGGCCACGACAGACAACGTCAGCACCCAAGAAGAGCTCCTGAACAAAGACCGACCATCACTGAACTGCTATCCTGATACCGAGGCACTTGAACTTGCAAAACACTCTGATCCCACTGTGCCATCTCGAGAAGGGTATTTCCTACGTCGAAAGGAGGGAGCTTCGGCTAAGTAGGCCACTGACTAAGTTAAAAATCTCAGAACGGTGACCCAAAGCAACCAAGGGTTACCCGGAGAGAAGCTAAACGAAGTCTGTGGTTCTGCCCACTACCGAGCACCTTGAAGATGAAGATGATGGAAGCGCCAGATAAGAAGATGATGGAAGCGCCAGATAAGAAGACGTCGAAAGCAACAGGAAATACCCACTACAGGAATCCAAAAACTGACAATTTGCAAAAATCAAAGACAATCGCTTTCTTCATTGTCTTCCTGTTTTGCCTCCTCCTCATGACTTCCTTCTGGATCTTGGAGGAAAGCACGCCTGCTCACCAGATGTTGCCAACCACTGTCCAGCCAACCACCGTGAAAGAGCACCACCTGATCACCCTTTCACCTCAGCTTCGAGAAAGGCGTAGGGAATTCTGGAACAATTCCTTCGTACAACTGTTGCACCAGCACAACCTTGCTGCAAATGCCACAAACTGCTGGATCTGTGGGTTGCTCCCACATGCTACCGGACACTCCATCCCCTTCATTCCTTCTCCTTTCTCAGTTCACGGCTCCTGCCTCGCCTGGTTGATCCTTATGCAAGAAAGCCACAAGGACAACGCCGCTTCTGGTCAGACAGTGTCACACTTCTACTATGGGTTCTGGCTGAATAACACAGGAAAGCCCTTTTGTCCTGCAATTTCAGGTTCAACCTTCCTTACGAACATCCCTGCCAAAGAAAGGGTCGAAATGCAGGTGCTCCACAATCCAGCCAGACCCACCTTCTCCCACCTGCGGAAACAAACGGCTGCCACCCTGACTGTGGCCCTGTCTGTCATCAATGTCACAGGACTCGTATGCCTCGAAGGACAAGGAACACAGCTGGTGGGTCACAGTTCTTGTCGCATCACCAAAACATTGGTCTCAGCTGACCCCCCTCCTTTGTTGCTTCCCCGAATATGTACTTTGTTTGTGGCACCAAAGCTTACACCTGGCTCCCAAAAGGCTGGAGGGGTACGTGCTACATCGCCTTCATTCTTCCTCCCACGTATGTGGCTCCAGCCAACCACCACCGGCAAAAGCGTGCCGGAGATGTTGAACAAGCCGACTCCACCGGAGCACAGTTCCTGGATGCAGCAAAGGGACTTGTTCCTCTGTGGGGACCAATGGCAAATAGCCGCGCTATCCGACATCTGACTCAGGCAGTAGAAACAACAATTAACATCACCGCTGGCATCCTTGCTAACAACACGGCTGAGCTGCAGGCAGTCCGCCTGGTGGCTCTTCAAAACCGTCTTGTTCTAGATGTGGTTCTGGCCGACCGTGGAGGTGCATGCCGTATCATCGGCTCCAGCTGTTGCACCTACGTGCCAGATAACTCACCTTCAGTCTATAAAGCAATCGAACACCTCCACAGACTGTCCTCGGAGGTTCACCAGGAACAGGAAGGATGGTCGCTTGGAGGCTGGTTCTGGGACACTTTGAAGAACTTGGGATGGAGACTGTTCATGTTTTTATTGATACCAATCATGATACTGTGTGGGTGTTGTTTAGGTATTCAATGTTTACCACCTTTATGTGCACTCATTTCCAACTGTATGTGCCCAAAGACTTTGACCTTTAAACCTGAGCACATGAGTCCCCTATACGAAATAGAGGTGCGTGGTCTCATGGGGATTGATCCGAACTGACAAGCTGGCGAGACATGTTAAAGGGAGGACTGTGGAATTTTAGTTCGTGTACTAAACATTATCTACGCCATCTTGCAGACTCACGTATGAGAATACACGACAGCCATTTTAGGTACCATGGTCTCCCTGTTCACGATCACCCCGTCAGCACACTTCCCTGACCTTGCAAGCCTTCCCCGCGCACCCTGGCTGCCTCCGCACTCACATGCACAAGTCATGAACCCTCCCCTCCCATGACTCTGTCTCAGGGAATCGCACACCGCGCCTGACCAACACCTCCCTTCCTTTCATGAATACCCCTCTTTGGATAATCACGCTCGCGTCTGACCAACACCTCCTTTCCGTCCATGAATACCCCTCCTTTGATGACCCCTTCCTCTGAGCCTGAACGTCAGCACTGACCGCTGGTCATCCTTTAGCCCGAGGATACAGTTTATTGCCCATTACTGTATGCACTCGCCTCTCCTGAAAGGAGCCACTATTGATCACGACCCTCCACCCCCAGAGATTCGATCAGGCGCACACATTCCAAAGGAATCGGCAGAACACTCAGCTGCGTGATAGCCCCCTCCCAATCATATGAGGGGAAAGAGTCTCTACTGTTGTCATGTGTTGGAATGGGCCGGAACTGGGGGGGGGGGGTGGTACCGGTGATGTCGTTCTCATACTTCACAATGTCCCTGTTGTAATAAAGGACGTTCACATGTCTTAAACCATTGTATAAAAGACCAGGTCTCAGAGAGGTTGAGAGAGCACCTCGAGACGATACCTTGTCGTCCGATCTGATGGGTTCTACTCCGTCGGAATAAAACTTGTTTCCTGTCTTCCTGTCTCCAGCGCCTGCCTCTTTATTGAATAACTTCGTATGGTATTAGAGGCGTTTTACGCCGGGCAAATTTAACTGAGGTAACATCTACTGAAATCGCCTGACCATTTTGAATTGATCTTTATCAAATCAAACACTTCCCATTCCAGCAAGCATCACAAGACCACTTGTTGTTATCGTCCCAATTAGTGATGTTTCGACTGGCAACTACAATAAATATGTTTAGTATTTTACCTCCGAAAGGAAAAACATGTCATTTCTGAATCATGGTACACAATAAAATGTAGGAACAGAAGGGCATCTTTTGGTATAGCATTCATTTGGGTTTGACCAGGCTTGAAACTAGAATTCCTGAACTTTTGGACATTTAAATGTCATATTTTAAAAGAGTTCTAACAGACCCAGCATGAGCTCCACGAAAAATAGAAGATGACTGAATTGTACTTAGAGAAAATGTGCTGATAAGTAATCTATTGATGTAAAATACAGTGGTCAGGCATTGCTTGATCTAATTTATTCAGATTTTAACTCCATAGTTTGTTCAATAAATTGACTGAGCATAATACTTGAAGGTCCATCTCTCAGATCAGTTCTATTACAGTTTTAGTTGCGATAACACTAACAGAGATCATTGATAAATATATTTTAAAAGCCATGGGTGGAATTGATCCTTGGTCTAAATCTAGATTATTGTCTGCAATAGAAACCAGTACAAACAGATCAAATCTAAAAGCATTGAATATGTTTATTATAGTGGTTTAGAGTAAACCCAGAAGACACACATTGTTCCTGAAACTCAGAAAATGTATCTAAAGATTATGAATACATCCTATTTTATGTCCAGAGACCGCTTTAGCTGCTTTCCTGTTTAAGTGACAACATTTACAAATATATTTAACAAAACATTAAAGCTGGATGTCAGAAATGCTGCCTTTAAGTATTGTGTAAGATTTATGTGTGATGATTTTTATTTGATCTGAAGCAACACTAACACAAAATAGGTACGTGCACAGGTTATCATTCAACTAACATTATTAGCAAACTTAATATGGAGGGAATTGAGAAAAATGGCCTCCTGTACCAACGGTCTTATTGTTCAAAAATTCACTGGTTCGGTAATTCAGAGAGTTTGCTAAACCCCTTTTTGAAATGTACTAAGCCCACTTCACAATTCAGAATTTGGAAGGGGAATGTTAATAGGGTCCCTTTAGGATACTTCAGTACATCCTTAAGGTTTGTATTAAGCTTTGAAACCAAATGTGGGCTGACATCATTAACTGGAGGTAGTAACCCAAGGGGACATCTGTAAATCTGAAAGTAAAATGGGGTGCATATGGAGGGGGTGGGAGGTAACAGATACAAACGGCACCTTGTAGTGTAGTTCCTATTTTCCCAATAGGCTCTGCGCATTGGAATAATATCTTCAATAGTATAGACGAGGACAGAGGTTAACTAGGTCTTCTACTGACGATATTAGACTTAAAGTTTTGTGTGCCAGCTAGCTCAGAGTTCACTAGAAACTTTCTCGAATAGGCAAGGAGGAGTTTAACCTCCCTGGATAGACAAGAAGGGATTTAGTTTCTGACAACCATAGAACATGACATCTTTGCTCCCCCTAATCAGGAGTATATGTCTAGAGTCGTGTGAAAACAAAAGACAACTATTTTACTCAGTCAATACGTGCATACTTAGTTTCACCAGATTGTAGAGAAAAGAAGAGACGGGCGTGTTCAATAAAAAGGTGTTATTTATTGATCAGTCTCTTTTCTCATACAAGAGAAATGAATTGCTACAATTGCAATACTTGTGGTTAAGTAAAGTGCATACAGTAAAAGCAGGATTATAAAATAATACTGTAAAAGCATTGATATGGTTTCTTAGCCATATGATACTTAAAATGGATAAAAGATATACATACATATATACATTGACTAATCGTACTCAACTGTTGCTTCTAACTACGCCTACCCCGGTGTACCTGACCTGAGCCTAATACGTGGGAGGGAGTAAGTAAGTAGCAGTTTAAGTTAAGTTTGGTTTGCCAAGAATCTGACTCAAGAATTCTCTGTAAGGGGTTAGTCAGTTCAGTACCTGGGATTTAGAAGGCTGGAGGGCTGGTATCTCTGTCTCAGGACTCGGTATCCCAGTTACCCGCGAGGGCAAGCCAGAAACGCCGGAGGCTGGATTTTTGGCAGGAGAAAAGGCAGCGTCTCTCTCAGCGCGTCAAAAGGGAGGGGCAGCGTCCGTGGGCTTCCTGCATCAGCTGGGCTCTCCGGCAAGTAGCGCTGCTCCAAGCTCATCACCACTGTGTCCTTGCATTAGGGCAGCGTCGGTATATTTATACCTGAAAGGTGCCGAGTTTGACGTAAGGATGGACATAATACGTCAGTAAAGATGTCATAAGAACTGGTCATTCTTACATTCTTTACAGGAGTTCTCGAACTAAATCAAAACAATAGCTGCGGGGGATTTCCCAGGTCTGCTGGAGGTTTGGTTTGTTTTGAGAACTCGGTGTGCTTTCTAGGGGGGCTGGAGGAATAGTGCTTGCCTAATGTGATAGCATGCGCTATGACTTAATCTGAAAACGGGTTTCTGTGCCGTTGTATGGCTACTAGTGATTTATTAACCGGACAAGGGTCAGAAATAGGAGTATCGATACAGATCCCTAGATAAACATACTACAACCTCTTATTGTTAGGACTCACCTTAGCAAAACGAGACATTGCACAGACGTGGAAAGCGACAAGGGCCCCATCAGTAGCAGTCTGGAAAAATGGTCTAGATTTTTGCATGGGCCTGGAGCAGCCTATTTTTGTGGCGAGGGGGTGTCCACACAAGCATTATAAAATCTGGAACAGGTGGGCAGAATATCAGGGACTGTGGCTGGACCCTCCTCATGAGCAGTTACTGCCGGGTAAGGGGGAGACTGCAGGCGAATACAAAGGAATGTGCCGAAGGAGTGGTGGGGTGGACTGTGAGTGCCTTATGGTATATGGTTATTCTGTATAACTGTGATTATGGAACTGTGGACTTGAGTGACCTGGGGGAGGGTGTTTGGGGGGGTTTTTGGGGGGGGAGTTGGGGGAGGGGGGAGTTGGGAGTATGGGAGGGGGGTTTTCTATACGCTATTGTTTTGGGGCAGAAATTCCTGGGGGGCTGAAAGACTTTGAACCGAACAGTCCAGGGCAAATGTGACTTTGTTGTAATGATTGTGCAGTTGCCTCTGGGTTACAGGGTGCTGCTTGATATGTGCTACTTGACTAATAACATCTGTTTCCCCCCAAAAAATGGGGTGCATTACAAAATGCCTATATTTAAAAGCAATCACAGACACAGTAGTTTGCTGACTCCACAAGCAACCAATTTTACCAAATGGATTTTTAGTACATGAACCTCAGTATTTCCTATATTGCTGAAATTTAGTCTCTAATATTTTTGTCATATGGCGTAAATATTTGTTCCTGTTATTTTATTTCCCATTTCAATATTGTCATGCAATGTACCTATTATTTTTGTCCAACATATTGAAATATTTTTATCACAATTTTTGGGGCATTCTAAAAAGTATTTTCACTCTATAACTTGAAACTTCCTGAGGAAAATACTGACGCCAGTTACAGGTTTCTCCTAGATCATTTACCTTTCTTACTAAAACAAGTACAATATTTATTTGAGAGCTTAATCTTTAGAAATAATACTTGCAAAAGTTTATGTTCAATAATTTCAGATAATTTACTGATAAAGATATCAAATAAAGATCCCCTAATTTCTTATACCTTGTGGTATCGATAATCTGCTAGAATGAACAGACTTCTCTTCTTGATAAATCCAGGTTTGAGAAGGTATTAAATGAGAGTATCAACTTTCTGTTATTTTAACACATTTTCTCAGTGCACAGAGTATTTTCCCTACATAGATCACAACATTTCAAGCAATGGTCTGTGCTTGAACGTACAATGAAGGGGTAAAAATGTATTTCTACCACAATCAAGAAACCCTTGGGTCTCTGATGATTACTGTTGCAAATGAAGACCTAGCTAAGATGAAATATCCCTTTAAAGGGAAGATTTCCCTCACCCACCATAGTTGGCATGCTTCCTTATTGGGAATCTCCTTGCACTGTGATACAACCCCCTCACTGAGAGGGAAGAGTTCAGGCATGTTTTGTTATAGAGCATGGTATACTAAATACCACAATAATGAGCTCAGGGTAGTGAATGAATGAATGAAATGAATGAAAAATGAAAATGAAAATGGATTTTTAGAGCGCGAATTGCTGCCCTGAGACGTCCAAGCGCTAGAGGAACCAGATGAAGGTATGAATGGGGTTGGCAGACTGGGGGGGGGGGTGAAACTAAATTGTTAAGGAGATTTGAACAAATGTGTTTTTAATTGTTTGCGGAAGGAGGCGAGGTCAGGCTTTGATCTCAGATGAAAAGGGAGGGAATTCCAGATCTTAGAGGCGTTGAAGGAGAACATCCTTCCGCCTGATCTTGTCCTTTTAATTCTGGGGACTGGTGCCATAAAAGCATGGCTAGAGCGTAAGTCTCTGCCTGGACGATATTGACTAAGTAGGCTACGCATGATTTGGGGGCCGAGTCTCAGAAGGCCTGGTGGGCAATACACATTGCTTTAAAAGTAACTCTCTTAAGCACTGGAAGCCAGTGAAGGCTGGTCAGTGCCTCACTGACTGAGGTTCTGCGAGGGATTTGCAGTAGAGTACGAGCAGCACAGTTTTGTACCAGTTGTAGTCTCTTCAATGTGTACTCTGGGGCACCCAGATAGAGGGCGTTATTAGAGTCCAGTCATGACTGTATTATGCCCTGTATGGCTGTTTGCTTTGCCTCCATTGGGAGCAGAGGAAGAACTTTCTTCAATGTCCTGAGTAGTCCAAAGCAGATGGCGGAAAGCTTTGTGGCCTGAGTGGTAAGAGAAAGATTCCTGTCCAGCCATACCCCTAGGCTTTGGATGTTTTCTTTCGGGGGGGGGGGCAAGACAGGTGGGCCATAATGAATTGAAGAAGGTGGGTGCAGCAGAGTGAAAGTTAAAACTTGCTAAAGGGTATGTGGTTTCCATTATTTGTACGCCCCTGGACCAGGATTGAAACCGGGGCAATGTGGGAGAAGGAAAATGCTACTTACCAGTATGCATCTGTTCTTGGCATGTAGAGCTGCAGATTACTACACTTTGCATTAGATCGCCACCTGGTGTTGGGCTCGGATGATTGCATGTTGTCGTCGTCTTGGAAGAAGTCTTTTGTAGTCAGGAGATAGGTGACTCCTCCCTTGGACGATAGTGCGCATGGGCATTGGCTCCATCCTTAGATTGTTTTTCGCCATGGGAAATGATGGAGTTAGCAGAAGTAAAGAAAAGGATGACCTTGCGTGTGCATCTAAATAAGATAAAACTGGAACAGATACAGGTCCCGGGGAGGCGGGAGGGCCTGCAGTAATCTGAGGCTCTACAGATGCATACTGGTAAGTAGCATTTTCCGTTCGAGGCATATGAGCTGCAGATACTACACTTTGCATCGATTGTGCAGCAGTGTCTCCCCTAGCGGTGGTCACCTGTATCTGTTGCAGTGGTTAGAAAGAGAGTTTTAAGGACAGCTTGGCCTACTGCAGCTTGCTGTTTGGCTTGCACATAAACACAGTAGTGTTTAGTTAAGGTGTGTGTTGTAGACCATGTTGCTGCCTTGCATATGTCTTCTAGGGGGATGTTCCCTAAGAAAGCCATAGAGGCTCCTAGTTTGCGTGTGGAGTGCGCTCTAGGAGGAACTGTTAATGTACGTTTTGCTTTTTGATAGCATATTTTTATACATTTTACAATCCACCTTGCAATTCCACCCTTGGAGATGGGGTTGCCTTTATGCGGTGGAGAGAAAGATACAAACAATTGTTTTGTTTTTCAAAAAGATTTAGTCCTATCTATATAGTAGAGAAGAGCTCTTTTAACATCTTGTGTGTGTAGAGCTCTTTCTGCTACAGAGTCAGGGTTTTGGAAAAACACAGGTAACTCTACAGATTGGTTTAAATGAAAAGGAGTAATGACTTTTGGAAGGAATTTAGGATTAGTTCTTAGAACCACTTTGTTACGATGTAGTTGTAAAAATGGTTCTTGTATTGTGAAAGCTTGTATCTCACTTACTCTTCTAAGAGAGGTAATAGCAATAAGGAAAGCTGTTTTCCATGTGAGGAATTGCAGTTCACATTTGTTCACAAGGTGGCCCCATGAGGTGGTCCCATGAGCCTTGTAAGAACAACGTTTAGGTTCCACACTGGAGAAGGTGGTAACCTGGGGGAATGATTCTTTTTAATCCTTCCATACATGCTCTAATACCAGGTACTCTAAAAAGAGACAGATGTTGTCTGTTTTGTAAATATGCTGCAATTGCTGCAAGGTGCAGGTGTATAGATGAATGTGCCAGGTTACATCTTTGTAAATGTCAAAGGTAGCAAATGATATCCTGGATAGAAGCATCCAGGGGATCTATTTGGTTATTGTTGCAATAAATGGCAAATCTCTTCCATTTAGCAGCATAACAAGCTCTTGTAGTAGGTCTCCTGGCCTCTTTAATAATGTTCATACAGTCTGGAGGTAGGTTAAGATAACCAAACTCCTTAGAGTTCAGGAGCCAGATTGCCAGATTCAGTTGATTTGGGTCTGGATGTCCGATGTCTCCATGGTTCTGCGTTAGCAGAGATGGTGTTAGTCGTAGCTTTTGGTGTGGAACTAGAGACAGTTCTAACAGTGTGGTGAACCATGGTTGGCATGCCCATGTGGGAGCTACCAGGATTAATTTGAGAGACTGTTGTCTGAGCTTGCGTACTACTAGTGGTAGTAGTGGTAGTGGCGGAAAAGCATACGCAAATCTGCCTGACCAGTTCATCCATATCACATTGCCCTTGGACAGCGGGTGTGGAAACCTGACGGCGAACGTTGGGCATTTTGCGTTTTCTTGTGTGGTGAACAGATCTATGTCTGGATGGCCCCACTTGTGAAAAAATGGTTGAAGAACTTGTTGATGTAGTTCCCATTCGTGAATCTGTTGTGTCTGCTGACTTAACAGATCTGCTATCTAATTGTGAACTCCTGGAAGGTGCTCTGCTAACAGGTATATGTTTTGCGGAATGGCCCATCTCCAAATGTTCTGTGCGAGCAGGGACAGTTGTAGAGTGTGTGTCCCCCCCCTGTTTTTGTATATAATACATAGCTGTCATGTTGTCCGTCCGGATTAAGACAGCTTTGTTTTGTACTTGTAGTTAGAATGTTTTGAGTCCTAAGAATATTGCTAGCAGCTCTAGATGGTTGATATGGAACAATCTTTGTTGAATGGTCCAATGCCCTTGAGTTGTATGATGTAGGAGATGGGCTCCCCATCCTGTGAGAGATGCGTCTGCTGTGAGTACTTTTGTGGAACAGGTTCGAGGAACGGCCGCCCATTTGTCAAGTTTTTGGTGTTCCACCACTGCAGAGAGCGAGGTGTGCGGCTGTCTATCAACACCAGGTCTGTTAGTTGCCCTTGAGCCTGGTTCCACTGTCGTGCTAGAGATTCCTGTAACGGACGCATCTGCAGTCTTGCATATGGTACTATGAAGATGCAAGATGCCATCATGCCTCTTAGTCTCATGAACACTCTGGCTTGCAGAGATTGTTGGTGTTGGAAGACTGTGACTAAGGCTTGAATGCTCTGTATCCTTGCTGGACTGGGATACGCTAGAGCTGTAGACGTGTTTATTGTAGCCCCTAGATACTGATGTATATGAAAGGGTTGCAGGTGCGACTTGGTGTAGTTGATTGTGAACCCTAAGTTGTGCAATGTTTGAATTGTGTGATGTGTGTGTTGAACACACCGATTGAATGACTTTGCTTTTATGAGCCAATCGTCTAGATAAGGGAAGACATGTATTTGTTGTCTCCTGAGATGTGCTGCTACTACTGCTAGGCACTTTGTGAATACTCTTGGTGCTGTTGTAACTCTGAATGGAAGGACTTTGAACTGATAATGTTGTCCTTCCAGTACAAACCTTAGATACTTCCTGTGAACAGGATGTATAGGAATGTGAAAGTAGGCGTCCTTTAGATCTAGTGTTGTAAGGAAATTGCCTTGTTGCAGCAGTGGGAGCACTTGTTGTAAGGTGATCATATGAAACTGATCTGATTGTATATGATTGAGGGGCCTGAGGTTGAGAATTGGTCTTAGTGTCCCGTCCTTCTTGGGTTTTAGAAAATTCAGCGAGTAAACCCCTGTTCCTTGGTGTTGTAAAGGAACTATTCCTATTGCGTCCTTTTGAAGAAGTGACAGGACTTCTTGTTTGAGTCGAGTAAGGTGTTCTGCAGACATTGGACGCTGCCTGGGTGGTATGTTTGGAGGGGTTGCAGTAAGTTCCAGGCAGTAGCCATACTGGATAATTTGTCTTACCCACTTGTCTGTTGTGATGGAATTCAAGACAGGTAGGAAGTGTGGTAATCTGCCCCCACAGGAGTGGAATGCTGTTGGGGGAGCAGAGGAAAGTCACTGTTTTGTGGTGGAAGAGGTACGATTATTGTTGATATCCCGACCTCTTGCTTTATTGTTGTTTCCTCTATATCCTCCTCTAAAATACCCCTTGTTAGAGGATGTTTGTGTGTTAGATTTGAAGGATGTTGTATTGTCTGCTCCAGACTGTTTGGAACCTCCTCTGTAGAAGGAGCAACGAAAGGTACTTTTAGCTTGTGTGGACTGTAAAGCTCCCATAGATTTGGCAGTATATGTATCCTACTTCATCTTTTCAAGTGCTGTGTCTACCTCTGGTCCGAACAATTGTTTTTGAATAAATGGTTGATTTAAAATGGTAGTTTGCACTTCCTGTTTAAATCCTGAAATGCGTAGCCATGCATGTCTTCTAAGTATGACTTTAGTGTTGACAGCTCTGGATGCAGTGTCTGCCACATCAAGTGCACACTTGATTGAGGCATTGGAAATTAGCTTGCCTTCTTGTATAAGGTCGTTTGCCTGCGCCTTATATTGGTCAGGTAGATGTTCCAGTAGTTTCTCTAACTGATCATAATGAGTCCTATCATATCTTGAGAGGAGGGCTTGTGTGTTAGCTATACGCCATATGTTAGAAGCTTGCGCAGCTATTCTTTTGCCTGAAGCATCTATTACTTTACAGTCTTTGTCAGGTGGGGGTGTCTCACCTGACGTTTGTGAATTTGCCCTTTTCCTAGCATTTTATACAACTAGTGAAACTAATGGTAGTTGTCCTTTAATGTAGGCTGGATCTGCAGGTGCAGGCCTATACTTTTTCTCAATTCTAGGGTTTAGGATCCTAGTACGTACAGGGTCTTAAACTATCTCTGGAGCGTGTTTGATGACTCCTTTAATCATAGGAAGAATTTGAACAGACCTTTGCGATTGTTCAAATGTGTCTAAACGAAAATCTTCCTCTGCCTCATCAGAGTGCATAGTGACTCCATGGTAAATGGCAGCTCTGTTCAGCAGGTGTCCAAAACTAATATTATCTTCTGGGGAGAAGGTTTTGATGGGTATGACTGTGGGTCAGGAATATTTGGTGCATCCTGTGGGTTCGGGTACTCCCAGTCTGTATCATCTATAGGGTATGGGATCGGCTTATCTGGGTCTATCCCTCTTCCTAAACTATACTCATCATCATTTTGAGGTAAGTGTGAAGACAGAAGAGGAGAATGTGGAGGGGAAATCTGTGGTGAATTGTTAAGAGGAACAGGGGATGAAGGAGAAGGAAGTATAGGAGAAGAAGGGTGATAGGAGATATGGCAGAGTCCTTCTTCTTGGCAGGTACTACAGTGGGTGTTGTATCTCCCTTCCTCTTCTAGTGTGGTATGGTGGATACAGCACCTGTCTTTGGGTCAATGTAGATCTTCTTTTGCAGAGGATCAGGTTGGAAAAGTTCTTCTCATTGTGTAACCTTTGTCGGCGCAGTTTTTTCGGATCCGAACAAGTTTGCTGCTTGTCTTTAGCCTTAGGAGGCGTTACAGTGTCCTTTGGCGTAGTTTTCGGCATCGAAGGTGTTGTTTTCGGTGTGGTAGGCTGTTTCGAGCGCTTGGGTGCATCGGAATCAGGCCTTGTCGGTTTCGATACCGAAGGTGATGGCTTCAGAGTGGAAGCTGGTCTCGTCGGCTTCGAGGCGTCGGACGTTGGCTTAGCACCTTTGTCTTTAGAAGTCGAAGGAGCCTCGACTTCTTTCGGTTTCGGTGTCGATGGAGCTGGTGGGATCGACACGTGCGGCTTGCTCGGTAAGGAGCTGCCGGAAGGCTTACTTATTTTTTTCGGAGCCGGGCACGATGGCAGGGCTTTCAAAGTGATTTTTCGGTCTCGACTGGGCCCAGGAGGCGGAGTATTGACCTTTGCCTTTAGTTTGTGTGCTGTGTGTGATGCAGGGGCAGTAGTACTCACACACTGACCCAAAGGTATGGAGTCGTCTGCCTCTGATATGACAATTTGGAGATCATCGGAATCCTCTTCGGGAACGAGCGGAACCTCCTCGTCGAAGATATCCACCGGTTCTGGAGCTGATCTCTGCATGTTGTGTCGACGGGCCCGCCGATCTCGGATGGTTTTCTTGGATCGAAAGGACGCGCAGGCTGTACAGCTGGATTTGTCGTGTTCTGGCGATAAGCACAGGTTACAGACCTCGTGGTGATCACTGCATGGAAACTTTGCTCCACACAAGGGGCATTTCTTGAATGGCGTTCTTTCCATAAGGTGTAGGCCTCACGGCGTGGATAGGCCCAACGGCCCGCGTCGATGACCGGAATCGAGCTGATGGAGTCAAAAACAATGTTAGTCGATATCGAAGGTAGTTAGGGGAAGTTTTAATACGTTTTTGTGCTTCGAAGTACTTGAAAAGTAGATGTCGAGCCGGAGCGGAAAAAGTTCATCTGAACCCAGTGGCGGAAAAAAACAATCTAAGGATGGAGCCGATGCCCTTGCGCACTATCGTCCAAGGGAGGAGTCACCTATCTCGTGACTACAAAAGACTTCTTCCAAGACGACAACAACATGCAATCATCCGAGCCCAACACCAGCTGGCGATCTAATGCACAGTGTAGTATCTGCAGCTCCTATGCCTCGAACGCTATGTTTTGGAATGTGAAATATGCCAAAAGATGAAATTCTCTACTGTGAAACGTCCTGCGCAGACGCCCCTGTTGATTTCAGATAAACCATTAGCTTGCGTTTACCTGGACCACTGCGGTCCCATACAGAGTGATGGCAACTATAAATATATCATGATCGCAGTGGATTCGTGTTCAAGATTCATTTGGATGTGGCCTCAGCACTCGGCTGACGCTCGAACTGTTAAAGATTTGCGAGTCTTTATCGGCATGCTACATTCTGACCAGGGTCCTGCGTTTACCTTTCGAGCTTACCAGGAGGCCATGGCCAATCTGGGCGTTGCATTGCGGTACTCTAGTCCATTCCATCCTGAGGGAAATTCGGTAGTGGAGAGAAAAAAACGAGACATAAAGCAATCTATAACAGCTAGGGTATTAGGTTCGGCTGGCGGGTGGGTCAAACATCTAATAAGTGTCCAACGTAGTCTTAACAATCTGCCAAGAAGTTCTCTAGGGGGTATCACTCCATAGGAAGTCCTTTTTGGGACCAGAATGTTAGTGGCGGACCTCGATTGGTAGACCACAAACTCTTTGATATCAAAGATCGTTTGGCTGTCTTACAGGACTTAAATGAAATAAGAACGAAACAAAGTAATGTGTTCCTGAAGCCAACCACCACTGAAGAGAAACCGACCATCCCAGCAAGGCCTGTCTGGATCCCAAAGCTTGGTGATCTGGTCAGAGAAAAGATCGCGGACAAGAAGGAATTTGGGCTTTCTTACTGACAACCAGTACCTGTCCTAGCAATCCACGGATCAAGAACAGTATTACTGCCGCCCCTTGCTGGAAAAAAGGAGAACAGGCTTGTGTCTATCAACCTGGTCAAACCACCTCATGTGGCCGATCATAAGCAGTTGGCCAAGTGGACTCCGCCAATGTAGCAGATGCCCAGCTCTGGCTACTATCCAAGAGGTTCAAACTGAGAGACTCATCACCTTTGAAGAATCTGCAGTGCGAAATGAAGGACTAAGCAACAAAGCTATGGAACTTGTACCTCTTGAACCCCAAATAACAGTTTGTCAAGAAACGCCTGTCTACAATGAAGTAGCATCTGACAACACAAATGTTACAAGTAATCCTGAGGTTCCAGCGATTTCAACAAATCCAGATGCAATCACAACAATTGACAGACCTGCCTATGGCTATTTCATTAACTTTGATACATTTTCCAAGGATCCAAGCGAACCTAAAACTGCGCCAGTAAAAAGAACTTTGAAAGAACAAGCAACAGACCTTTTTCATCACCTGGAAAAGACATATTTGGTTTCACCATGGATTGAACTTTGGATTGTGATGGGTGTGCTTTTTCTTCTACTTTGGTTGACTCTGGTAATAACTTTGGGAATGCTGATAAATGGAAGATATGTCAAAATGGACACAGCAAGTAAGAACATCAACTTAATTCTCAAGCCACACAAATCATCCCATCGTGAACAAAGAGACTTGTCATCAGTGAACATCACAGCCGTTCCTATACCAGGGAGTATAGCTTGGGACAGAACTAATTATGACATTTTTGGCCCGTCAGAGCTGTTGAAGATTCCACACCAGTTCAAGATTTCCTTGAATGACTTTGTTTCATCTAGAACCTTTTCTGATGATTGGGACTTCGAGACTGTTAATAATATGATGTCAGACTTTACAAATCATGAATACTTAGAAGGTTCATCAGATTATGAACAAATGTATTGTTATAATCACTATGGTCATCATTTCGTGCACAAATCTGCAAATCCTAGAAATGTATTAATGTATAACCAATGGAAACATTGTCCTACGCCACCAAAGGGTAGCTCAAAAACATTTTTTAGAAAATGTCCGTACTTTTTAGGGTTCAATGTATCCAATCCGGAATCATTTTACTTTAAAAATGTAAACAAAAACAGGAATGAAAAGTATGTTAACAAATACCAAGCCAATTTATTCTACAGCCTTTTATGCTCAACTGTCTTCACTAGGTTTCGAATCTTGGAAAGACAACATTGAGACAAAAAACTGTCTGGGGCACAAAAGATTGGCAAGTGCAGAGGATAGAAGCTTAATTTAGAGCCTGCATCATCCCTGAGAAAATTATGTTTTTGAATGACACTGTCTAAGAGACGTCTTGTCTTGGGTTAGCCAAGATAAAAGACTTGAACAATCTGTCTATACCTACACCTACACCTGTTAGTGATAAAACTTCAGAGGAGGGAGTCGACGTACATACTATTTTGCATCACAACAGAACAGATCCAGATTGGAATAAATGGTTGATCTGGCCCACAGACACAAACAACTGTCAAGATAGATTCCTGAATAAAACAAAGGGGTTCACATTCATTACGCCAGAACCAAGATGTTCAAAGACAGCATCCAGGAATAGTAACAACATACAGTGTAGGGAAACTTTGCCTTGATTGGATACATAGATCTATACTTAAGGATGTAAAGCAACACTTATCTTTACTTAAAGATGGCACTGATCTTAGGGAATTGGTGCTAGGAACAAGAACACCGCGCCATAAACGTTTTATATATGCCGGTATCTTTGCTGCTTATAATGAAGCATGGAAAATTACGCAAGCAGAGACTGCAGAACGAATACGAGAAATTGATCATAATTATTTAGAGAAATCTCTCTCTGTGGTTGACAATGGGTTAACGACTCTGTGGTCCAGGATATATTCTTTAGATAGCATAGTGAGCCACGCTCAGCAAACTTTGGTCCTGGCCCGTATCACAAGTCTCTAATGATAGCTATTGCCGATCTAGATAGAGATATCTTTGATACGTCACTTATCCCAGAAGAGGAGGTGCAAACCTATAAGTACCTTAGTGAGGCTGAGTATAGTATATCAGTGGATGATAGGCAGCTTAAAAGCTCATCTCCAATCTGGATTGTACCTCACCTAGGCCACTTTTGTCTGCAAGGTCGTGGCCGAAATCCAAGAGCCCAGCTTGGGAAGAGTGCTTGTGTGGATACTTACGTTCTACCGATGCTCTCTTCCCCTGTCTTTCTGACTGCCAAGGGTACCTATTTTGTATGTTATGACCGAGCATATACGTGGTTACCACATGACTTCTCAGGTACCTGCTATATTGCAAATCTCTTGCCCCCGACTTTCACTGCTGCTGCCGACTATCACAAAACCAGAGTTGTGAGAGGTGTCATTAGTAAAGAGGATACTTCCGGTCAAGAAGCAGGAGACTTCTTCAAGGGTTTTCTACCGTTTTGGGGCCCCATGGTCAATAGCAGAAATCTGAGACAGTTAACTCGTGTAGTAGAGTCAACTGCTAACATAACTGCAAGCGCCCTTGGTAATCTGACAGCAGAGCTTCAAGCGGATAGGCTTATGACGTTACAGAACCGTATGGTTCTAGACGTTGTTCTAGCGGATAGAGATGGTGTGTGCAAGGTCATCCATTCGAGCTGCTGCATATTCATACCTGATAACGCTCCAACGGTTTATCAAGCCATCTCCAAGTTGCACAAAATCTCGGAGTCCATACACAAGGACGAGGGAGATTGGACGCTTCTAGGATGGTTTTGGGGTCTAATGTCGACTTGGGGTTGGAAGATTCTGATGATTATAGGGGTTGTCGTGACATTTCTGTTCACGTGTTGTCTTTGTGTACAGTGTGGTCCTGCCTTATGTGGCCTTTGTGCTACAACGTGAATAAGAAGGCCACCTGTTTCCAAGGAGGCATTGATGGATAGAATTATGTTCCAACAACATCTGAATGATCTGATGAATATCAAGATCGACTCCGACTTAGACTAGTTCTTGCCTACATGAGGGCAAAAGAAGCGTCTGAGGTTCCGTAAAAATCGTTACGACGTTTTGGGCACCGCCGAATATGGACGTATGTGGTATCAATGAACCGTAAATGACGAGTTGTGTAAGTGTACGCGTTTTCGCCATACTACTCAGAAGAGTTGTTCACATTTACAGGTTTCTTCAATGGACGCTCGGGTTCCATTTTAGATACGGCATCCATTTTGTTTCTTGCCCTCACGTAGTCAGCAAACAGGCAACTGTCCGCATCGTGACCCTTTTGTTCCCAAGTTTCACGGAAGAAGCATATGCCTTTTCATGCGTCTTTTATGAGCAGGGGGAGGACACTGCTAAAGCAGTTGCCTCCGCTCGGAGGTGATCCTGTCGTGCCGGTCTATTGTTTCAGCCTCGCACGTGCTGGGATCAAGTCCTTTTAGGCTACGATTACGCATCCAATATTATCCTCACACTCCCTCTTCCCTGTTGTCTGACTTCCTTGCAGCTGTTCTTGTCTCTTTCTCTTGTTTATTTACAACTCAAGTGGAATGTACCTAATGGTGGGAAGATGTGCTTTTACAGTTGGAACTGGTGATGTTAATGTAATTATGTTCCGGTGCTCTGAATACATGAAAGCGATCCTTTGAATTTTACTGTGTGAAATGAGTTGTAACCTTTTGCTTACATATTGTGCAATGACAACATCCTGTATAAAAGAGAGCGACTCACATATGCAAAGAGAGCAGACTCTCAGAACCTACACTCTGTTGTACTTCTTGTGATTTTTGCCTCCCTGCAGTAATAAACCCTGATCTTTGACGCACAAGGAAGTGTCCCGTGTCTCTGTCTTTAGTGCGCCAGAACAGGTAATCCACGAAGGTTCTAGGTGTTGTCCCCTGGCACCGCTGGGCCTTAAATAGCCCAGTCCTTCAATGTTGCAATATGGTCAGTCGCAAGTACGTTCTATCATGCTATTAGGCTGGACGTTGCAAAACCTTCATTCAGGCTATACTACGTCACTGTTTTCAGAATTCAATCTCACTGATAAACAGATTAAATTGGCACAAAGGGGAGCAGAAAATACGGTGCTGAGCATTGAAAAACTGGAAAGATTGTCATTTACTGTCGCTGAAAAGCCAGTTATGGAATGGATTATACATTGGAACATTCACTCAGTCTGTTACAGTTTTTCATTTTCAATATTGCCTACAACATATACCAGCAGGCACATATAAAAGGTTGGGTAAAGAATACATCAAGACATCCTGGGAATTGCCGTACACATACAGATGTTGGAGTGGGGGTCGTGAAGTATTTCTTAGCGGGGAAAATTGTGAAAATGCACTAAGCAGTTCTCTCCTATGTCAGGGTATAAACTTACACAGGGCCTGCGATAGTTCCTCTAAAAACTTATCCTCCCACCTGCAAGGTTCACCAGCTGCGGTGATTGATCCAATTTTTGGACAACTCTCGAATGGGAGTTACCTTACATTGAATAATCGCAGCTCCTGTGGCATGTTGCCAGGAATACCATATCTAGTAACTGTGTCAGCCAGGGTCACTTGCTGTATGCAAGTATTGTTTCCTAAAACCAAGACAGCTGGGAGTCACCACTTTGGTCTTCACTGAACATCTCTTCTATACAAATTGATACTTTAAGCAGAATGAAAGCCATTCTTTTGCAAAAAACAGTGCCACTGACCTCGGCCAAAGAAACCTATGATCTGCAAATCGCAAGGACTTCTGCAGAGTTACATGCCCTCTTAACTACACATTGCCCTATACATTAATCAGAAATGTTAAGTCGTATCTTAAACATGTCTGATATGAGTGGTATTGTGCATGTATTCAAGACCGTATTTTCTGGACTGTCAGCACCTTTTGAAGCAGTCCTGGTAATATTTCCAAACTTTGTGCACTCTGTGTTTGGCGGATTGCCTCTCATTTTGGGACTCCCTGCAGGAATACTATTTTTGCTTCTATTGCTGTGATATGGCAAGTCATTTCACAAACGATACCTAGTTCTCCATGGAGACAACTCTACTGGCGATGAAGTGTCGTGAGCGCATTGTCCACATTTTGGGACTACCTCGTCTAAGAGAATTAAATACCACATGGTTTCTGTAATTCAGACAAATTTGGCAAGATTGCATCCTACCTGTTCTACGCTGCCTGCTATGCGGAGAAGAAAGCGTGTTAGACACATGTCTCACACTCCCATCAGTCATGCCAACGGATGTTGATACTTTGCTTGCACCAGTAACAGCCCATGCTCTGTGTTGTCCCCAGCGGCTACCGATTCTGATGACGGCATTCATTGAGATCTCACAGACGCAAAAAGCTACTGCTGGAATGCATGAATTTTTATCTTGTGTTCTGATTAACTTGGCCATATTATATTTGTCAATCTGTAACTTGGAAGATGTTTTTCTTTTATAAAACCGAAAAAAAATTGTTGATAATAATCACTAGGGGATTCATTTACAGGGTAGCATGGTATCCCTCACACTAACTCCAGGAGTCACAGTCCACACAATGGACATGCTTTGTTCCCCCTACTTCCAACCTTACATGTACCCCATATCACCTGCCCAAACCTCTCCCTGATGATTCCAATGTGGTCCTCAGTTATCCCACAGACCATATTTTTGGCCGCTTTGAAACTGCCCATACAATAAAAATGCTGCAGTTGTAAATACATATCAACTACCATTTGTTGTGTTTGAAACATTTTATTTGAATAATAAAACCTAATAAACATAAGCTGATTATTAAAGCAAAACAAAACATCAGTTGCCATATACGTAAGAGACAAAAGTAGTACATAAAAATCAACTACTGTAACACAGCAAAGTTATTAAGAGCACAATGCCTAATGATGTGCAATCTTTAAAGTTCAACAATAGAAACGTTCATAAAGTTCAAAATCACCTGCCCAAACCTCTCCCTGCTGATGCCAATGCGGTCCTCCGTCATCCCACAGACCATATTTTTGGCCGCTTTGAAACTGCCCATACAATAATAATGCTGCAGTTGTAAATACATATCAACTACCATTTGTTGTGTTTGAAACATTTTATTGAATAATAAAACCTAATAAACATAAGCTGATCAACATACTGTAACACAGCAAAGTTATGTCGAGCACAATTCCTAATTTCGGGCAATCTTTAAAGTTCAACAATAGAAACGTTCATAAAGAACAGGAAAGGAAACAAAGAAGGTGGGATACAGTGATTTCATCAATGTAATGCTTCCTACATATAGAAAAACAAATACTAATTATTTTGCTTAAGCAATAAAGTCCTCACATTAAAACACTACGAGAAATATATTGAACAATGACATTTCATATGTAATTAGAATTCAATTTGAATACTTTAACCTCCTCAGCATTATTTGACTCTTGATTACATCCTGAATGCTTTCTGGAAAGGAACCGCCTCATGGAGTTCAAAATCACATCTTTTCCAACAATAGGATTCAAATGATAAACTTGAATTTCAATTCAATTTATTTATTTAGGCCACTTTGGAGATCAACAATTTGAAATATATACAAAATCCATACACTTATGTAAAAATTGTCTCCTAAACTTGAATTCCATCCACTTTTTGATTAAACACTTCCCATTCCAGCAAGCATCACAAGAACACTTGTTGTTATCTTCCCAATTAGTGATAATTTTTCGGCTGGCAATAACAATAAATATGTTTAGAATTTTACCTCCGAAAGCAAAAACATGCCATTTCTGAATCATGGTGCACAATAAAATGTAGGAACAGAAGGGCATCTTTTGGTGCAGCATTCATTAAGGTTTGACCAGGCTTGAAACTAGAATTCCTGATTTTTGGGACATTTAAATGTCATATTTTTGAAAGAGTTCTAACAGACCCCGCATGAACTCCGCGAAAAATAGAAGATGACTGAATTGTACTTAGAGAAAATGTGCTGATAAGTAATCTATTGATGTAAAATTCAGTGGTCAGGCAATGCTTGATGATCTAATCTATTCAGATTTTAACTCCATAGTTTGTTCAATAAATTGACTGAGCATAATCCTTGAAGGTCCATCTCTCAGATCAGTTCTATTACAGTTTTAGTTGCGATAACACTAATACAGATCATTGATAAATAGATTTTAAAAGCCATGGGTGGAATTGATCCTTGGTCTAAATCTAGATTAAAGTCTGCAATGGAAACCAGTACAAACAGATCAAATATAAAATCATTGAATATGTTTATTATAGTGGTTTAGAGTAAACCCAGAAGACACACATTGTTCCTGAAACTCAGAAAATGTATCTAAAGATTATGATTACATCCTATTTTATATCCAGAGACTGCTTTAGCTGCTTTCCTGTTTAAGTGACAACATTTGCAAATATATTTAACAAAACATTAACGCTGGATGTCAGAAATTCTGTCTTTAAGTATTGTGTAAGAGTTATGTGTGATGGTTTTTATTTGATCTGAAGCAACACTAAATAGGTACATGCACCGGTTATCATTCAACTAACAATATTAGCAAACTTAATTTGGAGGGAATTGAGAAAAATTGCCTCATGTTTTATTGTTAAAAAAATCTTCTGGTTCAGTAATTCACAGAGTTTGCAAATGCTAAACTCTTTTTTGAAATGTACTAAGCCCATTTAACAATTCAGAATTTGGAAGGGGAATGTTAATAGTTTCCCTTCTGAATATTTAATGCATTGCTAAGGTATGTATTGAGCTTTGAAACCATATGTGGACTGAAAAACAGTAACAGGAGGTAGTAACCCAAGGGGACATTTGTGAATCTGAAAGTAAAATGGGGTGCATTAAAAATGCCTTTATTTAAAAGCTATCACAGACAAAGTAGTGTGCTGACTCTACAAGCAACCACTTTTTCCCAAATGGATTATTAGTACATGAACCTCAGTATTTCCTATATTGCTGAAATTTAGTCTCTAATATTTTTGTAATGTCGTGTAAATATTTGTTCCTGTTAGTTCAGAATTTCAATATTGTCATGAAATGTACCTATTCTTTTTGTCAAACATATTGAAATATCTTTATTACAATTTTTGGGGCATTCTAAAAAGTGTTTTCACTCTCTAACTTGAAGCTTCCTAAGAAAAATACTGACGCCAGTTCCTGGTTTCTCCTAGATCATTTAGCTTTCTCACTAAAACAAGCACAATATTGATTTGAGAGAGGTGGTTATTGTAGTCATACGCACTGGGGTTAGTTCAGAAAAGACCAATTCCTTAATCTTTCGAAATAATACTTGGAATAGTTTATGTTCAATAATTTCAGATAACTTACTGATAAAGATATCAGATAAAGATCCCCAAATTTCTTATACCTTGTGGTATCAGAAATATGCTAGAATTAACATTCTAGTTATATTTGCGATGATCAACTTTCTGTTATTTTAACACATTTTGTCAGTGCACAGAGTATTTTCCCTACATAGATCACATTTCATGCAATGGTCTGTGCTTGAACGTACAATGAAGGGGTAAAAATGCATTTCTACCACAATCAAGAAACCCTTGGGTCTCTGAGGATTACTGTTGCAAATGAAGACCTAGCTAAGATGAAATATCCCTTTAAGAGGACAATTTCCCTCACCCACCATAGTTGGCATGCTTCCTTATTGGGAATCTCCTTGCACCATGAAACAACCCCCTCACTGAGAGGGAGGAGTTCAGGCATTTTTTGTTATAGAGAATGGTATACTAAATACCACAATAATGAGCTCAGGGTAGTGGGGGCAGCAGAATGAAAGTTACAACTTGCTAAAGGGTATGTGGTTTCCATTATTTGTACACCCCTGGGCCAGGATTAAAAATAGAACACTGTGGGAGAAATATATATGCACTGTTAGAGTCAATAAGAGATCAACATGTTTCAGCCTATTAACCCTCCAAATAGATGTTTGCGGCATTCTTCAGGACTTAATCAAAAGTTCTGCCGCTCAATGTACTCAATCAATAACAAGCATTGTCATAGCCAATAGGTCTCGCCTTTGGGACCTTATAAGTGTTTAGCCATGCATTCAGTAACAATGTGAAATAATTACTATTAAAAAAAAAAGACTGTAAAGTAACTAAGCTAGACGTGACTTTATAACTGGTTAATCAAACGTTTCTGGTAAGAGTACACAACGTCAAAAAATTCAATACTGCTTTTATATTAATATACCTTTGAAAGCTTGAAGTGAAAGACAATTCTAAGTGGCATTTGGTTATGAGTAGGCGCTAATGACTATTTCCGGATGACAATGTAATTAGCATTTTTTGTATAAGATGTGTTAAAAGTATGAGTAGGGAAAATGGCTATTTTGGCCAAAGGCTGCCCTTTCTATATGCTTGCGAGTTTTAATTTGTAAATCACAATTTGTTATGTGGTACACTGTAATGTTAGATGAATCTGTTTTACCCTTCTGATAAGCAAGGAATGACGATGAACCGTTTTTTCGTCCCTGGTTTTAAATGGATTCAGGTTGGAACAGAAGAGGTGTTGGTTGACTTTACCTCAGAAAATGGTTGTTTCCCGCATGCTGCTTTCATGCGACTTAAATCCCTTCAGAGGAAGAAGCGGCTGCATGCCTGCATATCTGGCCAGATCACTACTTGGCTGTTTCGGTTCTCCAGTTGTGCTAGAATAGAAGCTGTTAAGGGCAGGGGCTTAGCTTCCCATTGGTGCAGCAGGTGCAGTGGCACCAGGTCCCAGATGCCTTAAAGGCCCACTGAACCCTGATTACTGCTGTTTGTCACAGGTCAAACAGAGGCCTGAGGGGCCCACAGAACAATGATTATTGCTGTTTTCCACAGTCCAAATAAACGGCAGAGGTCACATTTCCTTTCTTGCCCTGGGGCCCAAGGCACACTGGCTAGGCCACTGGTTAAGGATGCAGTGGGAAAGAAGTGGCGAGACAGGTGGATTATCTAAACAGCTCGACGATGACTTTATGCATGGGTATTAAAGTATTCATTACAATTAAAGACTTAAGCAGGAATAGATATCATAATATAGGAAGGCCTATGTACAAATGCAGCTCGATTAGCGGCTGCCTTTAACTTCTCACTTATCACCTCTCCTAATTTACAGTTTTATATTAGATGCAGACATAAATCGTGACCTATGAATATGTTTATTTATCTTTAGGTTCAAATGACCCATCTTTTCCATATGCAAGTATCAGACAGGTCGGAAACGCCTAATGGCTTTAAACTTGATAAAGCCACATTAATCACTGGTCTTGAAATACAAATGGCAGCATTAGGCACGCAGAGGTGTATTCTAAGTAATCTCATTATGTTCAGCGTACGGAAGAGTATTTAGGGCATAGAGCACTTTGACAAAAACATTTGTGCCACCATAGAAATTCAATCTTCCTTGTCCTACCCTACTATACAAGTATTACCACCTTCTTTGTATACCTGAATGAAATAGGCACACAAAATAGTACCGTATTTAAAGGCCCAGTTCAGAATTACATTGAAGGTGCACTGTCCCAGACTACACAACGGTGCAGTTTTCAGTGGGTGCTATCATCCCACACAGGGGGAGCACACCACATTATGCTGGAAAAAACATGTGGTGCCCCAACGTAGGCGCAGTTGTAAACCACCAGTCTGCTTACATAGTAAAGCGTCTGGCAGCTATTAAGTGAGGTGGCACGTTTCCCCTCCAGGTGGTTGGGGTCTGTCACCATCCTGTCAGGTGGGGGGTATACAATCAATGCGCCTCCTGACTGCTTGTTTGCCTTTTCGCCCGTGTCAATAATACAGTGCAGTCCTTGGAGGAGTAGTCAATTTGTATTCATGAAAGACACTTGTGTTTCTGGGATGTGTAATCCCCAGATGATGCCTGAACTGTTCCCCAATGGGCTATGTGTACATCGTATTGAATTGTATGGTCTTAGGAGGACTGTTAATAATAATAAAAAATATTTAGTGAGTGTTTATTGCCCTCTATGTCACTCTACTTCTAAGCACCTAATACAGCTTGTACAGTGGTTACTGTCATCTGCTCACCTACATTATGCTTAATATAAATAGTGCACAATTTAGGCGTTTGTGACTGCCTACAACGTGGACCTGATACAAATAGCAGTACCTACAAGGTGGATGGGACAATTCAACAAGAGTCTAAGATACTTCAGCACAACTGACTTTGCATCAACATTACGGGGCATAAGTCTTGCTGGCAAGCCAACTTAAAACTTATCAGTATTGTATACATTATTATCAGCGACTATACTTGCCTCTTGGATACCACTTTACAACAGAATTTTATTAATTTTCATACAGTTGTGTGTATATAATAAAACAACCTCCCCACCATAAATGATCTATCTATTCATCTTTTTGGGTTCTGGAGTAGCATGCTACTTGCCGAAAAGCGCTTCAACACTTCATCAGGGGTAGCAAGCTCTATATAAATGCAAACCCTTCCCTCTTCTATCCCTCCACTATCTTTTTGAACCCAACTAACAGACCAACATGTCCAGCTCTCAAATTAATTTTATATTTCCTTACACTGATTCCTCACTAACCATTTTTGGATCCTGGAGTAGCGGGCTACTCGCCGAAAAAGAGCCTCAATGTTCGTCAGGGGTAGTAAGCGTTATATAAATGCCAATACATTACAATTTCTGTTTACATCGGGCTGCACTAACAAGAGGATAGAAGTAGAGAGTGGCTTAGAGTTGATCTGCCAAGAACCAAGCATACTACAGAAAGTGTGTGAACAGTCTATATGTTGTGCGCCTGGCAGAGACAAACACAGCATACAATATCTATCGAAGAGTCTACTGGCTCAGTAAAGGATTGTAATTTTAATACAATTCATGTTCGCAAGCACAAGGATAGGAAAAAAGCTTTCTAAATATGCAAAAGAAAATTGGATGATTTTGAAAAACGCTCCGGGCCACACCCATCCAAATATAGCAGGAAGGATACACTGTGACTGCAATATTCTCTATGGAAATGTGCGCCTCTACAGGAGTTATATCTGAATTATCAAAAACATACCTCCTCCGAAAATGAAAATGTTACTGGGCCAACTGGAAAGTAAATGTAAAGTAATAAATAGGCACTGTATCAATACTGAAGGCATTTTGGACAAACCGGGGGGAAATGTTTCAGAAGGCAACAATTCGATGAACCAGGCTACCAAAGCACAGGAATGCGGCAGGAGCCCCCAGCTCTGGGTCGGATTCCTGGAATGATGAACGCGCCGCAGGGAACAGATGAAAGGGGCACGCAGAGTTCTCGTAAACTACCTTGACTTATATGGTGCAAAAATCTAGGCGCTTTCATTATTTAGTATTACAACGCATAGATATAGAAGACAGATCCAACGCTCCTGACCTCAAAAGAATGGATTCTTTGGCATTCCGAATTTTTTTGTGGAAGGAGGGATTTAAAATTAACTATGTCGCTTGCAAAAGGTCAGAGGGCACAGCGTGTTCCAGAGTGTGCATGATTTGGTTCCCATTACTCCTTGCAAGAAGGAGCTCGTGAATTTGAGTCTCCACAGAGCTGCTGTGGGATCTCTGACGGGTCAGTTCATCTCGCTAAGCTATAAAGCAATTTATTTCTTCTTGGTTGATGCTCAGAAACCGGCAGACGAGGTCCATTTTTCATGGGTTTGTCGTAATCCAATCTGCCATAGCTTCCAGGCACAGGGTGATAAAAAAATAACGCCTTATTAAAAGAACAAAGATCGGTCAGCAGGTTTTACAGTTTTTTGTTAACCATTGAAAAAGTCCCAAAGAAAGAGAGAGGGAAAGGCAGAAAAGGGGAAGGTGATAAAGAGAGACAGCAAGGATAAACAAGCACAAGCGTGTGTTCAGAGTTTAAAGCCTTTACTAAAAGCCTCGCACAGCAGAACATCCGCGCTGGCCCAGGCGAGACCTAAAAATGGTGTACGAACCAATACAAGTATAAAGAAGGGTTTTAATATACAAAACCATCCAGTGATCATATTAATCTTCATAGAGTGGTGAATTCACTGGTGGTACCTAAACGAATACATACATAGGAAATATAAGAAAGGTTTGAAAAAAATCTAGGTCAGACATTTGAACAACTGTGCTAGCGTTACATTTCAAAGCTATTCAGTCCAGGACATACAAAACCTGTCCGAACGGGACACAACCATATACTGTTTAGTCAATGTCTGTTATTCTTAGTATAGGTGAAAAATAAAATAATTTTTAGACAACATTCACTACAATAACAATATACTGTAGAAAGGTTAATCCGCTGACGTCGGGAAATGTGCCTCAACTCACCGTGGCAAGCGGCTCATTGTGACTCTCCGCCCAATAAAAGAATTATATGAAGTGGAGCATGGTAAGAAAATAAGTCTTCTGGAAGGCTGTAACAGTTCTAGGCATTTCAGAACAAGTGTAAGGATAAAGTGTGCCCATGTAGATTAAAAACCTTCCAAATACTCATAGGCGGTGTCTGCAATAGTGATTGAGGTATTTTTGTATGGCTGTGAAGTCCCTAATAGGTTTCCCAAGCATGTTCTCAGTTGTCACTAAGGTTTATCGAGACAAGCGGGCAGCGTAATGGTGTTTAACACTAGGGGGAGACACGCCAAGACAATGGAGGCAGTTGTGTGTCTGCCTTGAAGTTTGTGTATCAATGCTTTTGATGGGTCTTGCCTCATAACAGGCGTGTGTTGAGGCAGCACAGGGTGAGCAAAAGCAGAACCTAGTGCAGAAACTTCCATAGGAAACATGTGGTGTTATAGGGAAAAAAAGACTCTTAGAGCTAGTTGGCCTAACACACAAGTACAGCATGCTTAGATTTCAGAAGCGACTGCCCCATTAAAATATGCAGCGGTAAGGCACATGATAACACGGCCTAATTTAAACATAGATGCAGCATTCTTCAAGTTGAAAACTGCGGACGTGTTTGATGTGCACTGCAATAACAAAGCTGGTAGAGTGGGTGCACAGTCCTACTGGAGGTTCCTTTTTAGCCAAAGAATAACAGATCTTAATGCATAGGACGACCCATCGAGAGATGGTACCTTTGTGCACTGCCTGACCTTTCTTGGTGCCCACATAATCCGCAAAGAGTTGATCTCCCACCCGGAAGTCTTTAGTGTGGTCAAGGTAGAAAGAGAGCACACGTTTTGGGTCCAGACAGTGGAATCTTCCCTCCTCTTTGGAAGGGTGCAGAGGAGGGAAGAAGGTGGACAATGTGATGGTCTGACCTATGTGGAAAGAGGTAATAACTTTGGGCAGAAAAGAGGGCTTAGTACAGAGGACTACATTGTCCGGATGGACTGCAAGAAAGGGAGGTCTGGAAGATAAGTCTGAAGCTCACTCACCCTGCGAGCAGAGGTGATGGCAAGCAAAAAAGCAGTCTTCAAAGGAGGCGAAGAGGACAATTATGTACGGGCTCAAAGGGAGCACACATAAGATAAGTGAGGACAACAATAGGATCGATGGCCATGCTCAAGAGCTTGGGGTACCAGACTCTTTTTGCCCAGTCCGGAGCCACAAGAATGACTTGGGACCGGACGCGTTTGATCTTCTTCAAAATTTTGGCAGAAGTGGCACAGGCGGAAAGGCTTACAGGAGGTAGCAACTCCAGTTATGATGAAAAGCGTTGCCGAGCGAGAGCCGCCTTGGATACTCAAACACGCAGAACTGCTGACATTGCGCGTTCTCTTCGGTGGCGAATAGATCTAACCAAGGCTCTCCCCACTGCTGAAAGAGACCTTGCACCACCTTCGAGTGAAGACACCATTCGTGATCCATCATGCACCAGCGGCGGAGTTTGACCGCCCTGGCGTTCAGGGAACCTGCCAGGTGTTGAACCACCAGAGGTATGCCCTGATGATCCAGCCATGTCCAAAGGAGAACAGCCTCTTGACATAGGGTCCACGACCCCACCCGGCCCTGTTTGTTGCAGTACCACATGGTGGTAGTGTTGTCCGTGAACACCTGCACTGTCCTTCCTTTGACAGAAGGAAGGAATGGCTTCGGTGCAAGACGAATCGCCCGGAGCTCCAGAAGGTTGATGTGGTGCCTGGACTCTACCGGAGACCAGAGGCCTATGATCTCCGGTCACTACTGTGAACTCAGGTTGGGGAAGGGAGAGGGATCTGCAGTTGACGCAATCCTGGTTTGTGAACCACCATTGCAACTGACTTGCAGTCCCCTCCGAAATCTGAACGTCATTGGAAAGATTCCCCTCGTGCTGCACCCACTGGAACTTCAGGTCCCACTGCAGAACATGTATATGCCGTCTGGCATGACCCAACAGCAGGATGCAGGAGGCCATGAGACCCAGCAGCCTCAGTGTCATTCTCACCGAAAACCGGGATGGAGGCTGAAACATCGGTATCATAGCCCGAATATCCTGGACTTGCTGCTAGGGAGGATAGGCCAAAAATGCGCTGTATCCAGAACCGCTACGATGAAAAGGAGCTTATGGGAGGGAATCAGGTACGACTTCAGCACGTTAACTGTGAACCCCAGCGAATGCAGGAAGTCTGTCGTAGTCTGGAGGTGGGAGACAACAGTCTCGGCGAGCCCGCCTTTAACAGCCAGTCGTCGAGATAGGGAAAGACTGGAACCCTTGATCTGCGCAGATGAGCTGCGACCACCACCATCACTTTCGTGAACACACGGAGGCACTGGTAAGGAGAAAGGGGAGAGTAGTAAACTGAAAATGCGTGTGGCCTACCGTGAACCGTAGGTAATGCCGGTGGGCAGGCAAGACGGGGATGTGAAAGTAAGTGTCCTGCAAGTCAAAGGCTACCATCAAATCTCCAGGGTCGGGGCAGACAAGACCTGAGCCAAGGTTAACATCTTGAACTTCTCCTTCCGGAGGAAGCGGTTGATGTCCCTGTGGTCTAAGATAGGACGCAGGCCTTTGTCCTTCTTGGGTACCAAGAAGTAGTGGGAGTAGCAACCACGACCTACTTCTGGCACAGGGACACGTTCAATAGCTCCCTTGGCAAAGAGATCTGTAACTTCCTGGCAGAGAAGGGCAAAATAATCCTCCAACATGGGATGGAGTGTTGGTGGCATAGAGGGAGGGGTAGTCTCGAAGGGGAGGGAGAAGCCCTTTTGGACTATCTGCAAAACCCACCTGTCCGACGTGATGTTGAGCCAGTGGGGGACGTGATGGTAGATCCTGCCACCCACTGGCAACTGGTGGCCCTGGAAGATCGGACTAGGAAGGTTTGGAGGCTACTACAGAGGGGTTTTGGTGGACTGGCCTGCCCACTGGCCCCCAGACCCATGACGCCGGGTCCCACGTCCCCGACCATGCAGAGGCTGGGTAGCTTGCACAACCCTGTGGCTCTGGGTGGAACGCGGTGAGGCACCCCTTCTGTAGCCACGAAAGGCAGACTGCATGGGGTTTTAAGTTGTCGCGAGGCCCAAGGATCTGGCCGTAGCCCTAGAGTTCTTTAAACACCCGAGCGCCTTGTCACCAAACAGGCGACGGCCATCAAAGGGCATGTCCAAAAGGTTAGTTTGGACTTCACCAGAGAAGTCAGACGTTCTCAGCCAGGAGTAGCGCCTCAAGGCTACCGACGTGGAAACCGTTCTACCCAACGAGTCGGCGGTATCCAGCGTACACCGGATGGTGAACTTTGCTGCGTCTTGACCCTCAGCAACAGCTCGGGTGAGCACTGCCCAGGCCACCTCTATGCACTGCGGCAGCACCTAAGCAATCAGTAGGGAATGCGCCCTTTGAGGATGAGACTTTGACCACCAAGCTCTCAGGGGTAGAGTGTTAGGAGAGGAATAATGGGTCGCCCAGGGCCGGGTGGTGGCATTGGGTAATCATCCTGTCCACAGAAGCTGCTGGGCTTGGACCAAGTTCCCAGAAGCATGTCAGTGAGGGGCTCATTAAAAGGCAGCAGGGGCTCCGAAGAGGCTGCTTCTGGATGAAGCACCTCAGTCAGAAGGGTAGTCCGGACAGCCACCATAGGAAGCTTGAGGCCCAAGGTTTCAGCCGCCCTACTCAACACCACAGCGTAGGAGGCTCTCTCCTTTGTAGCCACGGTAGAGGGAGAAAGCATACCAAGGTCTGGGGAGGTATCCAGACCACTGCCATCACCCAACTCTATCTTGCCAGTCCGGCTCCTCAAGTTGGTCTGCTAGAGGGTCAATAGACTCCTCCCAGTCCTCCACAGGCTGCCACTCAGGGGGGTAGGGAATGCCACTGATGAACAGCAATACAAAAGTCCGGCACCGTGTCCATGTCGGAGTGAGGTTGGGGTTGATGCCAGTTGGGAGCACAATCGGAGTCTGGGTCGTCGCCACTGGAATCGGTGCCGGGGAAGGTACTGTGAGGCGACTAGCACCAATCCGGATCCAGGCCTGGATCCTTCGGGACCCTGCAGCGCCAGGGCCGGATCCGCCGGCATCGAAGCCCTACAGCCCCCAGCCGAGTCTGTGGGGCCCGAAGGCACGCCTGCGGAGTCGGGCTGCCCAAAGATGCTGTGCAGTGCTTCGTTAAATTGACGAAGCTGGGCAGGGGACACTCTGGGAAAGGTAGTGAAGCGTGGAGTCGCCCCATCGTGATACGAGGAAGGAGCCAGAGAGCGACAATGCTCCAAGTCCAGCGTCGCGTTGGCCGACGGACAGAGAGAAGGCGAAGAGCGACGATGAATCTTTGCCTTCTTTTTGTGCATCAACTTACTTGAGGAGTGCGAAGACTTCGAAGAGGAATGGTGATGACTCAGTGACTGGTCCCGCGACCTTCCTCTTGATGGGGACTTAGAGCTGACCGGAGCGGACTGCCGGGCCTTTAAATGCTTTTGGGACCGCTCCAGTAAAGACTGCAGGTTCATGGCTGGGCAGTTGGAGCACGACTTCAGCATCGTGGTCGCGCTCCAGGCACCAAAGGCACACGAGATGCAGAGCGGTGACTGACATCAACTTGTGACAGAAGTCACAGGGCTTGAAGCTGGTCCGACGATGGGACATCCCTTGTGCTACCAGAAGTCAAAGACTCAAAAAAAGAGGTCGACTAAAGTCGAAAAAGGGTTTAGTTAAAAACTGAGTAAAAGGCCCACCCTCTCCGGATCTGGGTTGGCTGGCGCAGAAAAAGACAGACGTCAGCACGCAAGTGTGGCGTCTAAGTAGACACTGTGACATCATCCCGGCGACTACAACGCCGGACACGGAGTCGACCAACCCCACCTACTGAAGCACAGGTGTACTGCTAAGAAAAAATATCTCTGGATCCAGTCTGAAGCCTGGGGGTAATTGTAAGGTAAGGAATCTATAACTAATAGTCTCTTTCAGATACAAGCATACTGGGACCGGTTTCGGGGTAAAACCCCTCATCGGCCAGGCTAGCTTGAATCCAGTGGCAAAGTAAGCAAGGGACCCATGTCTGGGCGTACCCTGCCGCCTTAGGGCAAACAAAGCAAACACAAGGAGATGATTGACGAACGGCTGAAACTTTTCAGACACTCGCCCCCAGTCACAGATCTGGGTTGAATCCATCATCGTTCTTAAGCTCACTTCTCCATCCCAGTTCAGGCCCAGCCATATAAGAATCAGTCTTAACCCTGTCAAAGTCAGACTTATTGAAGATCCCCGAAACCACACAAGGAAATGAAAATGGAGCAGAGGTAAAATCTTCCAAAGATACCAATTGTTCTCTGTTTGACGAAAATAACCTGGTCAGTTTGAGAGCAGTACCGTTGATGCTTATACTTTCTAAACGGCTTACCAAAGAGAAATGGTTACCCGTATCAAATGTGGCCGAAAGATCCTATAGGATCAAGGCTGCATTAATCTCCTCTATCCACAATGGATCTGATCTCTTCAGTTACTGCCGATAAGGTTGACTCTGTACGGTAGTAGGGTCTAAACCCACGTTGAGCAGGATCCAGACAGTCCGTATTTTCAAAAAAGATGGTGCTCTCCTGATTCATGGCCTTTTCTAAAATTTCATCGGGAAGAGGAAGGACCAATTTGGATCTGTAGTTCTTTACATCTGAGGGATCGAGGGAAAGAGTCTTTAGAAGGGGCAAAATCAAAGCCTTTTTCCAAGCGTCTGGAAAAAAGCCGGACTTGAGCACCATTGTAATAACAAACTGAGATGAGCAGAAATGGTAGCTGAAACTGAATGGAGGGCAAGAATCTGCAGGGCTCCAAATTTCATAGTGTTGATAAGATTAGAGACTTTCTCTTCAGAGAGTGGGGTGAATGTACACATTACCAGGAAATGGTAAGTTAGTTTATTCATCGTACGTTACTCCACTGTATCTGTCCCTAAGGATTATCAGGTGTTATCTTAAAATTCAGGAATATTTTTTTTACCTTGGAAAAAAGAATTCGGTTAGTTCATCACAGATTTTCGGCTGGGAGTTGCTACATTTTTATAATCAAAGGATGAAAGTGATTTAATTGTGTTGAACAATAGGCTGTAAGTCTTCGTCCCAAATTGTTATTGGTGCCTACATTTTCTTTTACATTTCTTGAGATCATAGGAGTACCATGGCGCGGAAGGCGCAGGCAGATCATTAGACTTCAATCTAAAAGGCCGTACTTGACAAACTGTCTGCTAACAATGCGCGAGATGTTTAGCCTTAAGTAGCTCAAGATTTTCACTGATTAGAAGTGCCACTCACTACAGGAAAGAGGTTGAAGATCCCTGTTGTAAACACTTAATATCCCCAAAATCAAATACTTTGAAAAATGCACACAAAAAACCCAGAAATGTGCTAAAAAACAAAGAGTTTCCATTGGGCCAGTCCTGTGAAAGGGGGCTCAACAAATGCCTCTCGTTCTACGCCCCGACTCGCCAACTCCACTCAGCCAGCCTCACCCTCGCCACCGTACCACGCACCAGAAGAACAACAACAGTCCGCAAATCTTTCTCCTACCTCGCTGCCAAGACGTGGAACTCCCTCCCCACCCACCTCCGACGGACCCACAACCTTCTCACCTTCAGGAGACACCTCAAGACCTGGCTGTTCGAGCAGTAGCAGCACCCCCCCCAACCCCCTCCCTCGGCGCCTTGAAACCCTCACGGGTGAGTAGTGCGCTCTATAAATGTACTGATTGATTGATTGATTTACACTTGCAATAATTGTCTAGGATAGATAGGACAGGCATGATGCAAATTGTGAAAGTGAGATGGGCACACATGTTACCTCCACCCTTTTCAAGTGGGAGTTCAAAAATATGGATCCAGCCCACAAGGTTCTGAGTTTCCAGAAGTGTACTGAACCCCAGACCGACCGGAGCCTTGAAGCAACAAGAGTATATTGTAGTTATCAGACAGCTCAAGAGCTTTAGAACAATCAGAATCTACCTTCCAAGACTCTACACAAGAACAAAAAGGAGTTCGAATAGCCTAGCCCTTTTCCATGTCACCCTACCCCACAGCACTGCCACCACCCCCCCCCCAATAGCCTTGAAAACCATAGGCCCTTTCCCCAAAACACTGCCATCATCCGTTCCCACAAAACACTGGCCATTTCTGCTTGCCCTAAAATACTCCTCCACACTGACCCCTACCCTCAAAACACTACATGGCTACACTGAGATCTCTTTTCTGAGTATAAAGTTTCTGGCTTTCCCCTCCTGTATAAGGCTTTATTTAGTCCAGTGTGAATTCTCTCATGTGAAATTACATTGTATTCAAGACTAAGGAGTTTTGTCCCGTGTGAGTTCGCTCATGTCAAGTGAGAAGTAATTTGTACCCAAAACTTTGCTTGCATTTCGAGCACTCATAAAGTTTTTCCCCAGAGTGAGATCGCTCATAAAGCATAACACTGTCTTTCAGATTCAAGCTTTTATGGCATAAGGATTTTCTCCAGTGTGGAGTTTCTCATGGTGAGATAGCGTTTTTCTCTGCAGCTTTTCTGGCATTCAGAACACTCATGAGGTTTTTCATCGTATGGAGTCGCTTATGGTTAGTGAGGCTGTGCCTATCAAATAGGAATTTCTGCCATTTACCGCATTGGTAATGTTTTTCCCTTGTGTGCGTCTGCTCATGTAGAGTGAGATTGAGTTTAAAATTGATGCTTTTCTGGCATTTGGAGCACTGAATTATTTTGATGGTGTGTTTTCTTATGGCGCTTGTAACCATCTCTACCTCTGAATCTTTTCGGACATTTAGAGCACTGATAGAAAAAATTCTCCAGTGTGGATTCTCACATGTTCAGTGAGATGAGATTTACGGCTGAAACATTTTTGACATTCGGAGCACTGATAAGGTTTTTCCCCAGTGTGGATTCTCATATGATGAGTGAGACTGTTGTTTCCAGTGAAAAATTTGTGGCATTCAGAGCACTGATAAGGTTTTTCCCCAGTGTGGGTTCTTATATGCCGAGCGAGATTCTTTCTTTCACTGAAACATTTCTGGCATTCAGAGCACTGATAAGGTTTTTCCCCAGTGTGGGTTCTTATATGATGAGTGAGACGGCTTTTTTCAATGAAACATATCTGGCATTCAGAGCACTGATAAGGTTTTTCGCCCGTGTGGGTTCTTATATGATGAATGAGACTGTGTTTTGTACTGAAACATTTGTGGCATTCAGAGCACTGATAAGGTTTTTCCCCAGTGTGGGTTCTTATATGCTGAGTGAGATTGCTTTTTACACTGAAACATTTGTCACATTCAGAGCACTGATAACGTTTTACCCTAGTGTGGAATCTGACATGTGCAGTTAGAAGTGATTTAAGTTTGAAATCTTTTAGGCATTCAGGGCAGTGATAAGGTTTTTCCCTAGTGTGGGTTATTATATGTTGAGAAAGACTTCTTTTGTCTCGGAAATATTTTTGGCATTCAGAGCACTGATAACGGTTTTCCCCAGTGTGGATCTTCATATGATGTGTGAGACTCCTTTTTTCACTGAAACATTTGTGGCATTCAGTGCACTGATAACGGTTTTCCCCAGTGTGGATCTTTATATGATGTGTGAGACTCCTTTTTTCACTGAAACATTTGTGGCATTCAGTGCACTGATAACGGTTTTCCCCAGTGTGAATCTTTATATGATGTGTGAGAATCCTTTTTGTACTGAAACATTTGTGGCATTCAGAGCACTGATAAGGTTTTTCCCCAGTGTGGAATCTCAAATGTTCAATTAGAAGTGATTTACAATTGAAATGTTTTGGGCATTCAGAGCACTGATAAGGGTTTTCCCCAGAGTGGATTCTTCTATGCAGAGTGAGATTGTGTTTGTAAATGAAAGATTTCTGGCATTCAGAGCACTGGTAAGGTTTATCCCCAGTGTGGGCTCTTCTATGCTGAGTGAGAATGTTTTTTTGACTGAAACATTTCTGGCATTCAGAGCACTGGTAAGGTTTTTTGCCAGAGTGGGTTATTACATGTCGAGAAAGACTTGGTTTGTTCCAAAACCTTTTCTGGCATTCAGAGCACTGATAAGGTTTTTCCCCAGTGTGGATTCTCATATGAATAGTGAGATAAGATTTACGGCTGAAACTTTTTTGGCATTCAGCGCACTGGTAAAGTTTTTCCACAGAGTGGGTTAATTCATGTCGATATAGACTCGCTTTGATACTAAACTTTTTCTGGCATTCAGAGCACTGATAAGGTTTTTCCCCTGTGTGGATTCTCATATGCTCAGTGAGATAAGATTGACGCCTGAAACTTTTATGGCATACTTTGCACGGAGAGTGATTTTCCCCAGTGTGGATTCTCATATGCTCAGTGAGATAAGATTTAAGCCTGAAACTTTTTTGGCATACATTGCACTGAGAGTGGTTTCCCCCAGTGTGCATTCTGTCAAATTCTGTGAGATAAGATTTATAGCTGTATCTTTTTTGGCACAAGTAACTTTTTTCCCCAATTTCAGTTATTTTGCCTTGATTGAGGCGGGTTTGAACACTGAATTTGTTCTAACAGTCCGTGTTTTTAGAAGGTGTATTCCTAGGGTTAATATCTCTATGTTTAGTTTTCTCTTACTATTATGCCACGGTAAGAGTGAACCTGATTTTAGAGTCGGGCTTGTTTAGATAATGTTCAGCATTTATCTCTAAAAGAAATTGCGTGTAATCTTCTTAACACTTGAATTGAGCAAAATATGTCTGGAAGCAGCCCTGTAACACCTGTTGAAATTGTTCTAGTAGATAATAGTCTTTAGGTAATAGCCTCTCCGGCAGTAAATTATTTTGTGACTGATGTTTCTCTCCAATCTATTTGTATAGGTTCTTAGCAATGCAGTAATGAGGTGTTGGTCTGATATTTAATGATTAAACTGATAAGTACCTTTTTGCACTGACGTAAAGGTAGTAACTGAGGGTGTTAGAACATGCACAGTACTATTGTGGATCACCAGTTGCAGAACATCAGTTCCTTTTACCCTTTCTATGTTTGATGTAAGGTTAAGGTTTGTAGTTCCGAAGACGAGGATTTATTTACATTACCTATAGCGCAACTGTGCTCATTTAATCCATTTTTATCATTAACAGTTTTACATATCACTCATGCACAGCAGATACTGTTGAGGCGATATATATAGAATTACAGAACAGTACACAATGAAAAGGAAACAATCTGAGATGGTCATGAACACAATAAAGTGGTGAATGTTTAAGGTTTTCGCAAGAGTGAGCAGAGTGGGCCGTGGTGTTCTATCCAGAGGCAGATAGTCTCAAACTTGTGTAACTGGTTAAAAACGGTTGTTGACCAAAGGTGATTTTTCAATCTTTTGCTTGTCAATGTGTCAGCTTCAGAGTCTTCTTTCAGCGTCATTTCTTTGATGGTTTGCAGAAGATACCTTTTGTTATAACTTTCTTTTATGTAGTGTGTGCTTCCTCTCTAGAATTACAAGATGCTTTAGATGAACGTTATTCTGCCATGCTGAGGCAATTTGTCTTTCTGATAATATTTCAGATGAGGATGCTGAAGTGGTCTTTCTACATTATTTCTGATGCTGTGTGCACAGATATGGTTTTGCTCTGGGTTAATGAAATGCAAAATTAGAGACTTCACTTACAGGTATAGTACTTTCCTCGCCACACCTAGATTTTTGGAAATTATTTAAACGTAGAATGCTGGATGTCCTTCAATTTTTCAAAATAATCCTTCTTATGGCACAGACTTCAGTTGCCTGGTGCTAAATCTTGCTTTCTTCGTCCGTAATTTCAATCACCTATAGTATTAAAATGAAATAGTTAATACATGTACATTTCCAAAAATATAATTTACTAGCCAAATTAATGCAGAATTTGGAAAATGTTGAGCTGTTTTTCCAGACAGAGCAGAGTGTAGAATGGTAGCATGAGAGTACTTGGATGTAGGAGGGAGGATTTGTAGAATTTTCAACATTTTATTAAGCTCACAAAGGATACATGTACCCTATGGAGTTGTAACATAGAATCCCAAAGGCAGATATTAAAGTCATATGGACTGGCACCAAACAGCTAATATAAAAATATACACTATTAATTAATTTGTAATGCGGATTTCTGGGACGCTAAGGACTCCTCTACGGACAACAGGCATTCTCCCCTGCCCTGAGTTACCACCTACTTGTATCTGCTATCCTGACTTTTGAGTTTTGGCCTCTGCCTCAAGCAAATCTATTGTGTGCTGCGAGGACTATGCCTAGACCTATCCCTCAACTATGGTCCAGAGTGTGAATCAAGGGCAATGAAATTAAGGCGTACTTTCATGTGTTCATTTTATTCCACCTGATCATTAGTTGTTAGGTTTTTCTGCACCTGGATTTACTGGGTGCAGAAAACCAGAACACAATCTTTTTCCAGACAGAAACCTTAGACTGAAAAGACGCATAAGACTCTGGGTGCAGCAGAAGCAGCCAAGACATATGCTGTTTTTTTTCACTAACTGGGGGAAACACACAATTCTTCCCTCTGTTGGTGTTCACAGTTGTTGTCGGCCTGTGATTCGGTGTTGAGTGCAGAGCGTATCGATTAGAGCCGAGGAGGAGTTGACGAGCAAGCGGATCGGAGTCTGGGACGACTGCCAGGGTTTGTTTTGTGACCGGTTCCCGCTTCACCCGTGTCTTGTTATACGGGCGCTTTAAGTTCTACGGATCTGCGATGGAGGCAGGAACGGCCGCTGCCAGCACCGTGGTGCTAAGGCGCTGCTAGTGTTGCTCGTGCGGCGGCTGCTGCAGAGCACAGGGGAGCCTTGGCCTGCCACCTGATTTATGTCAAAAATGTGTTGATAAATTTTTTTTTTCCACAGTCCACAGGCAAAAATTACATCATCACTTGGTCCCATGCAGGGGATCAGAAAGCCTCAACAGAATTATAACAGGTGGACAAAGTGCATTGATCAATATAAATCAGCTCCTCCTCTTATTAGATAAGCCAAATGAAAGATACAGCCTCTAAGTGCCCAGGAGCTGAGACGGAGGGATAAAAAAGAAAAAAAAGATGATCATGCAACTTTGCTAAGCCAGCAGATAGGTCTAAAGAAAACTCAACGGCCTTCTGTAACGGTAATTTCTCCAGGTTGCTCCACCGAGGTGTTGTATGCAGAATAGCCAAAAGGTGTGGACAAACTCATCCTAACATGGGATAAGTAATTATGAATCTAACAAGGAACAAAGAATAAAAACACCAAAAAAAAACACCCCCCCACCCGACGTGGCGGCGTGTTCATACTAACAAAAGGTGGGTCGACACTGGAATTGTGATCAAAACTGGAAGAGATGGCGGGCTCTGATGGTGGAGGGACACACCGCAGACGGACGGCCCTGGGAGAGGAAGGAGACAAGGGGGCCCCATTTAAATTCAAAATTCTTATAATTATCCCTGAAAATATCAGCCATACGTTCTAGGCTAAGCAGTCTCCAAAGACGAGAGTGCCATAAGGAAATAGCTGGAGCCTCCCTTCTCTTCCAGGCGGCTGCCAGGGTGACCTTAGCTGCCCCACACGCACCACTCTTAAAGCATGGGACTCAATTTTGGGCGACGACAGGTGGACTTCTTTTCCATCCCCATTCACTCCAATCCATTTCAATCCAGCTTTCCACCCGGCCCAACATGAGGGCCCTTTGATGCCTGTAGAAGAGGAGGCTGCTTAGCTCTAATACATTTGTTCCACAATTTTGATCCCCTTACTTTTGATCAATGTCAAAGGGACTTTGTATTGAAGAACACGGAAAGATATCAGTATATCCAATTAATGCACTGGGCCCTCACACCTCAGATACGGGAGGCTGCTACTTGACCTCTCACAAAATTTGAGGCCTTTCTCACCAAGACTGCTAACATGAAAGGGGTGATCTCATTTATCTATAGCTTCCTCCTTAAACCACTGCTTTCCCCACGCCCCCGGTATATGTCTATGTCCTATTGCCGATGAGGAATGGACGCATCTATGGTCCGACATCGCAAGCTTCAATCATTCCTCAGAACTCAGGGAACTGCTGCCTGATTTTACGTATACACAAAGCATTGAGAAGAGCAGAGCTGAGCAGAGCTAAGCAGAGGAGTGGAGGGAAGTGCCTACATCTGTTGTCTGTAGTGGGACTGGCTCTGGATTCCGCTCTTGCTCCTGAACGATTGCAAGCATTCTCCCTTGTACTCTTGACAGCGATGAATAGCAACAAACAAGCAATGAACAGTGAGTGGTGAGTGACAAGTGGCAAGAGGTGTGTGGAATGTGGCGAATAGTTAAGGTTGATCAGTCCGTAAGTCGCTGAGCCATTTCAGTCTGTAATAAGTCTGTAATACAAAATCTGGGAAATTATGCAAAGGGGAAAGTGACAATAGACTTTGACCCTGTTAAAGCACCCCTCGACCTCTGAATTACTATGCATACCTAGACTACAGCCCTACCCAGAGCCCGGCTATTAATCAATTGATTAAATAATTAGTTAATTAACTAAGTAACTCTGCAGCGTTGGAGTACTCCGTATCAAAAACACGTTTTGAATAGTAGTCCACAATTCATTAATTCTTGTGATGAGGGACATGATTTTCAAGGACCACAAAAAGAGGAGTATAAGGACCTATCATTCATAAATGGGCAACCCCGTAGCCCAGGTACTCAGGTACCAGGAAGTGGGAACGCGGGAGCAATTTGGGATTTATTCTTCAAAACCTCTCAATTAACTCTGGAAGCTTTAACATATCAGTCCAACAAAAAGGAGGTCCAAATAGATCTCGAGCGCTATGGCATCCTCTGTTATCGGAATTGAGCAGAAGATAACAACGCAAAATAATCTAATAGTAAGGGCACAATCTCAGCCAATATCTACGTTTGCAGAATGTAGTTGTCCCCACTAATTAACAAACTAGCTACCATTCCGGATATTTTAAAAACAAGAATTGACGATGTGAAAGGAAATTTTCCTAATGCAGGAATTCAAACCATCAAGACCGACTGCCCCTCTAAAGATACAATAAAATGGAAAGACAATACTGTTGTTGTTAAAGAAAAAATAGATGATAAAAGAAAAGATCAAGAAGTGATAAACCGAGGGAGGAGCTTTGCGCGCATCCGAGATGGCCGCGTGAGCACAGGGCTCCCGAGGACCCTCGCTGCCTCCCGCATTTATCCTGGATAATATCCTGATTTGATGGAAGGTCATTGAAGACAAAGCCCGGCTGACGTACTAGCAGGTTTTTGGATCGTAATCGGACGCAGGGTCCCCGAGTTATGTCGTCCTGAAGTTTGCGGCCTTCTCCATGGAACAGCCTGGACCTTGAGCGGTGGCCTTACCCAGGTCGTAATTCAACAACAATGGCTTGAGGGGATCAGCTCACAGCCTCACTTCACTTTCGGTTTCGTTTCTCCTGCGCACTGTCTCTATCTGCGAGTTGAATGTGGAGCAGGCTGGCACTGATGTCGACCCATTGAGCTTTGAGCTAGCGACAGTTTAATTGTGGACTCAAATTGATCCAAGTTTGTCTCCGGTATTCTTGTGTGTGACTTTAAGGAGCCAATTGGACCAGATCTCAAGCCTCCCTTCGGGGCACCCGGCTCGCCATGATGGGCATGCCTGAGGGTGAAAAACGGAAAGTCAAGACCACTATCCGCGGAGGCTCAACCCAGACGAATGTCATGGATCGCTACACACTCTCTAAAGGATCCCCTGGAAGCATACCTAAGGCCCGGGAGGAGGCTGTCGATGATCCTGTTGTATCGGCGGACTTAACGCTACAAGACGTGATGGGCGTCATTGCTGGTATTCAATCGTCCATTGGCCAACAATATGAAGCCCTGGCTCTGAAGCTGGACACGGTGGCCATTGATGTCAACCCAATTCGAACCGATTTGGCCAAGACGAACGAGAAGGTGAAGTCACTGGACCTAAAGACATCCAGCCTTACAACGGATGTGTCCGACTTGCAAACAGAGGTGCGCAACCTCAGGGCTGCCAATGATTTTTTTGCTCGTCGCTTGGAGGATTTTGAAGGCCGTGCGAGGCGCAATAATGTGCGCATTATTGGGGTCCCCGGAAGATTCTAGTTCACTCTCCACTGATCTTCGAGTGGAGGACCTCATTCTCAATCATCTTGCACCCAAGGGCCTGAGCAAATTCTTTGCCATCGAACGTGCCCATAGAGTGCCAGGGGGACAGGCGAAGCCCGGTTCCCCCCCCCGTCCGATTATTGCACAGATCTTCAACTTCAGAGATCGCGACGCCATTTTGCAGGCGGCACGGACAAACGACCCTACGCAGTTTGAGAACGCTGCGGTGAACTTTTATCCGGACTTTTCCCAATCGGTCCAGAAACAACAAATGGGATTTCAAGGGGTGAAGCGGCGACTAAGAGACATGGAATTGAAATATGCGATGTTATTCCCGGCCCGACTGCGTGTGGAATACAATAATCGAACTTTCTTTTTTGTCAGGCCTGAGGAAGCAAGCGATTGGTTGGACACTTTGCTGGACCGCCGGGCTGGTGGTGCTGAGGGGGGGACTAATGGACCAAGAATGACTATGGCGCCTGTGTCCGGAACACTCCTCAAAATGATCGGCTGCGGCTCACTGACTTCTTTGATTATTCCTTCGTATCCTGGGAGGTAGAGGGGATGGCGGGACCCTTTCCTCCTCTGGGGTTCTCTTTGTGTAGATTAGTTTCTTGTTTGTTATCGTTAGGGCGACAGGCACACTGCAAATTGGGGTGGCTTTTGAGTCGGTGCAGGGGTGCAGGGTGGGGGGGAGTTGTGTTGACAACATTGGGGGGAGGGAGGGATATGTTTTGGGATTGTTTGTTTTTTCTTTTTCAAGGCAAGATACTTTCACTATTTCTGCTATTGGTGTGATGCTCGTTTTGCGAGGGGAGTTCATTGTTGATCTGGATGGGGGGTAGGGGGTTGAGGGTACTATGCTGGAATGTGAATGGGTTGGGTGATCGGATAAAGAGAGGGGTGGTTATGCAGCTACTGCGGCGTCTCTCGCCTGACATTGTTCTACTACAGGAGACACACATGATAGGGAATACCTATCACGCTCTTAATAGACGGGGTTATCGTCTTGCTGCCCACTCTGGGTTTACATCTAGTTCTAGAGGAGTGGGTATTTTGCTTAGGGCTTCCCTCCCCCTCGAGGTTGATGATGTGATCCTTGATGCCAGGGGCAGATATGTGGCACTTGTTGGGCGGTGGGAGGGGAAAACAATTTCCTTGGTGTCTGTGTATGTCCCTCCGGGCTTACAATCCACGACATTCACTGACCTGGGGCGAATGGTTTTGGGTCTCCCAGAGGGTGTTTTAATACTGGGTGGTGATTTTAACTCTGGAAGTGCAGATCGCTATCCGCCCGAGACCTTCCTACAGCACAATCCTGGTTGGGTGAATTCCTGGAAACTTTGGGGCTTATAGATTGTTGGAGACTAATGCATCCAGAGCAGACTCAGTTTACTTTCCATTCGGGAGCTCATGGTAGTCTTTCTAGATTGGATTATATCCTGATACCGGCTGCCCTGTCCCCTTCGATTGGTGAGATTAGACACTTGGCCCGGGGTATATCGGACCATTCCCCTATTTGGTTTCACTTCAATCTTAACATAGGCTCTGAAGGGAGGGTGGCTCTGATTAACCCCTGGTACCTGCTTAACCCTAAGACTCGTACTGAATTAATTAAATCATTTGATCTGTATTTCGCTGAAAATGTTGGTTCTGTTGCCTCGCCTGTCTCGCTGTTGGAAGACTTCAAGACTGTTATAAGGGGAGAGGCATTGTCCTTGATTGGGTGTGCCAAGAAATGTAAGAATGAGGCAATTATTCATCTCGAGACTGAAATTACAGAATTAGAGACTGCACTGGAGCGAAATGTGACTCGAGAAGCATTGCATGTTCTCCACCTTAAACAATTGGAATATAAAACGTTAGTTACTGACGCGGCCAAGATGATGAGTAGGGAACAGCAGGGACGGCTGTATGATGTGGGTGATAAAGCAGGAAAATTGATTGCTTAGCTGGACAGAAGGGAGAGAGCGAGTCGTGTGGTTCCGGTGATTGAGAAATTGGATGGTGTGCGTGTAACGGACCCGGTTGAAATTGTTGAATGCTTTGCTGACTATTTTCGAGAGGTGTATACCTCGGTTTCCGATAGGCCCGAGGAGGATTCACAATTGTTGCTCCGAGATATAGCACTGCCGTGTTTGTCAGAATCGGATCGGGAATGTTTGGACGCTGCACCCTCGGTGGCTGAGGTAGCTCTTGCGCTGCGCTCCATTCGTTCTGGCAAGGCTCTGGGTCCCAACGGCCTTCCTGTAGAACTGTATAAGTTACGCCGTGATACTCTAGCTCCTTATCTCAGATATGTTTTTGGCTGCGCGAGACAGTGGCTTCCTCCCCAGGGATCAGCGTCTTGCGACCATTGTGGTGATCCACAAGGAAGGCAAGCCACGGGATCGTTGCTCGTCTTATAGACCCATTTCGCTTTTGAATGCGGAGCCTAAGATCCTCGCCAAACTGCTTGCTACTCGTCTGATAACGGTAATTAGTGACCTGATTCATCCAGATCAATCGAGTTTTATCCCGCACCGTAACACGGCATTAAATTTGCGACGTTTACATGGTGTCCTTGCGAGGGCTTCGACGTTGCGTGAATCGGCCATCTTGGCATCCTTAGACGCCACAATGGCCTTCGACACAATCAAATGGTCTTCTCTCTGGGCAGTACTCGCCAAGTTTGGATTCGGCGCTGGCTTTATTAGTTGGTTCAAACTCCTGTATGAAATGCCACTGGCGCAAGTGGTGGTTAATGGCCGTGTCTCTGTGCCTTTTACCCTCGGGAGGGGCACGAGGCAGGGTTGTCCGTTGTCCCCGCTTCTCTTTGCTCTGGCATTGGAGCCACTTGCCGCTTGGCTACGGTGGGAACCTTCGATGAAGGGCATACGTTGGACGCCGGAATTTGAAGATCGTATCTCCCTATACGCGGATGATATTTTATTGTACCTTACATCTCCCCAAAAATCACTTAACGTACTGTTTGACGTCCTTAACTCCTTCGGGAAGAACTCAGGCCTTATTATAAATTGGTCGAAATCTTACATCTATGTACTGGCAGGTGATGTCCCCCGTTTACCGAGGAGCTGTCCCATCCAGTTGTCGCAGTCTGGTTTTAAATATTTGGGTGTGTTCATCTCGCTGGATCCGGCGGTTCGCTATGAACGTAACTTACTGCCCCTACTCCACAGATTGCGTTCCGATGTAGCGCGTTGGCGTAAATTGCCGTTGTCGCCCCTTGGGCGTGCGGCCCTTTTTAAAATGATGTCCTTGCCGCGGTTCCTATACGCACTTCAGAATAGTTTCGATGTCATCCCGTCGAAATATTTTCGGGAGGTAGAATCGTTACAGAGGCAATTACTGTGGGACAGACGTTCACGCATCGCTCTTCCAAAACTGACACTTCCCTGGTATGATGGCGGCATAGCGCTACCGGATATTCGTAGGTATTACTGGGCCGCCCAGCTTGCTGCCATCAATCACGGGATGTATGCTCCGGGGTTGAATCCAGCTTTTGAAATGGATAAGTGGCTGCTCCCGGGCGGCGACTACTATAGGGCACTTTATTCAGGATCCTCCCGTTCACGGCTCTCGGGACCTACCGCTATTGCCGTGTGGGTATGGCATAGCGCAACAACGGCTATGGGCTGGAGTGACAAAATAACTGGCGCAACTCCACTTTATGCCTCTGCAAAATTGGGCTCCCTATGGAAGACGAAGAGATTTGATAAATGGGACACTATTGGTATTAGTAAAGTGCGTGACCTCTGGGTTAAAGGAGGGGTGAAGACCTTTACGGATTTGCAAGCGGAGTATAGGCTGAGTGATAGGGAAAAATTTCGTTATATCCAGGTGCGACATGCTCTGAATTCTGTGTTGCCGGTGGGCAGTGATATTCCGGAATCCCCCCCCTTGAAGATCGTATATTAGACGGTCCTTTACCGGACAGTACTATCTCATTGTTTTATAAAAAAAAATGATCAATGACCGATCGAGTTTGCTTGATCGTCTTCGTGAGGCCTGGACTGCCGATGGTATTGAACTAGATGTTGAAGACTGGCAGTCCACGATCTCCTCGCCCAGGGAGGTGGCAATTCCGGCCCGCCTCCGTCTGGTCCAACTCAAGATTCTCCACAGAATCTATGTCACAGGTCCCCGTCTGATCCATAAGGGCTACTCCACGGATGGCATGTGTAGGTTTGGGTGTGGTCTTCTCTGCACCTATCTCCATATCATATGGGAATGCCCTGAAGTGATGCGATTTTGGAAACATGTACATGAGGTCATGCATGAAGTAACGGGTGTGGAGATGATACCAGAAGCCCGGCAATGTTTATTGAATGTATGGGGTCCGAATGATTATGACGTTTCGCAGCTTCGATGGGTAACTCTTGCTAATATGGTTGCTAAAAGGGATATTGCACAACTGTGGGGATCCCTGAGGCCGCCTACAGTGACTGCTTGGAAATAGAGTATGGACTGGTGTATGTTCAGAGAGAAGACTGTGTATATCGCAAGAGGCAGACCTAAAAAATGGGGGAACATTTGGGACCAGTGGAACTCATACCGTGGAGATATCTGTACGCCCCCGCTCACTGAGACTCCTAGTCCTTCCCAGTCGCCCTGACCTACATTCCGTCTGGCTGTAGTATATGTACGATTGATATGCATTTTGCCTTTGGCCCCCTCCCATCAACTGTAATCGAAGAATCTTCTCTCCTGTTATCATGTATCTCCCGTCCTCCCTGAGCACAGACCTAATGGATGTATTATTGCTGTATTGCCTTGCTTGTATGTTTGATGTGTTGTTTTTTTTATATAATAAAAAGTTACAAAAAATAAATGTGATAAACCTATGCTCGACATAATCCACAATGACAGATGTAGCTCCGGTAGTTCATCTATCAAAAAGAGAGAGGAAAAAATAACGGAAAGCAAGAAATAAAGCTTCTAAAAGTATAAAAAATACAAATGCATCAGATATAGTGAGATTGAACACTGGATACAACAATCACCAAATATCATATTGTGAAGGTGAGGGTAAACAAATGTCTCCAACAAAACCCTTTTACCCTCTATTTAATAAGGATCTATCGGAAGCACAGCCAGTTATGAAAAATAAATGCCTAAACAATCAAGCTGATAGTATAAAAATGATAGAGAATGGGAAAATTCAGTCCTTAGAAATGCTGCAAGTGGAGGAAAGTAATAAATAGGTGGAAAATAAGCCATCAGAATTGGAAACAAATAGAGCAAAGAGGGAGAGTATCAGAGGGGATGAAACGAATAGAGATTTGTTAAAAACCTGGAAGGATATTAAATTACCACAAGATCTGGGAATCAAAACTAAGCAGTTACATAAACATCGACAATCATGGTCTCAAACTTTTAGTAATCATAATGGAAGGGTAATTGAGCATTCTCAAGGTGAAAATAGCCTGCAACAAATTAAATTAAATAACCCAGATTAAAAAGAGGGAGTGGTGCAGGTAATTTCTACGCCGGAATATAAATCTAGGGGTAATAATTAAACAACTTGCAAACATCCGAACCCAACACAAGATGGTAGGAGTATGCAAAGCATGTGCATCTACAGCATACATGCCTCGAATAGAGGATTAATGGCCCCAAATCCCTGCCGTGGTATCTGGTCATGTTGTGGCTGAGTGTGCCATGTGATACGGCAGGCTATAGTGTTTGGTGTGATTTGGTCATTTTTGACAAGGTGGAGTGCTGAACGGTTAGGCACATTTTTATTTTCTTTGTTTTTGGGATCGTGTGATATAGTGCGGTACCTACCGTATGATGTAAATAAATTACATTGCTAATATACCATAAGGATGTGGGGTGAGTGTTATTAGGGCCGAAGCCTTGCTGATTATATGCAGAATAACAAGTCTGGGAGGTCACTACTGACTAGGGCAGGTTAGCAGCTGCACAGGCCTTGGGCATTGATCCTACTGAGGATAATATGTGAAGGGCCACTGGTGACTGGAGCTGGCTAGCAACAACGCTGGCCTCTGTTATTCATTACAAGCAGGGTAACAATACAAGTCAATATTGACTGGAACTGGTTAGCAGTAGAGTTGACCTCTGGTTTTGAATATTAGCAGGATTTAAGGTACAGGGGTCACTACTGACTGGAGTTACTTAGCAGGATAATAGGTCTCAGGGAGCCAATAATGCCTGAAGCTGGTTGGTATGATCACTAGTCCCAAGGTGCTACTAATGACTGAAGTTGGCTAGAATGATAACAGGTCCCAGGGGCCAGTACTAACAGGAGCTGGCTAGTAGGCTTACATACAGGCCCAAGGGGCCACTACTGACTGGAGCTGGCTAAAAGAATAACAGGCCCAAGGGTGGTGGGGTGCAAGTGGCACCAATGACTGGAGTTGGCTAGAAGCATTGACGACCTTTGGTATTGATTCAATGCAGGATTATAGGTCCCAGGAGGCACTGCTGAATATGGCTGGCTAGCAGCAGTGGTGGCCTCTAGGAAGAAAGAATTGAGAAAGCATAACTGGATATACTGGTTTCTTTAATACCGATAATTGGTTACACATGAATGCCACAACATGCATTGATATATTACATAACCAAATTACAATATTCTTATATTAATTTGATGTGTCTGTTCGCCTTAATGTGCCTGCAAAGTTATATGATTCTATTAGGGCCCAGAACCATTTTATTTAGTGATGTCAATCAGCACACTTTCCTGCATCTTGTAGTAAATTGAATATTGCCAAACAGAAGTGTTATTTCCAGAAACAGTGAATTCTGCAGCTAGTCTGTGTATCTTTTATCTGTACCTCACGGACTCCTCACATTCCTCTCGAAGGAAGATCCTGCCTCCTACTCATTATTGTTGTTTTAGTAACGGTTTCTATCACGTGTTCATGTTTCATTGACTTGTATTAGGAGGAAAGTGTATAAAAATACATTGTGTAGCATTAGCATTAGCATTATATACTCCAACTTGCTTTAGGGTGGATGCTCTCGTCCATTGCAAAGACAATTGTCACTTGCTAGTTTGCTTGGCCTTTTGCTATTTATGCATTAAATGTATGATAGATTTGTTGGCCTCCAGGTGTGTTGTGTTTTATTTTACATATCATAAGAGATGACGAGGAAAATGACAGTCCAGTATACACATTCTTCATATAAATCAACTCACAGTATACTGTTCTGGAGGTTCAGTCCCACAGACATTATCTCTAACTGAACACCCTAGGAAGCATGTGCTTTTCAAACCAGTTGCCCTCTGATGCGGCGTCCGTCCTCGTTATTGGATAAGTCAGTATGTCCTGAATTTTAGGAGGGTTACCGTATCTAGTGCACTCTGTTAGACAGTGCTCACCTGTGGTAGTAAGATGTTAATAGGCACCTTAACACCTATGCACGGTGCATGGCTTTGAGTTACAGAGCTCCTCACGCTGTGGAGAAGATTAGGTCACATTTACCCATTTTCCCATATTTGGTCCTGATGAAATGCCAACAGATTGCTCCATGACTACACACGGCATAAAAAAGTTGACCTGAAGTATAGACCCCAGCTTACCAGTAGGTCCCTAGGTGATCGACACTTTCACACAGTGATAGGGGCCATTAGTTCCTCAATTTCTCTGCCATTGTTTTTAATCTCAACATGGACCAGAAAGATCACATTAACTATATTGTGGCAACTGGTTGATAGTTGATCTTATATTCAGACTTTCAGTAATCTCACATCTTATGACACAACATCCTCTGTCCTACTATGCTCATCCGGGGTACCTAATAAAAGATCTGCGACAAAGTGCCATCTTGTGGTGCCCACCAGGAATTGTAGCGCCGGCCTGGTGAGGAGTATAGCCCAATGATGAAGCATGTCACCTTCAGGTGAGTGAACGCAACTTGTCTTAAAAGCACATGCTTCCTAGGGTGTCTGCGTTCAGTTACAGATAATGTCTCTGGAACTAAACCTCCGGAACAGTGTACTGTGATTTGACTGTTTTATTTTAACAAATGTACATAGCAGATATTGGCCCTTCCTTGTTTCACAAAAATGATTGGATACCTGCCTCGGAGCGCACTTCTTACAGACGAGTACAGGGTTATCATGTTGCTGCTATAAGGTCCTTACCTGTGCGAGTTATCGGGAACGATGCAGGGGGCAGACCCAAACCAGCCACAGGTGGAGATCAATGACAAATACTGAAGAATTAACAGAGCTTCCAAGCTGGTGGCCATTACTTCATTGACCTTGAAAATAAAAGACGCGTTTTTAGTATTCTGGTGACTCATGACCATAAAAACCAAAGGTTATAAATTCAATATTGTGTCAAATACTTAAAAAATGGAACTGGGTGTGCTGAATCGGATGTTGTCCTAGGTCATGTGTGACATCTTCCACCACTATTGCTTATGGGACTTGTAGTTTTGTTTTTCTTATTAAAAGGATAGTCTCTAAAGTCCCAGTGTTCCAAGCGATGTTAGTTAAAATCAGAGGCCTGACGGAGGATGAAGCATGACATGTTTCTGCTTAGCAGTGAGATGACTGACAGTTCCCCAGCCCTTCCATTCTTTGACCTACAGAGGCTTGTTTGCCAATCATATTTTTTTGCAACAACAAAGAAACTTATATTGCAGCTTGTGTCAACTCAAGAGATAAAACGCCTGGGCGTGTTTAATCAACTATAGACAAACATGAACAATCAAGAACATGAGTCTCTGGAAAACTATCAAGCACCCAATCAGAATCAGCCGCCCTTCACACCCAGGAATCCTTGAGGCTTTGGAGAGGATGAATTGCACGTGGTATAAGAGCAACACCACATTACTCAAAGCTCACTTCTCAGGGATGTACTGAAATGCCAGCCTCATGGCACACTTAGCCAGCTCTTCACCTCCTCCTCCTCAAACTGTTGACCAGCTATCAGGACAAATGAGCCTGCAGCAAAGCATCGCTGGCTTGGTTCCACACCGGACCAGGCAATGTAGTCAACTCCATACTCCTCCAAGTCAGCAAGCACTCTGGTCGAGCCAGTCCTAACCCCACATGAATGTTCCCCATCACAACTATTTTAATGGTACTAAGTTATGTTTCTGCCAAATGATTGAGTCAAAAATTGAAAGGTTTTACTATGAAGTGCTGAAAGAGAAATCATGAAGTTTTTCAATATTTCTGAGTCTGCCACAGTACACAGGAGCATTATTTCTCTACAGCAAAAAATCATGTATGCGCCCTGTAGAAAGCATGTTTGAATGAAACATGGAATGCATTGCAGCCTACAATTCATGCAACAACATAGAGTGCAAGATAACTTGTGTTATTATTCCAGCAGAACGAAATGCCATTCCGAATGTATACGTAATTTTAAAGACAAACCCAGAAAAATGTATGGTCAGTGTTGTTCTTCTGCCTGTTAAAAGACAATCTCCATTAATGTGTCAGGAAATAAAATACTATGAGAAATCCTACTCTATGGCAGGGTGCTGCCTGCCACTATATTGCAGGTTACTTCCAACATAATCTGATTTATACATACATACTCCAGGGTGCTGCCAGCTATCGGGTCTGCACACAGCAGTCTGGAGCCACTCAGGAAGGAGGTAAGCTCTTCATTTCATCTTAAGCCCTTAGGTTACATTCACAGCCTGATAGGTCCGGAGAACTTTATCCGCGCTCTAACTGCGCCGAGCAGATAGACGTAGCACATCATAGGCTGTGTTGTGTGCTGGGTGATGGCTGGCATCTTATTGTCGTTGGCGGGAGGATGAAGCTCTGATAGGAGCTGCTACAAGAAGAGCAGAGAAACAGGACCACAGATCGCCACAGAGCGACAACAGCCCAGAAGCTGAAGAAAGAACTCTGGAACAGCAAAACTCCTCCACCCTGGAGATTCTCCAGGATAAGCAAATGATGGTTATGAAATGCAAACTGTATCATTAAGGTCACACACTACAACATCTTTCCCTTTAAACAGAATATAACAGCCTACAATAAAAAAACTAACCAAAAAGCAACAAAATAAGAACATGCATTTCCAAATGCTGCAAAAGAGAAACAGGTAATACAAATTAATAATATTAAACTTTGTTGGTACCTTAGTAATGTGCTTACTTCTTGGCTTCACTCCATCTGCAGCAATAACGCTCTGAAAGGAGAAATTACTGCTGTGAGTCTCAGAGTCTTCAGCAATACTGGTCTCAGTCACAAAGACTGCGGTGTCGGAAGATAACTTTCTCTTATTTGGCTTTATAGTTCCACCAGTCAAGCCATCGCTTTTAGCAGACACGCTACTGTCAGCAGCATCATAACTTCAGGCAGATCAGCAAAGCGGATATCACCACTCACATTGGGTGAACAGACTCGTCTCTGCTACATACATCCACTCTGTTCTCAAATTTGCTTGGGGCTGTCAAAATGCAAAGAGCTGCAATATATCCGCCACACTTTCCTGACTACCTTGTTTTAAAAAGTTATGACATTCAAGCGTAATTCTTGGTTCGTCTGCAAGCTGAAGTTTTTTAGAGATTCTATTGCCACACAATACTCATCCCATATTTCAATCTGTCCACAAGGTGCTTCAACCCTGGTAGGTTATCAGCTGCCTGTTTTGCAGATAATTTCAGATAGTTTCTGTAAGAAACTGAATTATTATTTGCGGTAGATGAGGAACAATCACAACCGTTGTCAGAGTGAACTTTCAAAGCCATTCAATTAACCTAGGATCAAACCCCTGGTACCTAAGCACCGAACAGGCAGGCTTAACTTAAGGTAAAATGTAAAATATTTATGCAGAAACCAAAAAAGTAAAAGTCAAAATGCAAAACAATAAAAAAAAAGAAATAGAAAAATAAAGTAAAGTGTATTGAACAAAATGACACTAAAATAACGAAATCCAATAAGGGGAATGAGATATGAACTGTAATGCTGTAAGAATCACAAGGTGCCAATGGGTGAGGGGCCCGGGCATGGATTAGTCTCTCTGGAGCGGACTGCCAAGTCAGAGGAAACCAGAGGCCATGGCCTGCAAGCACATAATGCAGGAATTAGCCGCAGTGGTACTAGAAAACATCTAGTGCTCCAGGCTCAGATAGGGCTGCTGGCCTACAGGGGGATTCACAGCAAGTTCGGGCGCAAAGTGCTTAGAGTATTGATAACAAGCAGCAGATGCCCAGCAGGGCAATAGCAGACGGTCGAAGACAGCATGGCCCGCACGAGACTGAAAGGGAGTGACACCTAGGGCCCTCACCATCAAGCAACAGCGTAGTGGAGCTCAGCGGGAGGACAACCCGGTGACAGCCACCCACTAGAGCTGGGACCCCCACGACAAGGCATGCGGGTCTGGTGATGTGGTAAGAGATATAGCAGCCATGTCCTCGGTGAGTAGCAAGAAGGATCAGAATCTAAAAAAGATACTGACCAAGCTCACGATGACCGGCAGCGGAGAAGGGAGGCTCTCCCCAATGACACAAATCAGCCAAGATGTGGACCCCTCTGAAGCACCAGTTACCCACGCCTTTTGAGAGTCTCTATTCGGTGCATTACAAGGCGACTTGCAGACGCTGAAAAGGGAAATAGCGGGGGAGATGAAGGAGATAACCGATAAAGGCCACACGTTCCCAAACGGCATCAACGTCCCGCCTTTTGATAAGGCGGGACGTCAATGCTGTTGGGGACCGTATGACCTCCATCGAGGATCAGGAGCAAGCCCAGGAAAAGGAGGTGGAGCATCTACAGCAAGAGATAGTCCGGCTCAAGGCTCAACAGATCGATCTCCAGGCACACAGAGAAGACCTGGAGAATCGGTCTCGGCGAAATAACATCCGTGTTACGGGAGTTCCACCTAAAGAAGAAGGGCCAGACATCACACAATACCTGCAGGGTCTCTTCAGGAGCATACTGGGCGCCCCCACTGGATATTTTGGCTTACATTTCAGACTTTCAACTAAAAGAGTGTATGCTACGTGCTGCCAGGGACAAGCAACCACTAAGATATTAGGACTACCACATAGCTTTGTACCAGGACCTGGCTCTTATACCCCTTCAAAAGTGTAGGGAGTTCCGAGTAGCAACTCTGCGTCTTCGAAATCAAGGAATACCGTATTCTTTGGGTCAACCTTTCTGGCTGATTTTCATATGGCAGGGCACACTCCTCCAGCTCAGATCCATGTAGGACACTTGCCAGGTGCTGGGCATTGAGAATCCAATCCAGGAGGAGACAAAGGGCCCATAGACACTCCTCGAGAAAGATGGCATAAGGTCTACGGGAGGCGTAGCACAGAGCGAGCAACGAGACTGGACCCCAAGACCATGGCACAAGAAATTCTGGCAGTGTTGGAGACATTGTCGAAAGAGACATTCCCCTATGATGACACCGTGAATGACTGAGGGACAGATACGTGACATTTGCAAGGCTGGGTGGGCGGCAAAGAAATCTGCTGGGAGCGTAGAGACACGAGGATTGTAGAGACACGGGGAACAGGCCACACACGTTCCAAACTATTCCGACTTCCAAGGACGCGCACGCACGAAAGGCGGGCCCTGGACAATTTGAGGTTAATGGGTTTCTAAGTTGGGGTTAGGGAGAGGAGGGAGGAGTACTGGTATGCAGGTTAAAGACGTTGAAGAGAGGATCAAAGGGCAATGGAGGCCAGGCAGATGTTGGGGGCTCAGGGGGAAAAGGGATCACAGGGACCCATACAGGCTAAAGCTGGTGCACTCACTATGACACGCTATTTCCCAGCCCACACTGAAAATTCTCACTCTCAATGTGAGAGGTCTCAACAATCCCAATAAAAGGAGGTCCATCCTTTCCTACCTGGATAACATGGAGGCAGATGTGTACCTCTTCCAGGAGACACAGCTCATCTCCAAAGATTGGCATAGAATGAGGTCACAACTCTTTCCCCAGCAGTTCTTTTCATCTACCCTGGATAAGAAGGCGGGTGGCTATTTTAGTAGCCAAACGTTTTAAGGGGACAGTGGGGGAAGAGGTGGCCGAAATCAAAGAGGTTGATGGGAGCAGGGCCATCAATAGTGTAGGTGTTAGAATGAGTATTTTAGATGCAAAATTGTGTTGCAAACCGCCAGTTACTGCTCCCGCAATCACCCTTCACCTGATATACGATCAATCCAGGGGCTGCCTCAATTACCTATAGATAGAAACAGGTTCTCCCCCCACAAACCCTTTACCAATAACCATTTCAAATACCAACCCCGCCAGGGATGGTGCTAATAAGTTAAACAGGCCCAGGTGTTAAAACTAATGTCAATGGACAATCAATATTTGCCCGGCGGTATCGCCTCTTTAACCCACAAAATATTAACCAATGAAGAGGCAGGCGCTGGAGACTGGAAGGCAGGAAACAAGGTTTATTCTCTCCGGAGGAGAACACATCAGTTCAGACAGCCAGTATCGTCACGAGGTGCTCTACCCGCATCTCTGAGGCCTCGCCTCTTATACACAGTTAAATGAATTTTATTGCAGGTAACACAGTCTCGTAATGCTTTGAAGTATGGAAGGACATCCTCTGAATATCCCCTACAGGCCCGTTCCCACACACATTTACAGTTGAAGTCCCCACCCCGGTCACAACAGGTGATGATTATCGCGCAGCTGGACATTCCGCCGATTCACGGAATGTGGGGGTTTGATCGGATCTCATAGGGTGGGGGCTTTGATCAACTCGGGGGTCCTTTGATGAGAGAAGCTTTCTACTGTACGGGGAGGGGCAATAAACAGTATCGGCAGAGCTAGGTGTCGGCCTGGGAAAGAGGAAGACAAACGGGCACACAGGAAAGGGGTTTGTATCAAAGGGCCTGGGACCATAAAAGGAATGAAGGGAGGTGTCGCGCTGGGAACAGGATGGGGTTCTGAGGCAGAGCTGCGTTGAAGGGGGGGTTTATGACCCAAGGCATGCGAGTGTGGGGGTTGTCAGCGTGCGGGCTTTGCGAGGGCGAAGGGCTATGCTGGGGGCCAGTGGCGTGCAGAGGGTGGTTCTGATCGAGGCACCTAAAATGGCGGGTGCACACGACAAAGAGTGTGGCATCCGGGAAAAAAGGCAAGATGGCGCAGATAATGTTTACCAAACCGTACTAATTTTCCACAGTCCTCCCTTTAACATATCCAAGACATCTTGCTGGCCTATTTCCTATCCATGTCTACTGTGGCGGTCATAAGTAAAGAAATGGGAACCCAGGTGAAGAAGCTATAAACATTACATTTAAAATATTTCGTCTTAGGAGGCGGGTCTATCGATAAACTCGTTTGCAGGAAGGTCATAGTAATGCAATATCGGACAAAACGATTCTGTAGTGTGATCATTGCGTACATTTCATAGATACTTGTAGTCATTCGGAATGTGAACTGATAGGTTATTACATATGTAAGTTCTGTTCATTTTTAGTTGGAGCATGATCAATACAATGGTGGCTGGGAGAGAAATGAGACGTAGTAAGAACAATAATCAGAGGCGCCATTGTTCGAAGGGGAGGTCCTATTGTCATGGACAGTTATTAGTGAGTTCTCAGCATTCTTTGTCGTCTTCTGTTGGCACGGTGGAGCGATGAGTCCAGCTCTCTTCTGAGCTCCGCGTTGCAGGGCATGATCTTTTCCTCGCTTTCCTGGTCAAGAAGGTCCTTTTCGCCCTGTGTCCTTTGGAGTCGATTGTCAAAAAGTTCAGGTGGAAGAAGAGTGGGTGTAAGCAGTCCATAGGGTAGGTCGGAGAAAAAGGGGGGATGGAGCAGGGCCAAATCGGGAACAGACCAGAGGGGGCGGAAAATTTCAGGTAGGCGGGCTCATGACCGAATTCAGAGAGCAGGGACTTTTCGGCACACGTTGAACATTGAGCAGGGGCATCAGGTCAGCCCTTTCCTCTCATTTTGTCGGAAACAGTGCCTCGTCCTGCAACTCCTTTCTGTCGCGGTCTCGCCTTGGCCAGTGTCGCAGATGTTCCACGATCTGTAGTCAGGCCACGTGCTCCCACATCCGGTCTCTCTTTCCTCCGACAGCGGTACCCTTAAATGAGTTTGAAAAGACAGTCTTTAGAGAATTGGCAGAGGAAGGTAATCACATAAGTCTATTTCTCTCCCAGCTCCACGCAAATGAGAAACATCCGTTACATTGGGGTTCACAACCATCATATAAATAATTGATGATGGGCTCGTTGGATTTCCTATAACTTTCCTTCGTAACTATTTCTTTGGTGCTTGTTGGCGTTACATTCATTGTCGTGGTACGGAGTCTGGTGCCTATTCATCGTATTTTGTGTATTACAGTTACGTCAGATCTTCTGACAGAGACCCACCTTCCTAGTACGTGCCTTACAAAGCTATACCGTTCTCCAGGACTTTATATTTTTCAAAAAGTGCAACATGCTATCACCATGGTCTGATGGGTATCTTTCTGAGGGACGAACATAGGCTAAACATTTTTCCATCCTATAAATGCCTCCTACCCTTCAGCTAAACATTTTACTTTCAACAGGGTTAATTGCAACGATTTCTTCATTTCGGCCTAATCTTTAACTTCGCAAACATCAGTCTAGTTCCTACATAGCCTCTTACAACCTTATTACTTTTATTAAAAAAAAACGGGGTCTTATGGAAACAACTAGGGACGTAGTAAACTGTGGTTAGGGACTATCATCTTGCTTTGTGTCATAAGGGCGTTATTTAGCAGAAGGCCACAGTTCAGTTGGTAAGCGTTCAGTGACATTTCTCGAATTCTAAAACTCCGTAGCTTGCTCACCAACAGATCATTTCTAGGAACAACGGCTGGCCCGTGTTAGTTGTAAGTCGACTTGTTTCCAACAACAGGGGTGAGGGACATTTTTAAAACTCTCGTCCAGGGCAGCTGATACAAAACTGAGGGGGTTCTGGGAAGACGGGGATGTTTCGATCACCTTTTACTGTTCGGGGATTGCGACAATTCGGGATGGGGAAGGTCGCATTATCCTGAGGTAATTTTTTATAGGAGCCACTGACATGTAGTTTCATCAATATTTAGCAGAAAGGAGAGGTAGTGACACGGCATCAGGGTGATTATATTTAAGACAAATTTTGTGCAAATACTTGCGGTATTTGGAGCCAATTGGGGGGGTGCACTAGGGGTGGCGGTCTGCCAATTTCGGTGTTAGTCGTTCGGAAGAGCGAGAGTGTGGAGGGGAGGGAGAGAGAGAGAGAGAGAGAGAGAGAGAGAGAGAGAGAGAGAGAGAGAAAGAGAGAGAGAGAGAGAGGTGTGCAACAATAGGCTAAATAGTACACGTGCGACATGGGGGGGTGGCCGTGTATTAAGATAGGCTATTCAGCGCATTATAAGACATTACGGGTCCGTGTTAGAATTTCGAAAACATGCAGTTTGGGACGGACGAGCATTAGGCAGGGTAGAGGGGGCATGCATTGAGTAAAAGACACCATTGTATCGTACTTCTCGCACTCTTGGTTCGCCGACCAGTCAAGTCAGCGCCTCAGTCGCACAGAAACATGTTCTCATAGTTTCAGACATACGTGACACGTGTCCATTCGCACAGCACGGATTAGGGGTGACCGTGTTTTCAGACATACGTGACACGTGCCCATTCACGCAACACGGATTAGGAGTGACCGTGTTTTATCATATTATACAACTTATTAGCTCTTTCGTTACAAGAGCAGTTTGTGGGTGTGCTTAGGTGCCATCTGGCAACGTTGGTCCGCTCAGACATGGCGGGGCTTCAGATCTTCACCATACCTCGGTCGTGATCTCCAGTGTAACCTGTAGGGGGAGGAAAAGAGGGGAAGGGAGGGGGACAACATTCGCGCATTTCAAATGCATGGGCACGAAAGTTCTTTACTTACCTCATACTCGTCTTGTCTCCTCGGGATAGAATCCCTGGGGTCTTGGTTTCTGAAGCCAGGGGGGGGGGGGGAAAAAGGGGCAGTGTGTCCTTATAGGTCGCGTGTAGGGAAACGTTAAAAATCAGGGGCTCTTAGTGCGGGGTATCTAGTTGGTAGATGTATCTAGCTATCGGGGCCCTTAAATCTTTTCCAATGCTGTGATGGTCTAAGGCATACCAGCTCTTCGGCCAACTCTGTTCCCTAGTACCTTTGAGTGTCGTACCTTCATAACGTTCTATCATTTACACCGCTCCACGTTACCCGTCCTCAGAAGTCGAGGTTCTTCTCCATGCGTCAGTTCCAGAGCCAGTCGCATACTTGGAGGCAGAGTATCGTGTCTTAGATTCGATCCTTCCTCTGGAGTTGAGCAACCATCTTCTGATAACCTTAAAAAGAGAACAAAGCAGGGTGCACAAAAAACTCTCCCGCTGACCCCACATTTTTCAAAAAAAGGCATGCAATACCCATTTCATAGTTCGGAAAACCTTTATTTGCACAATCGTTCAGCATGTAGATATGACAGTGCAATCGTATTTGGCCGGGCACGGCAATGGCTAAAGTACGTACAGTAGGGGGGTTGTTTTGCAGTATTGGGAATATTAAAAATATTAAAAAGGCTTATTCATTCATTTGCAGGGGACTAAAATGTCTATCGATAGTTGAGGGATCAAGGGGCATTCATTTCATAGCTGGCAGTACAGTTGGACTAGTTGCAATCAAATTTCCTATATGTATACCGTGGGTGTGTGTCGTAAGTGAGGTTATGTATCGGCTACAATAAACATCATAATAAATTGTACATTTGAAAAAAACTTTTCATGGGACCCTTTTACATGTTCGCCGAGTGAACCCTCCCTCTTTTTCGTCAAGTGTACAAAGGATCATATACATATTTCATAACATCGAGTCTTTTTAGCTAAAATAAAAAAAAAAAAACACCACGAGGCGTTCGCAAGTTCTCATTGATTCCGGCGCCATTTTGGGCAGGGCCGGGTTAGTCCGGAAGTAGCATCAGAGACAAAATGTTTCCCATAACCGGCGGTTGGACCAGAGTCCTCTTCGGCAGTTCAAACACTCGTGCTAACAGAAGGGGTGGCTATGTCGTGGTTATTTTCGTTAGCGACCAAGGCAGTCGTTCCTCACCGGGAGCCGGCAGGGGCCGAGGGCTCCTGGGACTTTTGTAGAATCTTCAAGGCTGTGGGGATGCTGTCGGAGGTGGGGGCTCGTGCCCCGGTGGACAAGCGTCCGAGTTATATTGCTGGTCAACGTTACTCTAGCGGCCTAGACCCGCCTTCCAGGGGGCCCAGACGCCATTTTGAGGCCTGCAGCAGCCGCCCTTTGTCGAGTCTGCAAGAGTGGAAGTATGGCCACCGGCGGTGCATGTTCGGTGTTGTGCGAGTATTGGCGCAGCCATTGCATGTTCGGTGCTGCGCAAGTATCGGCACCGTTGCATGTTCGGTGCTGCGCAAGTATCGGCGCCTCCCGGCTGGAGGATTTCGGTGCCGGGCTGGGGGCTGGGAAGCCTCCTACCCGTGGAGGTGGGAGAGGCTCGTCCGCGTCGCCTCTCCCTCTCAGCCCAATCTGGACAAATTTCTGCAGAGGTGTTTGTGATGGCCGGACTGGGGCTGGGAAGCCTCCTATCCGTGGAGGTGGGAGAGGCTAGTCCGCGTCGCCTCTCCCTCCCAGCCCGACCTGGACTAATTTTCGCGGAGGTATGTACAAGACATCCCCCCTTCCAGAGTTGTCGCAGCCATTATTCAAGAAAGAAGTGGCGCCTGGCGTGTTGCTGCTGCCATTACGGAGGAGAAAAGAAAGAAGTGGCGCCTGGCGTGTTGTCGCTGCCATTACGGAGGAGAAAAGGAAAAAATGTCCCGTCCGTCTCTGGGCCGGGCTTCCGGTGGATGTCGGCCGGACGCCCCTTGCTCTGGCCCCATGAACGGGTTCCTTGGCTCATCGGCTGCAGCTGGATCCAGTTGGCCCCAGTCCCCGGCCATTGGTGGCCGGACCGGGAGAGCATGTGGCGGGACTATCTGAAACTGTCACGTGCCACCACGGCCGGACTGGGAGAGAGAGTCGAGGACATAGACATTCCCTCCTTACAACTCTCCCGTGTGGTCAAGGCGATCCCCTGGCTGGGTCCCGCTGGCCCCTGTCTCTCCTCCGGCTCCACCCTATGTTACGATTTCCTGGCCGACTGTTGGCAGCAGGACCCGCCTTATATGGGTTGCTGCCGGCTGGGCGTAGCCGCAACCCTGCCCCACCTTGGAAGTTTCCAGAGTGGGGGGGGGGGGTGGGGATGTTCTGCTGACTTTCATTTTCTACAGTTTACCGTTCTTGTTTCTAACGTTTCCTGCTGTTAGGGCATTAATAGGTGTTATTATTACGTATTGTTATTGTTTCTTGCTCGTTATGTTAAATAAAAGTTCATGTTCATCAGTGGCCTACCGATTTCGTTTTCCCATTCCTTTCTTTCCAGGTTGTTTCATGCTAAAGCTTCTGATAACAGAAGTTAAGTAACACGGAAACACAGGCAGAGGGATGACGTAGATTCATGCATCACGTACACACAAACTCAGACGGGGAAACAGTACAAGTATTATATACAAAGACCCAAGACAAACATACAACAGTTATTGGCCATAATTATCTTTTTCTGTATGCTGCGCATACTTATTGTTCTGAGTTAACCCTTACCTCGAAATACCCTAAACTTTTCCCTATTTGGCTAAACATAAGAATGCTTGATCACGTGTGCTCATTATTCTTTTTGCATTATTCGGGGTTTGTCGTGGTTAATTTAGAGCTAGACTGGGTTTCCTGTCTTAGCGTTGTTTGATCTATGAGGACTCGAACATGTCGCTGAAATCGGCCTGGCGAAATCTGTGCCATCGGGCATAATCGAACGTGGTGGTTCTATCTGGCCTGTCCATGTCGGTCTGATTCATCTTTGTCTCGCGCCTTTTCCCTTTCTGCCGGCCTGTTATTCCTGTCGGTCCTCTGCTCCTACTCTCGTTCAGTAGAGTCGGACATTGGGCTTTCCAGTGCCCGGCATATTTACAAAAAGCACATTGGTTTTGCCCTAAGTCTGGTCGCCCTGTGCGCAGTGTCGGGGGATTACTTTCGGGTCGTTGTGTCCTGGGGTTGTCCTGTCGATATATTCCTTTACCTACTCTGTCCTCGTCTCTTTTCTTTCGTTGCATTGCTTCTTTGCGCCACATACCGAGACTGTCGAGCATAATAGGCGTTGTCTTATTATTACGAAGGGCTATTTCTAACGTTTCTATTTTATCAAGATCGAAGGATCCTATCAGTGGCCACTGTTTCTCTTGATTTTCTTTGGTATACCTGTGCCACAGTTTACTATAGGCTATGGTAACTAATCCATAGTTTATGAACATGTCTTTATTAGGGGTGCCTTCCAGCGGAGCTAGATGATCCACCTCTAATAAACGGTCCGGGCTGAACCAACTATCGACCAGTGGGGAGAAGACAGACATGACGGCTCGCGAAGAGGACAAAAAGTCAGCACAGCCTATCTTATCACTGCGTGCAAAGACTAGACAGAATATTTCTATTCTACGTTTTTTGCAGGCAGTGAATACCTCATGAACCAATATCAAAACAATAAATAAACGACCAGTGGGAAGAATAAGTAGATCCGCAAAGGTCTGCGTCCTCTACCCTTTCACTATCTGCAAAGGGGAACCTGTTCTTTCCTGTTTGTAGACAGAGAATCTCCAGAAAACAATCCGCGAACAGTAGCTCGGGGTCAAAAAACAGTTAATCAGTGTGGGAGAGGGAATCTCCCGAAAACAATTTGTGAATAAATAATCAATCAGTGGGGGAGAAAGATAGGCACGCTGGCTGCGTTACTTATCCTTCACTGTTTGCAAAGAGAAAGAGCCTACTGTTTCTCCGTTTGCAGACAGTGAATCTCCAAATAGGTCAACAAAGAGTAATACTAGTATTTTCTGAACAATTAAACAACTATTTCGTAATTCGTCGTGTCTACACGACCTTACCCGGACCGTATGGACAGTTTCTTATCTTCCGAATCCAGCGCCCGATCGTCCTCCTTTCCTCGTATTCCTCGCGGCACTTCCTGATGGTTCCCAGTCAGGACCGTAGATCACTCGAGAGAGGTCTGTTCGGAGCCAGTGAAGTTCGGATGATCGGCTGCCAGACGAGGGTCTATTGGGCAAGAGCTCTCCCGATCGTTGCAGTCGTTCACTCTGTCGTCAGGACCTCTCCCACTGGATCCACGAGTCACTGATGGGCCCCACGCTTGGGACGCCAATTGTTAAAACTAATGTCAATGGACAATCAATATTTGCCCGGCGGTATTGCCTCTTTAACCCACAAAATATTAACCAATGAAGAGGCAGGCGCTGGAGACTGGAAGGCAGGAAACAAGGTTTATTCTCTCCGGAGGAGAACACATCAGTTCAGACAGCCAGTATCGTCACGAGGTGCTCTACCCGCATCTCTGAGGCCTCGCCTCTTATACACAGTTAAATGAATTTTATTGCAGGTAACACAGTCTCGTAATGCTTTGAAGTATGGAAGGACATCCTCTGAATATCCCCTACAGGCCCGTTCCCACACACATTTACAGTTGAAGTCCCCACCCCGGTCACAACAGGTGATGATTATCGCGCAGCTGGACATTCCGCCGATTCACGGAATGTGGGGGTTTGATCGGATCTCATAGGGTGGGGGCTTTGATCAACTCGGGGGTCCTTTGATGAGGGAAGCTTTCTACTGTACGGGGAGGGGCAATAAACAGTATCGGCAGAGCTAGGTGTCGGCCTGGGAAAGAGGAAGACAAACGGGCACACAGGAAAGGGGTTTGTATCAAAGGGCCTGGGACCATAAAAGGAATGAAGGGAGGTGTCGCGCTGGGAACAGGATGGGGTTCTGAGGCAGAGCTGCGTTGAAGGGGGGGGTTTATGACCCAAGGCATGCGAGTGTGGGGGTTGTCAGCGTGCGGGCTTTGCGAGGGCGAAGGGCTATGCTGGGGGCCAGTGGCGTGCAGAGGGTGGTTCTGATCGAGGCACCTAAAATGGCGGGTGCACACGACAAAGAGTGTGGCATCCGGGAAAAAAGGCAAGATGGCGCAGATAATGTTTACCAAACCGTACTAATTTTCCACACAGGGGCTCGAATCAGAACAGGTTGTTTAGTACCTCGTGCATTAATGTTCCTGCCGCCCCAAGTATCAATGGCTAATAAGGATGTCCTGAGTCTGCCGCCCGCTGCTTGCCCTTCTGTGTTGGTACTGGCAGGAGTACCTACTTTAAAGAGGGCTCAACATGAGTCATGGGGCCAGCTACGCATTAAATGTGCAGACTGGCTATCAAGGCATAGAAGCTTACCTGCTACAGCGCCAAGACGTCTCAGCATAAGAGCGCTTTAAAAATAATTCAGTCAGTCAGTCAGTCAGTCCATGTATCCAAAATAAAGGATATTATTATGGCACGCAGGGTTGGGTGAGTCAGTGCATCTACAAAAAATATCGAAGGGGACAGTATTCTAATTAACTTTCGCAGACCTTCTTTGGTGAGAAACCTACTAAGGGGTTGCAAATTCATAACACCTAATAGCACTAACATATGCACACTACCCCTTGGTTATTTCTACAAACCAAGTCATGCTCCTTTCACCAACAATTCCTCTTGAATTACTACCTCTAATAGGTTCCAGGCCTTGTCTGGATTAGAGACACAAGACTGATATCAACTTTTGGGAAAAATACTGATCCTGCTATTAGGTTACCTCATGCCCTGCCAGTAACTGAGTGTACTATTCCCACAACCCACTTATCCCCCCTATGCAAACGAAGGCCTCAGAAAGTTCAGACATCCGTATCTTAAGCTGGAATGTTGCAAGGTTGTACTCTAAACTTCACCAGCCAGATTGGGTACAACTTATTAAAGACCAAGATATCCTTTTATTTCAGGAAACATGGGCCACACAAGAATTGCATATTGAGGGGTTTGAGTGCCATAATATCCTAGCAACAACCCCCAAGCAGGGGGGAGGGGGAGTTATCAATCTGGGTCAGTATTAAGACAGGGGGATGCATACAAACTGTACATACAATTAACAATAATTTTCTAGGCATATTATTTAATAGGGGAATTTCCTTTGGGATAATTCATTTTTATAACAAGGATTTTCATTCTGTTCCAAATATGCATTTTATAAATGTGATTAATTTTATTGCATGTATTGGAAAATCCAAAGACTCTTTCAAGTCAGTAGGAATCTGTCTGGGGGCGATTTTAATGCTAAGCTATCTTACTCATGGTCAAGCGAATATTCACACAGCAGCAGACAAACATGCAATAGGGGTAGAGAGCTAATGGACCATTTGAACACCCTTAACTTAATTAATGTTATAGAAATTGATGCAACTACAAAAGATAATGCCCCCCCGAACCGACATTCAGAGGAAGGGGCTGCTCATCTACAATTGATAATGTTTTTTATCTCCCCCGCTTTTGAAGCAAGCTTGCTTAAAGCCGAAATTATGGCCACAATCTTTGGGGGCCATAACCCAATACAAATAAGGTTACGGATGTCTCCAGTTCCAACGCCTCAGACAGAATGTGGTGCTGTAGATCTATCACCGTCCACAGATAATCGCAGGCTGGTATGGCGAGGCATTAATAACGCAGACCGATTCAGTTCTATGGTTAGGGGAAACACAAATCTTATTAACATCTGTTTAGAGGCCCTGTTCCACACCCAGTGGCTATCCGCCCCTTTACCGAACTCAGTGGAGCCATTAAATCCTTGCTGTCTAAACCCATTTGTACAGTACTGCGCGAACCTAGATGGTTCAATCAGGAGTGCTCAATTGTCAACAGGAAGCTCCGCAAGGCCCTATCTCAAAGCCCTGGGTGTAATGATTTGGTCAAGTCCTTAAGGTTGACACATAAGCAGGCTATTGCTAATAGGAAGGAACAGTTATTAGGTGAGCACTGGTATGCGCTCATTAATGTTGCCAGCTTAAATAATGGGAATATATTTTGGACTACCATTAAAGAGTTAAGATCAATGGGACAATCGTTCACTCCCATCAGATGCAACATAATGAGCACTACCTGGGAAAGTCACTTTTCCGCTATTTACCAAAGAGCCTGCTTTTTAATCCGACCCTTTTATTAACAGGGTGCCACCTGGAGTCTCATTATCAATAAACGAGGTTGAGGAGGCAATATGTCAGAGTGCGGGCAATAAAACTCCAGTCTCTGATGGGATGCCCATCGATCTTATTAAATATAAACCAGATTTTTGGGCCCCACTGTTGTTAAATATTTGTAATAATCTAACCACTGCCTAAGACATGGTGTACTAGCACGATCGTTCCCATTTTTAAAAAGGGAGATTGCACACAACCTTGTTGCTGTAGACCGATCTCCCTCATAGATAACAACCTTAAAATTTTAGGCAGAGTTTTATACACAAAAAAGTTTACCTGGACAGCGGACAATTCAATTTTAGAACAATGCCAATTAGGTTTCAGGGGTAAAGTTGGCACAAACGAGCAAAGCCCTAATCTTAATTTGATCATAGGGAAGTACACTTTTGCACAGCACTCGCCACTTTACTTCGCTTTTATGGACCTGTCCTCAGCTTTCGATTTTGTCAATAGGTCCCGTCTATGGTCCATCCTTTTAGAATATGGACTTGATGAGGCCCTTGTTCATTTTTTGGCCTATCTCCATACGGACCTGAAAGCGCGGGTCAGGATTGGTGGTGGGGGAGAAGTTTCCAATGACATCAGTGTAGCTAGAGGGGTCAGACAGTGGTGTGTTCTGGCTCCTTTTCTATTTATCATATATATAAACAATTTACATAAATCACTGATCACACTAACTAATGATGTTCCCAGAATTTAAGGCAAACCTCTCCCATTGCTTTTATACACAGATGATGCGGTTTTTATTGGTCGCACACCAAATGCACTATGCACTTTAGTTCGAGGTTTCACAGATTTTATGTCCAGCCTAGATTTATGCACAAAATTTAAGAACTCTTTTATAATGCCTTGTGGGCCAAGGAAATGTCCATTAAATTGTTTCTCTGTGGGCGACCAAAAATTAACTTGCACTGCTACTTTCCCTTATCTGGGAATGGTCTTCGCTGTGAACGGCACCTGGTGGGAAAACTTGGCATACTGTAAAAGTAAGATCTCGAGGGCTTTTAACTCAATCCTCAGTCTCCCCGCCCTAAAAGATCGGGAACAATTGCAGCCATTTTAAAGATTTTTAAGATCCAGTGTGTACCAATAGCTATCTATGGGGCAGAGGTATGGGGTGTTGCCAAATGCTCTTGTGTCCAATCAGAGGAAAATAGATTTTGCAGAAAACTCTTAGGCGCTCCAATCTCCACCCCTCTGTATATATGTCAAATTGAAATTAGGATACATTGAAGACATCATAAGGGCCCGCCCCGCACTATTTTGGCTAGCCATAATGAAGAATCCCGCGGCTTCTCTCACAAGGGACATAATAGATGATAGTCTTCGCTGTGAGAAAGGGATGGATATTCCATGGCTTCCTGGGGTAGTCAAGAGTCTAGAAAGCGTTAACCTTAGTAGACTGTTTGCCAACTCGAACACAGCTGTAAGAATGGACAAAAAAGTTTTAAAGACAGCATTGTACGCACTTTATAGCGCGGAAAGACTAGAAAGGGAATTGAATAAAAAAAAGTCACAAAATGTATATCCATTGAGTACCCTGAGCATTGTCTACCAAGTGATATCGCACTACCGATGTCCCAATGGGAGAGAGGCCTCCTATTCCGTCTAAGAGCTGGGACAGTGAGATATTTGCTTTGTTTTCCCTATAGTTGTAACGCAAAACATGACTCCCTGCCATGTCCATGTGATGGTCACAGCGGTCAAACACTTTTACACTTTTTATTCTTAAGTAGATACTATATGAAATATACATAATGGTTGCTAATTCCGTATTTTTAAAAAATGTCACCTATAGATTTAACAGACGCTCTTGACTGCAAATTTAAATTGGACAATGTTGAATTGATCTTGCGCATTGGCAACTTTTTGAGAGTAGCTACTGGTGCACGGAAATCTATGTGCGATCTATGAAGTCATTCGTATTGTACTATTCACAATATGCGCTTTACCTAGGTTTACTGTATTTTGCTACATTATGGATTGGATATTGCTAGCTATTTATTTTTCTATTGGTTTTTATCCTGTACGTGTGTTATTTTTATGGATACGTTGCTATCTGAATAAAGTCTTTGGATTGGGATTGGATTGCCTACTTTCAGTCCTCTCACTCTTGAATGGGATTAGAAGGGTTTCTTTAAGTTAGCTGCTTCTTATGGCTTTCCCTGACAGTGCTCTGTGGATAACTCATGTTCCTGCAGCTAGCAGATAATTAATTTCCAAGTTTGGGGGCTCTCTGAGAGGCACAGTGACAAGGGCTGACTCACAACGTTTTGTGTATTAAGTTTATGTGCAGGTCAGTAATGTAACAAAACTTGAGCCATCCCCCCAATCCTCCCTGCAAAAAACATGGACGCCCTCCTTCCCCCAGACTGTCAGGACCTCTCAGGCCAGAATTAATTAAATGAAGGGTGTTAAGTATTCATATTGTAACCTGGAATTGCATATCGTTTTGTATTATCATGCTTCACATTCTGTTCATGGCAAAGTGCAATATTGTTCTAAACCTTCTTTGTCTAAACAATATAGCAATGTAACTTGCTTTTTATGCGCATACTTTCATTCACTGCTCTGGGTAAAAGCAGCTTGTTCTGCTAATCCTTCCCTAACTTTCCAGAAGTGTCGGAGCAGACAGGCTTGTGGAGTCATTCTTGGTTACTGAGTGATTCAGTTACATTTTTGCAACATTTCTTCAGTGAAATTGTTTATTCTTAAATGCATTGTGACAAGAGGCTCGGATAAGATGTTTATGTATTTGTAAAGTGCATAGCCCAAACTTTGCTGCCCCCGGGAAAATGTGAGTACCTGTGATCTAGATCAACAAAAGGCAGGAGTAGTTAGACGCGAGGACAAAACAGAAGCATGCATCTCTAAAAGGCACAAACAGGAACCAATGAAAACAAGCATTGGCATAGCCAATAGGTCTTGCCTTTGGGATCTTGTAAGTGTTTAGCCATGCAACAGTTGATGTTGTTGCACCAAGGATATTGTGCTGGATAACTAAACACTTTAAGGTCCCAAAGGCGAGACCTACTGGCTATGCCAATGCTTGTTTACCTGATGGGCATTGGCTGACCGCTGCCTGGTTACTGAGGCCCTAGAGAGGTTGAGACATATTTGAGGGAGTTTTAGCCAAATCAGATTCCGCTGTGCACGCCCAAGCCTAGGTAGCAATGAAGCGCAGTTGTTAGTGCTGACTGTGAGTGTGTTCTTTCACTGTGGGGAGAGGAGTTGGCCTAACGGCTAGGGCGCTTGACCTCGGCCGTGAGTTCAAGTCTCGGTAACGACGCCAAACATCCTGTGATTCTGGGCAAATCACTTAATCTCCCTGTGCCTAACAAAACTGTATGTGTGTCCACATGTAACGTAACTGGTGCTATGTAAAGCGCTCTGATACCCGATTTGGGTCAAGTTCGTGCTATATAAAACTCTGCAAAACCCCAAAAAATCTGAGCTACTTTCAATTGACGGGGCTGCCCCCGTTTACTCTGGTGAAAGCCAAAAACGGAATTTAAGTCGATCTTCTCATCAGACAGAGTTTTCAGGCGAAAAAAAAATGTCAACGTTTGCTGAGGCCTTCAAAATAGTTACCCAACTCCAGCAGTGAGGGCCAATGAGCATTGTTGATACACAAAATTCATGTCTAATGATCGATGCAGACAACAAAAAATAAAAAAATGAATGCCGTGACAGCACGCTTGAGACCCAACCAGCACCAGACAATCGTTCTCAGGTAATGCGGTGAGAGTCTGGAACTCGCTTCCTCCTTTGCTCCGTGCCATCACCTCCATCCAGATCTTCAAAGCGGAACTCAGATCTCTTTTATTCCAAAGACACTTTCAGAATTCCCTCCTCCAGACCCTGCCAGGAAGTTCTTTAGTCATTGTAAGTTTGTCACATATATTTATATTTTTGTTTGTACATCCTGTGCTTGCTGTGCTTGAGATTGTGTTGTTTTGATTCAATGGCCTGCTATTTTTATTTGTTCCATCCTGTAACAGTTCTCTCATGTAACGTCACTGGTTCTATTGGTTCTATTGTACGGTGCTGTGACACCTTCGGGTAAGGTCCGCGCTTTATAAGAATGCATTAAATAAATGACCTCACCTGGGGTTTCATGTGGGTGCTGTGCTCTCTGTTGTGAGTCGGGTTCAAAGGCCTGTGGATAAACAACTGCGCATGCGCCAAGGACAGAAAATGCTTCTCACAGCGCAGGCAAAAGATGCTTTGGATTAACTGCGCATGCGCTGAGGACAGATACTGTTTCTTGCAGCGGCGCGCGGGTTAAAGAGGGCCTGATGGATGACCAACTGCGCATGCGCGGAGCACGGACATCGATGTTACCAAAATCCAACTCCAGAAGTCGATGCAAGAAAGATTGACAGCCCAGGCCCCGACAGCAAGAAGAGCAGCCCAGGCCCCGACAGCACGGAGCGCAGCACGGGCCCCGACAGCAAGAAGAGCAGCACAGGTGGGACGGGGTCCTCGCGGGGACACAAAGAAGCACAAGAATGAGGGACACAATGAATGCCCCGGTTACTTACCGGTAATCTTCATTACTCCGAGTCCATGTCTTCCTCGCCACAGTAATATACATATGAGCCTCCGGCTCCACACAGAACTCCAAGTAAAATAAAAGAGCAGCGCTCTAGTCTCCCCTCCCTCCTCCAATATGGCCCCAGAGGCTTCATCCAATCCTATAAAAGGATACATACCAACCAGCCCAGCCTGAAAAACCAAGCCGCAGACATGAAGCCACCACCAGGGCCGGGAGGGAAGGGAAACTATACTGTGGCGAGGAAGACATGGACTCGGAGTAATGAAGATTACCGGTAAGTAACCGGGGCATTACCTCCTCGTCCTGTCTTCCTCGCCACAGTAATATACATATGAGCCGATACCAAAGCAATCAGCTTCATGTAAGGAAAACAGACCACACCATCCGTGCAGCGAAAACATATTTTAATATACAGAGGCATAACAACCCAAAAAATGGACAACCTCTTAAGGCACCCCAGCAGTCAAAACAGAGGAGGCAAACGAAACAGAACCCCCACCCCCAATCTGGAGGCGGTAATGGGACATAAAGGTATGCGGAGAGGACCACGTAGCAGCCCTACAAACATCCTCCATAGACACCCCTTTGAAAGAAGCCCAGGAAACAGCCACCGACCTGGTGGAACGACCCTGAACAGGAAGAGACGGAACCTCAGATACCGAAGCATAAGCCAAGAGAATGGCTTCCTTGATCCACCGACTGATCGTGGACAGGGAGGGCTTCATACCCTGACGCGACAAACCATAATTCACAAACAAGCAGTCAACCTTACAGAAGGGAGAAGTGCGAGAAATGTAAATCAGCAAGGCACGCCGAACATCTAAGAGGTGCAAAAGTGACTCCTCAGCCGAGGAGGGATCAGGACACAGAACCGGAAGAACCACCTCGGCAGACCGGTGAAAAAAAGAATCTACTTTAGGAACAAAAGTGGGATGAGGGCGCAAGACCACCCGGTCCGCCAAAACCAACAAAAACGGGGCAGAACGAAGGAAAGCACCCAACTCCCCCATACGCCTGGCAGAGGCAATCGCCACCAGAAACACCACCTTGAGAGTCAAAAACTTCAGGTCCACAGACTCCAAAGGCTCGAAAGGAGCCAACTGCAAGGAACGCAAAACTAAAGGAAGGTCCCAAGGAGGAGGACACATGATAGGACGTGGCCGCTGGAAAGAAAGAGACTTAAAAAGCCGAGCAACCAACGGAGAAATGGAAACCAAAGGCAGGACATGAAATGCCCGAATGGCGGCCCACTGAGCCCGAAGGGTCGAAATGGCCAATCCCAACACAAACCCATCGTTCAGAAAGTCCAGAATGCGAGCCGGATCCAAAGCATCCAACGTCAGCCCACGATCAACACACCAAGAAGCAAAATGATCCCAATGCTTGGCGTAAGACTTAAGCGTAGAAGGCCTCCGGGACTGTTGAATGACACCAGCCACAGCCACCGAACAACCTTCACGCATCAGAGACTCCCTCTCAAGAGCCAGGCCCGCAGACCCAGGGAACGGAACACAGGCAGAGGAAGAAGAGGACCCATCAGAGGATACGGCACGAACGGCAAGGGCCAACCTGGAGACACAGCCAATTCCCTCAGAAGGGGAAACCAAGGGCGACGCTTCCAACAAGGCGCAATCAGAAGCACCAGCGACCCCTCCCTCTTGATCTTCTGTAACACCGCTGGAAGCAGGGGAACAGGGGGAAATGCATACAGCAGACCCTCCGGCCAAGGGAACGAAAGGGCGTCCACCCTCCAGGCGTCCCGGCAAGGCATAATCGTGCAAAAACAACGGGTCTGGGCATTGTCCTGGGACGCAAACAGGTCCACAATCGGACAACCAAACATCATCTGCAACCTCCTGAACACCCACTTCGTGAGAGACAAGGAACCCATGGAAGGAAACACCCGGCTCAGACAATCCGCCACAGTGTTCTCCGCACCCGGCAGGTAGATGGCAGACAGGGACTCCAGATGCACCTCCGCCCAAGAACCAATCCGACGAGCCAGGCAACTGAGGGAGCGCACCTTGCACCCCCCTTGATGGTTCACATAAGACATCACAACCTGATTGTCCGTCCGGATCTGCACGTGGTGACCCCGAACAAGATCTGAGAATTCCAACAGACCCAGAAGGACGGCCTTCAGTTCCTTGTAGTTGGAGGAACATGACAAAACCGACTGAGGCCAAATCCCTTGAGTCGTCGAAACCCCCAGAGTAGCACCCCATCCCAGCAGGCTGGCATCGGTAGTGACCACGCGGGTGGGAACAATCAGAAAAGGGCGGCCCTTGGACAGATGACCCTCGTCCAACCACCAACCCAGGACCACCCGAACCTCCTCCGACATAGGAACCAGAACATCCATATCGAGGGAACAGGGGTCCCAATGCGATAAAATGTGGGACACCACCGGGTACAAATGGAGGCGAGCCCACGGCACCGTCAACAATGAAGCCGACATCAGACCCTGAACTCGTAACCACAGGCTCACAGGATGAGAAACCCCCACCAACAGGGAACGAACAGCAGATATCAGGGACAAAACACGGGGAGGGGGCAGGAACACCATCCCCAACCGAGTCTTGAACAGAGCCCCAATGAAAGTCAATTCTTGAGCAGGAACCAGGGAGGACTACGGCACATTCACGAGGAACCCATGATGCGTGAGGACATGGCACACCTTCTGGACATGCAACTCCGCCTTAGGAAGAGAAGAAGCAGAAATTAGAATGTCGTCCAGATAAGGAAAAACACTAACTCCCCTTCCATGTAAATGTCCAACAAGAGGAGCCAGAATCTTAGTAAAGATCCGGGGAGCAGAGCAGAGCCCAAAAGGCAATACCTGGAATTGGTAATGACGACCCTGCACACAAAACCGGAAAAACTTCTGAAAGTCCGGATGAAGAGGAAATGAAGGTAAGCATCCCTCAGGTCGATTGATGCAAGGAAATCCCCCTGAGCGATCAGAGGAAGGATCAAAGGCAGGGAAACCATCTTGAACCCTTGGTGAGGGATGAAAGTATTCACCCACTTCAGGTCCATCACCGGTCGAAGATCCCCTGTGCGCTTGGACACCAGGAAAAGAATCGAATACACCCCTTTTCCCAATTGGTCGCTGGGCACAGGAACGATCGCCCTCTTGACCACCAGGGAAGCAACGCCGTTCAAAAGCGCCAATCGTTTCACAGGATCCCTGGGACAAGGAGTGGCCCTGAAACAGTCTGGGGGCGTCCGGGCAAATCCAATGCGCAAACCCTCCGAGATCACCTGAAGCACCCACTTGTCCGACACAGTCTCTCGCCAAGAGTCCAGGAAGCAAGTGAGTCGACCCCCAACCGGACCTACACCAGGAGCGATCCAGTCATGATTTGGAAGCAGGAGCGGAGGAGGCAGAAGCGCCGGAGAACCGGGACTTATCAAAGGAGGGAGCACCCCGGCCACGCCCCCGTCCACGAAAGGGCTGACCAGCCCGACCCTTCTTAGAGGCACCAAAAAACCGCTGGGAACCAAAGGCACGGAACCTGCCAGGACGGTCAGGAGCAAGCAGTTTACGGTCCTCCGCCGTCTTCTTCACCATGTCGTCAAGAGACGAACCAAAAAGTTTCGCCCCCGAAAAAGGGATTTTCATAAGTAAGTTTTTCTGTGCAGCATCAGCCTTCCAGGAACGGAGCCACAACTGACGCCTCGCAGCCACAGAGGAACCGGCCGCAGAAGCAGCAGCCCCCAGCGAATCAAAGGAGACATCCGACAGTAGACGAACCTGCTGCTCCATCATCGCCAGAGTAGAAGAAACATCCTCCCCCTGGTCCAACAACTCCGACAGAGACTGAAAATCCTTGAGCAAGGACTGGATAGTGTAAGAGGAATAGGCCGCAGCCCTGATGGAAAAATTCGCCGCCGCAAAAGTGCGTTTCACAGCACCATCCACCTTGCGGTCAACCGGGTCAGCAGGAGAAGAGTCCTCTGAAACAACGGACCCATGTGAAGACAAGCTCGCCAACAAAGAGTCAACCTTCACGGAGGCAGGGAACTTGATCGCAAAATCCTGAAGAGGGTACCTCTTACTCAAGAAACGAGGAAAGGAACCTTTGTCCACATCCTTCCATTCATTCTCCAGGACCTTCAAGACAGAGGAATGGAGAGGCAAAGAATCCGGCTCAGGACGATGATACTGCGAAAACAGATCGTCCTCCAGAGGCACCACAGAAGCAGGGAACACCAAGTTTTCACGAATGTGACCCAGCACCTCCTTCAGGTCGGCACCCCGCACAAAGCGACCCCTGACATCAACCTCCTCCTCAATCTCTGAATCAGCATCAGCAGCAGTGTCATCAACCCTCGCCCTTTTTGGAGGAGGGACAGGAGCATGACCCTGCCAAGCAGCAGAAACAGCAGAATTTATCATCTGTTGCAAAACCTCCATGGACGGAACCTGCACCCCAGAACTGGAAGCCACGTCCAAAGAATCAGGAGCCCCAATACCAGATGAAAGATCCATGACGGTCAGTCATGCAAGTGAAAGAAAAACACAAACACAGGCAGACCACCGAACAGCCCGTTAAAACAGGACCCGAGGTTGCCAAGCAACCAAACCAATCCCACCTGAACCCAGCCGACGGCTAGAAATGCAGTCGGAAGGTTCGCGCGCACCCAAATGCGAGTGGAAAATTTCCGAGGCACAGACCGCAGCGCGGCAATCCGCGAAGGCGTCTCCAGCCGCGTAGACACACCACGAGGCAGGAAACCAACCCGGCACAAGGCAGAAGGTAAGGGAAACACCAAAAGAAGCCTCCGGCTCCAAGAGATCCCGCACCCGGCCGCGCAACGTCCGCTCAGCAGGACGCGCGGCCGGGAAAGGCAAGCAAACGGCAAACAGGACCCAAGGCGTCCAGCAACAAACCAGCCGCGAAAAAAACCACTCCAGTCCGCTGAAGCAGGACACGAGGCAGCTAGGCAATAGAAGGGGGAGACAAAGCATTTTGAAAAAAAAAAAAAAACGAAGCACATGAAATGACCACAAGAAACATGTAGGCAGCACCCACAGCAGAACTAACGTCCCCCAACCAGATACCACAGGACACAGGGAACTGCTAAAGCAGGAACCCCGCCCCACTCACCTGACCAGCAGGGAAAAACACAGCACTCGGAGAAGTGCAGAAAAAAAGAACAGGCTGGGCTGGTTGGTATGTATCCTTTTATAGGATTGGATGAAACCTCTGGGGCCATATTGGAGGAGGGAGGGGAGACTAGAGCGCTGCTCTTTTATTTTACTTGGAGTTCTGTGTGGAGCCGGAGGCTCATATGTATATTACTGTGGCGAGGAAGACAGGACGAGGAGGTAATGAGATACAACTGAGATGTATTTAAGCGGAAAGCAAATCTGTTCGGCTCTTCTATGGGGGTCTTTGCTGTGCGCAGGCGCAGTGAGACCGAGCGCCCTCTGTTAAGAGCAGTTCACACTCCTCTATGGGGTGTGTCTCTCCTGTGCGCAGGCGCAGTGAGACCGAGCGCCCTCTGTTAAGAGCAGATCACACTCCTCTATGGGGCGTGTCTCTCCTGTACGCAGGCGCAGTGAGGCTGCGCGCCCTCTGTCCAGGGCAGTTCCCAGTCCGTACTCGACTCCTCTATGGGGGGGGGGTGTCTTTCCTTTGCGCAGGCGCAGTAAGACTCAGTACCTTTATACTCTGCGCAGGCGCAGTGATACCGAGCGCCCTCTGTCCAGGGCAGTTCCCAGTCCGTACCCTGTGCAAAGACCTAACTCGCCGCCAGGAACACCCGTCTTCGCTCCGCACATGCGCAGCCGAGACGCGTTGTTTTGTTTCGTGGCGTGAGCGCGCGCGTCACTCCTGGGGGGAATAACACACCGGGCCCCACTCCTCACAGGCAGCCGGGCCCCCGGGGCTCCAGCAGAGGTGAGGGAGGCCTCTGACCCCAGGGTGACGCACGAGCGCGGGGGCATCTTCAGGACACTGAGGGTCAACACTCAGGGCAGGGGCTACAGTGCTTTCCAGACTCTGAACTGCTTCATACATGTGTGACTTAAGAAAAGAAAGTGCATTCAAATCAATAGTTCCACCATCTTTCTAAAACAATGTACATATGCGAGCATAGAACAACTGTATGTAGCGTTTTCCTAATTTGCTTTCCCTCGTGTGTGTGTGTCTGGGTGTGTGTGTGTGTCTGTGTGTCTGTCTGTGTGTGTCTGGGTGTGTGTGTGTGTGTCTGTGTGTCTGTCTGTGTGTGTCTGTGTGTCTGTCTGTGTGTGTCTGGGTGTGTGTCTGTGTGTGTGTGTGTCTGTGTGTCTGTCTGTGTGTGTCTGGGTGTGTGTCTGTGTGTGTGTGTGTGTCTGTGTGTGTGTGTGCGTGTCTGCATGTGTGTGTCTGTGTGTGCCTGTGTGTGTGTCTGTTTGTGTGTGTTTCTGTGTGTGTGTGTTTGTCTGTGAGATGTGTGTGGTGCTCTTCTAAGTGTGACCGCCCAGCTCTATGAGTCATAATTTGAAGGGGCTGAGAAAAGATTTGTTTTTCCCAACTATGTTTGTGTATGTGTCCGAACTGTCAGGGCCTCTTGTCCCGGAACAGCTATCCCTGATAGAAGATTAATTCACACATATAAAAATGTATACAATACACTAATATTTTAAAGATGTAAAGCCAGGTTTTGTGAGCAGTAAAAGTGACGTTTATGCTGGTAAAGAAATACTATTGGTGCTTTTATGTTGAAAGAACATAGAAATCGCTTTGTGACTTGGCAAGTTTTCCAGTTTGATCAAAAGAGGGAAACTCAAGCTACGTAAATGCAGACTCGCACTATGTTGGAGAGAGAATCTGGGTCCTGGATCAGAAATAGGGTTGCCACCTTTCCCAGAGAAAAATACCGGCCTCATGTTTTACATTCCATTATAACTAGGGCTCCCGGTTTTATGGTATTTTTTTTTTTACCATTTCCGTCTGTATTTATCCATATTTATTTTTTGGAAATCTTATCTGTATTTATCCACATTTTTTTTTGTCGCAAGCAAATGATAATGCTGCAGCTAGTATTTTTTCACATTTATGCAAGAGAGGGGCTATGGAGAGAGTGTGACGACTGCATGCACTTAGAAAGGTACCGAACAAAATTGAAAACACTGGAAGACAGATCATTCTATTTTAAACAATAAGTGTGCATTAATTGTACTGACATCTGAGGCGCGTTCTAAGAGGGAGTGATGGGGGATGCAGCCCTTTTTTATGGCAATGTTTGAAATAGTTATTGTGATGACATCGAACAAGCACTGTGGTACAAAATCTCTCCTGAAAGTTACCCGCAACCTGTTCTAACCCCTTGTGATGCAGAGAGCAAGCGCAGCGTTAATGAGAAAGATTAGAACAAGAATGAAGAAGCCATGAAAGCATGGGAAATTACTTTACCTCTTGATGGAGAGGGCTAATTGTACGTAAGCAGCTAGCATTCCACATGTAAACAGTTTAAAGAAATAAATAAAACAAAATAATTTAGTGTTTCTTTATGGTTTAAATCTTTGAATTAGATTTTCCAACATTGACATTACTGGTCTCCCAAAACATTTAAGACAACATGGGTCGTGTTTTCTTTAAACGGGGTCTCCATAGTGTTTGTATACTGTCAGTATGTTATTTTTCTAATTGCTCAAAGCCTGCCACCTGCAGTCGAGTACACCACTACCTGCTAACAGGCCTCTGCCTTGCCGCCACTGATTGGTATGCACAGGCTACCTTATTAGCACTGACCACCGGCGGCCCCCCAGATGATGCCTAAATTTCTATCAGTGAGCCGGCCTCCTGATGCACATATTAACACCTCGTGCTCGGCTATCAGGCATCCCCACCCCTTTAACTTGCAACACCTAATACCACCTGCTGCCTTGTGCTTCTACTTTAGCGGTTCTTTTAAACGGGCCTAAGTGGTTTAGATTAGTAAGAGGAGCGTGGTGAGGTAACCCTGGGCAGGAGTGAGGCTATGATGCAGTTTGTCAGTATTTTCCCGTTTATAATTTATAAATACTGACAAAGGAACAATAGATTTCCGTCAGTATTTATGTGTAAAAATCTGTTTAAACGGAAAACCGGGAGCCTTAATTATAACATAACATAACGGGGTAACCCAATAAATATCCGTGGACCTGGGTATCAAGTGGTACAAAAACAGTTGGTCCCGGAGCAATAAAGTCTAAAAATATTCAGATATAAAAGACATAGGCACCTGTTGACTTTGTAAAGGTAAATTCGATTTATTATTCATAGCTATACTTCTAGAACTGGTAGAAGGCACTACCTTATTTAATGATAGTCGGGAGGTTGATCCAAGATAAGGGTGTATATGCTAGTGGTATGGAGCCTGGCCAAGTTTTTAAAAACATCACAACGTTAATTGTGTATAGGGGCAGGTTGCATGAGAAGAGTCCTACCTTGGTATCTCAGTTTCCGATGAGAGAGGTTCATCTAATATATCACCCTGAAATACCAGAGTTAACGGACCAGCCCAGTACTTTTACTAGAGCGGGTGTAGCGGCCATTTCCAAGAACAGTGGGACCGATTCACAGAACTAACTTTAGACAAAATCCTAAACTTACGACCATGTTGGTATTCACAGTAGGCACTTACTCATTTCGTATACACAGAAGTCATTTAGGAGTCCTAAAGTTAGGAGTCCTAACTTTCGGACTCCTAAATGCCACCATTGGTTCCATAGTGTCAGTGTACGATCCAGATCAGGTGAGAAATGGAAATTCATCACAGTCAGTAATAGGAGAGAGAACTAGCTCTGAAGGGAATGGCACAGTGAGCGTGATAGCTCAATTGCCGAAACCCAGGGAATTGAGTACACCATTGCCAGACACTGAAGACTCATCAAGGGGACAGATGGAGATAAGGACGGCGAGGCCGAGATCCCTTGCCGAATTGAGATCAGACCTAAGAATGTTGAAGCCAGCCGTGAGGAATCGGAATGACAGGATGGCAGTAAGTTGGGATCATGGAGGCGAAGGGAACAAACCAGTCCTTATGGATACAGCTGAAGGGAATATGTGTAGAGAACAGAGCAGTGGAAGCGAAGAATTGAATGGTGCATGTAGTCGAGGGACTCTGAAAGCGGACATAAGGGCAAAGATGCTGGATGTAGTGAGACTGAAAGCAGAGGTAGATGAGATAATTGAAGGAAACTTACCTCTGGAGAGAGTGGAGCATTATGAACCAGATGAGTTATTGTTTGTAGCAAAGGATGTGACTCGAAAGGCAAGGCGGGCACATGAGAAAATGTCTGCCTTAGCGAAGAGGTACAAGGTGGATTTGTCCAAATCAAAGATGTTACAAGGGGGTAACAAGTTGCAATACAGTGAGCAGGAACTGGAAAAGAAGAGGGTCATTGGATTAAGGACATTCGGGAACTGATTATAGGGATACGCGCATGGAAAATGCTCGAAAAGTGGGAAGAAAGATGGTCCAAAAAGAAGAGTGCTAAAAAGAGCGTAGGAGAGACACCACCTCCGGGAGGGGGAGTGTTGAGAGTACAGAATTACCCTTTGCGGGAGGTAGCTAGTAGAAGGTATGTGCCTTGGAGTAGAGGTGACTTAGCAGCGTTCACAAATGACTTCCCTAAGCTGAAGGAGTGGTACAAACACGCTGATCGCTTTGTTAAGATCTCAAAGGTGTTGTGGTTTGATATGAATACGCTGGTTGACATTGAAGTTCCGAGCGATTTGTGGGTAGCTTGTAAAGTTGCTACAGATTGGCCTACTTATAAACCAGTTAGGGATTCTGTTACAATTGGTCCTTCGCCTATTGTCATGAAGAAGTTTAAACAGATGATCACATGGCTGAAGTCCAAGGTAGCGCCACAGGACATTGATTGGGTCAAGATAGATCGAACGGTTCAGGAACTGAAGGAGATGGTACATGAGTATTATGAAAGACTTTTACAAGTCTTCAAACAGTACAGTGGGTTAGATACGTTAGACCCTAAAGACATGGGACAGTTCATTTCAAAGTTTGGTTTGGGTCTGAGACAAGAGATTAGACTTATGATTCAGCAGCATTTGATCTGTTGGCAGAACAAGCCAGTGGATGAGATACTGAGATATGCCAGGTATTGCAGTGATGAGGTGGACTCGAAACATAGGAAGCTTAAAGATAAGCTGATGTTAGTCCAGATGCAAGCATCTGATAAGGGACTCCAGATGCAGCCAAGTGGAGTAACATTAGGGAGAAAACAGGGAAGTAATCAGGGAGGAGCACAGAATGGTCAGGATCAAGGAAAGGGAAAACAAGTAGACCCCAAAACGGGAATGGATGTGGCGACACTAAAGAAGACCACTGCATGTCATCTTTGTCACCAAATCGGGCATTGGAAATGCGAGTGTCCATTGAACCCAGCAAATCAGTTGCAGCAGGAGGGAGAGACAGTGCAGGTGCCTGAAATGATTAATACTGTGACTAATCCAAGATCGATGAAAGGGGGGACATTGGTTCCACAAGCGCAGGTTCCCCAGCCACCGAGAATCCCGCAAGGTACTCGGACATACCAGCAGATGTCTCTCTCTGATGGGCTTGACGAGTACAGTCCTGACTCGTTGGTATGACGGTGCCTGAGGGGGGAGGAAGACTGCACTCTTGGGGCCGTCTTGGAGGTAGACCAGAGGTGACCGTTAGTAGATGCTGACATTGACGGGCATCATACCACCTTTTTGGTTGACACTGGTGCTACCCGTTCTACTGTTAGATCTGCAGTAGTTCCCAACCTACCCCTCCCGGAACAATCAATCCAAGTTGTAGGAGTAGCAAACAAGAAAATGACAAACCCTTTGACTGAACCGATCCATGTGAGAAGAGGGACTTTCCGAGATAGGCATCAGTTTGTGGTATGCGACTCAAGACCAATTTGCCTGTTAGGAAGGGATCTTTTGTGTAAGCTTAACTGCACTATTTACTGCATAACAGATAGACAATTTGATATATCTGTACTAGTCGAGTACTCACCATCATGCATGCATTTCCTTTTCCTTCCATTACAGATTTATGATGCTCTGCTGGCAAGATGAATGGGTTGTCCATGTGTAATGTTTGTCTTTGTCAAACCTTTCCTTCAAATCCCACTTTCCATCCATTCATTGAACCCCTAACCCTCTTCCTCCCGGCTGTGTGATTTATTGAGGTATGACTAAATCAAATTTACATCATTAATTGATCACACACTTGCTGGGGCGGATGTGGTGAAAGCAACACCAACTCAAGGCGGGGCGAGGACCTTCTTCTGCTATAAGTATATAGCCCACACTGGCATTATGATATATATTATATTGCCCACCCATGCACATTATTCGATATTCAAGATTTTCTAGAGAAACATAATCCATCATAATTGAGAGCATATTGTATAGCGACTGTTAATTCTGCCCGAACATACAGTAGTGCGCCCAACTCTAAGCCTGGTTACCAGGAGTGTTTGTTTAGCTTTAGTATTGTACAGGTGTGGGCAGCCACTGGGGCTAAGATGACTAGAGATCAAGAAGCACAGAAACTATTCAGTAATTTGAGTGCTGGGTCTTCGACAGATACAGAAGTTGGCATCACTAAAAACCCTAAACATGAGGGCCTAATAGCTAAATTTGTCAAACTAGAACACCTAAATAAAGCGGAACTTAATAAATGGTGGGGCGCTGCTACCCTTAGGCAGTTTCTCACACTGAATAGAATCCCGAGAGGGCTTAGAACGCAAATAGTCCTAATTTATGAAGATTTGGAACCAGATCTTTTGGAAAAGGAATTGACTAATAGTTTAAAAAATGTAACGGATCGTGGTATTAGAGACTTGAAGAATATTGAATTAAGGTGAGATGGTATGACGATGAATGTGGAATTTTTGTTACAAAGGATTTGGGGATGTATTCCTTATAAATGGGGATACGAGCCCCTCTGTTTTACAGGAATGGTGATATAACTAGAAGTTATCGACATATCAAGAGGCTGTTGCGAGACATTGCGATCTGCACAGGAAGTTTGTTTGGATAGTGCATAGGTAACGTATGCTGCGAATGACGATAATAATTGGGTGATATAGACTTGTATTTTCTTTTACTTATATTGACTAATTGGATTAGGGAGGAATTGTTTGCAAAAACAGGCAGGAAGGAATCCAGGGTCAAAGGAGTAATAGTCTCCAAGAAGGAGGCATTCTCGACTCGATTGAAGGCTATACTGTTAGTGATGAAAGCACTATCTCTCACGGGGAGGAGCTTGAGAATATTTTGCACTTTAGATGAGAAAAATAGTGCAAAATCATTACACCGGCGACTCGAGAGGTCAGGAATCGTCGGTGGGTCAGGGACTTTGAGTCGTTTATTTGCAATCTGGAAAGTTTCCCTTGTGAGTTAGCAGCCAGATCAGTCTTTTCCTGAAAGCACATAGTTTGGGCTTTCTTAATCTCCCCTTTGTAAGTTCGTAACATTTCTCTGTATTCTAGCTTCTTGGTGTGGAAGAAGTCTTTCCTCCAAAGCCTCTCTGACTTTTTGCAATGCTTTTTCAGAACGTGTAGTTCAGGGGTAAACCATGCTGCTTTATTGGATCCGACTCTTTTCCGTATAAGTTTTTTCGGGAGCACTAGATTGAGTGTACCATCGATCCATGAATTAAAGCTGTTATACGCTCTAGTAGGATTGGGATCCGGGGCAGGTGGGGACTGTCCAAGTGCATGGAAATAGGGGCGGCTAATAGTTTGAGTCAGCTGAATGTTTGATCCTGTAAAAACGGAGGACCAGGAAAAGAGAACAAGAAGATCTACCAGGCTGGAGAAAATAGGGTTGAGGAGATGCCCTTTAATATGGGTGGGTAGGAAAATCGTCTGCTGGAGATAATCGGAGGCAAAGTCTTGGACAAGCTCACTGGCGATCGCAATGAAAGGGTCGTCAAAGTGTAAATTAAGATCTCCTAGGAGTGTAAAATTCGCCTTTGTATTTGCAAAAGCCATGGTTGCTTCTAACAAGGAGTTGCAGAATTGGCCTGATGCACCTGGGGGGTGATATATGATAAGACCTGAGAGTGTAAGTGAGGGGGGGGAATTCAATGGAAAAAGAGCATTCTCACAATCTGCTATTGGGCTACTAAGGAGACGTCAGGTTATGGTATTTTTACAAATAATGGCAATGCCACCGGCCAAGCGCGTCGTTCTATCAAGCCTTTGGATTAGATACCCCGGCAGAACGGCTCTAACTATATCGGGCTCTGCACTTGCGGAGAGCCACATCTCGGTCAGGAACAAAACGTCCAGATCAAGCTCTGCCAGCAGCAATGAGATCTCTATTGAGTGTTTCGGTAGAGATGTAAAGTTAAGCAGTAGTAGGTTAAAAGATGTTCCCGCAACAGCTGAAGGGTGTGGGGAGGCCAGAAGCTCAAAGTGGCAATGTGGACATTTGTACTTCGGATCCTCTGGCATGATCGATTGAGCACATTCTGGCCCCAGCGGCTTGTTCAGCTGCCACAACTGAGTGCTGGTGCATCCACAGCGGGCGACTATCCCGCATACTTCAACTCCAAACTGAAGACAGAAATCGTGGTAGATGCCAGGCCATTTGGACTAGGTGCGATTCTGGCGCAATACAATGACGAAGATGACCAACACCACATCGTTGCGTACGGCAGTTGCAGCCTCACTGACAAGGAAAAAGCATATTCCCAACCGGAAAAAGAGAAAAAGAGAGCCTGACGGTTGTGTGGACGTGTGAGCATTTTCACCTCTTCGTATATGGCAAGCACTTCACACTCATCACTGATCACCAAGCTCTGCCAACCATCTTTGGGAACTCCCGGGCAAAGATGCCTCCGCGGATCGAACACTGGGGAATCCGTCTGCAAGATTATACGTACACCATCATTCACAAACCGGGGAAGGCAGAGAACCCGGCATATTATATCACGGCATCTACAAGCTCTAATGCGAGTGCGGCACTATGTAGCTGAAGAATACCTCCATTTCGTCATTGACCAAACCTGCACACCTGCCGTTCCATTAGAAGCCATCATTGAAGCTTCTGCTAAAGATGCCATGCTCCAAAACATCATGCATCGTGTCTGCACAGATTCATGGCGACACTTAGAAGAGCCAAAGATGAGTGACACCATCAACACTCAAGAACTTATTGCATTCAAACACGTCAAGGATGAACTCCCCATCAGTGCCAATGGGTTGCTACTAGGAGATCGGAGGATTGTCATCCCTCACCAACTGAGACAAGGAACCATCAACCTGGCTCACGAAGGACACCGAGGAGTAGTAGCCACGAAGAAAGCGATGCGAGAGCGCGTCTGGTTCCCTTCCCTTGACCAGACTGCCCACACTGTCAATTGGTAGGGCGTGAAGAATCACATGCCCCCTTGCTGATGTCGGACCTCTCAGATAGTGTATGGCAACACGTAGCCATCGATTTCTTTGGCCCGAAGAAGTCAGGAAAGTACATCATCGTCATCATGGACCAGTACTCCTGATTCCCCATCGCTCACCAAATTTCCTCTACCGAAGTAACCACTGTCATACCTGTTATCGACTAAGAATTCGCCGCGTGGGGAACCCTCACGGTGGTGAAGACTGATAATGGACCACCTTTAAACGGACAAGAATTCGCTGTATTCGCAGAATTCGGGAGACGCCTGAATTTCAAGCACTGAAAGATCACTCCCCTGTGGCCCCAGGCCCACGGGATGGTGGAACGATTTATGACCACCATAAAAAAAGACAATGCAACAAGCTGAATTAGCTTATCGTGTCATTCAGCCGGCGCTAAATGAACTACTACGGGCATACAGGACCACGCCACACAGCACCACAAATCAATGTCCTGCCACTCTGATGCTCTGGCGAATTCCATGCACTCAGATACCAACCGCAGATGCTGCCACTCAATCCAGAATCACAACCTCAGACCACAAAATCCTGGTAGAACTGGGTCGGACCAAGAAAGCAAAAATGAAAGAATATGCAGACTGCCGCAGACATGCCAAGACGTCTGACATCCAAGAAGGAGACTGGTGCTGGTTAGACAAGCAAGAAGAATCAAAGCGGACAGCCGCTACTATACTAATCCGTTACAAGTAACAAGAAGGAAACAGACCATGATTACAGCTGAGTCCGAAATCAAGAGAATAACCAGAAACGTGTCACATTTCAAAAAGTGTGACCCAACAGCATACTCTCAGGTTCTAAAACCTGATGGGGACACAAACGTGTTGAGTCAAGAAGAGAGCTGCCATGAAGAACCCAGACAGGTGTCTGAAGCCTGCGACTTGAGAGAAGGGCGCCTCGCCAGCCGACCATGTATCTTCCGACAATGAAGAACCATTCGGAAACCCACTCGACTCATTGAAGAACTCTGAGAGAGACATAGAACATTCAAAATACAAAAGGGGGAGGTGTTGTGTCGCCATGCCTGACTTGATTGCATCCCAAGGTCAGGCATGGCAGGAAAGGGAAGGGGAGGAGCCTGGGGGAGAATAGGGCAGTTTGCGCGCGTGCACGGTTGAATAAAGATGTGTCACAATGCAGCCGGTGTCCTGTGTGTCTTTGGGGGCAGGGAATGTGAAACCCTTATAATGTAAATAAAATGCAGTGCAATGTGCACAGATTCCCAAGTTTAATTACAAACACTCACAGTGTCAGTAATAAGTGATGCAGTGTGTTAATGTTTTCCCTGTAAATGTTCCCTGTAGTGTGAGCAAAAAGCAGCGCTCAGATTTCCTCTACTCCTAAGGCCCCTCTTAGTATAAAAATCAATGCACCTAACAGATCTGTAAACGCTGCTTATATTATAATAAAGAACAGTGCAGTGCCCCACGAAATGTAGTAAATGCAGTGCAGAGATTACTCAGAGTACAGTACGATGCAGTGCACAGAGTCTTTAAAGTGCAGTAAGATGCAGTGCACAGAGTCTTTAAAGTGCAGTAAGATGCAGTGCAGATTCCTCATAGTGCAGTAAGATGCAGTGCACAGATTCCTCATAGTGCAGTAAGATGCAGTGCACAGATTCCTCATAGTGCAGTAAGATGCAGTGCACAGTCTTTAAAGTGCAGTAAGATGCAGTGCAGATTCCTCATAGTGCAGTAAGATGCAGTGCACAGATTCCTCATAGTGCAGTAAGATGCAGTGCACAGATTCCTCATAGTGCAGTAAGATGCAGTGCACAGTCTTTAAAGTGCAGTAAGATGCAGTGCAGATTCCTCATAGTGCAGTAAGATGCAGTGCACAGATTCCTCATAGTGCAGTAAGATGCAGTGCACAGATTCCTCATAGTGCAGTAAGATGCAGTGCACAGATTCCTCATAGAGCAGTAAGATGCAGTGCACAGATTCCTCATAGTGCAGTAAGATGCAGTGCACAGATTCCTCATAGAGCAGTAAGATGCAGTGCACAGATTCCTCATAGTGCAGTAAGATGCAGTGCACAGATTCCTCATAGAGCAGTAAGATGCAGTGCACAGATTCCTCATAGTGCAGTAAGATGCAGTGCACAGATTCCTCATAGTGCAGTAAGATGCAGTGCACAGATTCCTCATCGTGCAGTAAGATGCAGTGCACAGATTACCTTCAGGATTATTCAGTCTATTTCTACAAACACAGCAGAAGGTGCTGACAATCTCCTACCTGAGCAGAGACCTGTGCAGACGAGTCCAGGCTCTCTCCTCCTCCTGGGGGGGCACAGGGGTGGGCAGGGGCAGATCATGGGCCTTGGGAGGTCTGTGAGGGTCTGAAGATGAAGGTAGCTGCACAGACACACAGGGTCCTCCCTCCTCTGCAGAGGCCGGAAGTGATGTCCCCGCCGCTGCTGGTGCTGTTTCTGCCGCCGCTGACCCTGAAGAGGAAACCCTTCTCCCTTCCATCCAGTGTGTGCTCAGTGGGTTTCATCGGCAGGCGAGGAGTGCCCTCTGGTGGCCTCTGATGGAATAGGAGTTGTTGGTCTTTTTATAAGAGATGCACTGTTTGTAACTCCACCCATCACACCTCACGGCACCTTCCCTTCATGAAAAGCATGACAACTAAGTCTTGATGATAATAAGCAAAGATTTTTAAAGTAATAAAAGTATATCTTTTTCTATGAAACTTTTGCCCCTGACCCTGTTACATTTATTGTCAAAAAGAATTGTTCTAGGTGTGTGTTATGTGTTTCCCTTCTGGTAAAACTCCTAAAGAGATTTATTTCCATGTGATTCATTGTTTCTTTGTTTCTATATACGTAACCATGTATGTGGAGCATTAAACTAGAATGTTTGTATTATAAAAGTAAAAAAAAGTAAACATTCTGTGACGTGCAGTACAGCATAGTGTAAGATACTGTAAGAATAGAAAAATTAATGTTTGCGTATTTTTTTGCGTAAGTTAGCATTCGCGGCGCCATTTTCTATGTGTTCGCCATTTTGAGTTAAAAATCTAAACTAATCCTTCGTCATTTCTGAGAAGAGGCCTCTGCTGAGATTCATTTCTCGAGGCTGGGCTTTGCTTCACTAATGAATACATTGTCCTTATTCGCGCATACCTTTCCCACTAGATAGAAGCCTTCTCCCACTTGTCTAGTGGTGGGCACAGGCAGAGCGAGCTTGAGTAGTAGAGAGTGGCCTAAGAATCGAAACATATTCCTCTGTACTTCACTATTTAGCTGCATCTCCCTGGAAAATCTCATTATGGGCGTGCCTTCATTGGTTTCCTAATTTAATTTGTTTGCCCAAATCCTCTTCGATCAATCTACTGTTTCTAAATTCTTGTTATCCCTGCATTATCCTGTTTACTAACTTTGTTATTTTATATTTCTAGTGTCTGTATTTAAATTTGTACCTCAAACTACCTCTGTCTGTATTAGTCTGTCTGTAGCTTGCTTTCTTCTGGTTTTTCAGTCAGCTTTCCCTCTCCCCTTAACTATTTTGTGGACTGCCTTGTGGTGGTAATATAAGACTTAGAGAACCCATTGGTCCTCACTACTACTAGTACACTAGTACTACTACTCTGCTGTGCAGATTGCATGCCCAAGTAAGGTATTATACCCGTGTTTGTTGAGATGGGAAGGCTTTCTTTTACTATCTCATGTCCAATCAGTAAAACCAGAGAGTGGCCATGGTCACATTGGATACCACAAAGTTGTGTCTTCTGCTCTTCATGTCATCTAGGCCTAGTATTATTTACATATTAGTAGCAGTTGATGGTGAACTGAATACCGTGCACCACGGCTGAAAGGAAGTGTGAGGAGGACGGCACCCTTACATTTTCCTACCAAGAAGACCTTAAGTCCGATTGTCCGCCCAGTCTTATTTCTTTTCAAAAACCCAGATTCACCAATAGCTCTAGACCAGTGTTCTTCAACCTGTGGGGCTCCCCCACAGGGGGGGGCGTGACACCTTCCCAGGGGGGGCGCGCACTCCACTACAATCTGACCTTTGTTCCGTCCTCCGTGCAAATCTCCCAGGAGGGGGTTAATTCACGGAGGTGACAGCTTCAACAGCAGTGTGATACAAGGAGTCTCCTCTGCTAAAAACGAAAGCATACAAACAGACACGCTTTCGGTTTTAGCAGAGGAGACCCCTTGCCTCCCACTGCAGCTGCAGCATTTCAGCGCTGTGAATTAACCCCCTCCTGGGAGAGTTAGCTCTTCCCAGACGGGAGAAAAGTTTCCAGAGTTCGAGTCTTGGCATTGAAGCTGAAAATCCAGTGATTCTGGGCAAATCACTTAATCTCCCCGTGCCTAACAAAGAAAATGAATATGTCCTCATGTAATGCAACTTGTGCTATGTAAAGCGCTCTGATACCTGATTCAGGTCAAGTTTGCGCTATATAAAACTCAGTAAAAAAAAAAAAAGTGGGCTCTGGCCCAGGGCCCCAGCCTTTCAAAGGGGGTGGGAGTGTGTGTGTGGGGGGGGGGGGGGTTGGGGGTGGTGGTGGTGAAGGAGCCAGCACTATTCTACAGTATTGCCCTCATTACCTTGAATCATTTAAAAACATAATGTTGTAAATAGCGCTTTTCAATTATTCATTTTCAATGTGTATAAGTCTATTACAGACATTTTGCAGACAAAATGTGTTTATGCCTCATGCGACATCCATATAAAAAGTGTATTTTAGATCAATACATGACCTCACATATGAGAAATAGAAGGGTGTGACAGATTATTTGCAGTAATATTAGTGAACTGCTGTTGTGTTACATACTGAAAACACACATCACTATCTCTGAATATCCGATGTACACACATTTAGTATTTGACCAAAGAAGGCATGAAAGTGCCGAGACTAGATCTTAAAATCAAAGCTTGTCTGAACAGGGACCCCGAAAATACATTTGGCCCACACCACAAAATCCTTAAAACGCCCCTGAAAGTTTCTTTTAAAATTACACAGGCAGGCGCGCAAAATGCCAGCCAGCCAGGTGTTTTTTAAACAGCTTGCAAATTGCAGTTTACTAAACAATCTTATTGTATTAAATGTTATTCGCTGAATATGCCCGGAATGTGCGCGTGGCGGTCAAGTCCAGAAATTTCTGTCAGGTGGTGGGGGGGCCCAACATCTAAAAAAAATCACCTGGGGGGCTTAACCTACAAAAGTTTGAAGACCTCTGCTCTAGACACTGAGTCCAGTCCTTTCCAGGTTGTCTTCTTGAGCGACATTTCAAAAATTGCCACCAACAAAATGCCCAACCGGATATTTTATTATTTTTGATAGGACATATTGTCTGTCCCCGAATTGTAGTGATGTGTGTGGTGTATGTATTTTCAATCTTGCTACGAAAAAGATATGATTAGGGGGAGGTGTGTATGGCATCTAAACAATGTGTAATGTTTTTTCTAGCCGTACCGACCACCAGTGTCAGGGCCAGCGGAGACGGCGATGCCAGCCAGCAGGGAGCAGATGTGGCAGCTGCAGGGGGTGAGCCAGCAGCACTGGTGGGGGTGGTTGTGAGTCTTATTGCTTGCTTATTTACAATTTATACACTCGCTACAAGAATGTACACTGTACTGTTGAGACTAAGTTGTGAATAGTCAAAGACACCCTTTACTTAGCATCAGCATATACAGCGGGAGTTGAGTAACTAATAGCCTCTCCTATCTTCAACTCAGCAAAGAAAGTTTTATGAAGAAATCTCAGACCTTGATGGGTTGACGGAAAAGCAAAAGAAGCTTGGAAGGAGGAAGGATGGGTGAAATGTAATATGATTGGCAGAGAAGGATGTGTGGGTGAAGGGATGATAGAGGTGGCTGATAGGATGCATGGGCGGTTGAAGGATGGGTGAAAGGTGAAAGAAAGGATGCCTGCCTGGGTGGGTGAAAGTGTATGGTTGTTGGACTTGGCCCTCTTGGCAGGGTCATCCCTGAACTTTTTGCCTTCCTCCTGTATTTTGTCTGACCGGTTTTTGTTGGTATAACGACTCTGGGCACTTTACCACTGCTGACCAGTGCTAAAGTGCATATGCTCTCCCTACTGTAAATTGCTATATGTGATTGGTTTCCATGACTGGCTTATTTGGTTTACTGTCAGTCCCCAGTAAAGTGCACCAGGAGTGCCAGGGCTTGTAAACACAAATGCTGCTGGTGGGCCTGCAGCACTGGTTGTCCCAGCGGCCTAGTAAAATGTGCCTAGGGTCTGCCATTGCAGAACCTGCGTGCAGTCTGGTGCTGTCATGCTGGCTGGGCAAGTGCACCCACTTGCCTGTCCCTAAACCTTCCCTTAACTTCATATTAGTCACCCCTATGGTAGGCCCAAGGGTGGGGTGCATTGTAAGCATAAGGTAGGACAAGCCCTGATGTATGTGGCATGTCCTAATAGTGAATTACAGCCGTTTTCGTTTTTCACTATTGTAAGGCTACCTGTTCTCATAGGCCAGAATGGGCTGCTGGAATTACTCTACTCTATAATTCCAGCAGGCTCAGGGAACATGGTAGAAAGTCAAGTTTAGCATGCCTGAACTCAGAATAATAAAATACTTCTTTTAGTAAAGTTTATTTTAATATCCTGTGTTTGCAAATGCTACTTTTAGAAAGTTAGCATTTTCTTGCCTAACCATTTCAGCCCGCCTCTGCCAGGATGTGTATCTGTTGTCTGGGTTGTGTAAGTGACAGGGCTGGGGATGACAGGTGGCGAATAGAGGGATTACACCAGAGTGGGTGGTGGGAGTGCCCCTTGACTCTGAATAGGGCTGTGCTCTGTCACCACAATCCTGGCTCCGCCCCCTGGGGAGCGACTGATAACTCTGCCCGACACCTGGTCCAGGAAGAGGGAAGACTGTCAACAGAGTGCTCGTGGACTGTACTTGTCCTCACAATGCTGGCTCCACCTCCTGCGGAGCGTCTGCTGTCCCTGCCCCACACTCTGAAAGAAGAAACCAGAGCCTGGAAAACAAAGTGCTCAGAGACTGACTGGATTAGGCAAAGGCCCCCCTGGCCTGCAAGAACAAAAGAAATGGTGTATAAAAGAGGGAGCCCTGCTCCTAAGAAATTAGATCCTGTTGACGCCAAGAAGAAACTCTGCCTGAAGAGAAGGACCTGGAAAAGCTACATGGAGGACTATTGTCTCTAATCCTGAGAGACTGGCCTGTGGTAGGTTCCTTGCTGTAAGAAGGAGAGAGGAAGAAAAGACTGAGAGACGTTTTATTCACTTGTCAATCTTAAACAAATCTCCAAGGGCTTGCTGGTGAACTTGCCCCCTGAACTGCGCCCCAGGAACAGTGGGCGCTACCCCTCCCTTGAAGAAGGAAGCTGCTGCTGGTGTATTTCCCCCTTCAGCGCTGACCCCGGTGACCTGAGTGCGACTGGGAATCTGTCCCACACTCTGAGAGCCTGTGCGCCCCATCCCGCTGAGCAAAGTTACCTCTGACCGACTGGGCAACAACTAGCATCGTGAAGGCCTGGCCTAAACACCGCGACCTGCTGAAACATCGAGCCGGAGCTCGCACCGCAAGAACGGACCGTCCAATCCAAACAACGTGAGTCTGTGGCCCCCGAGCTGTAGAACCCACCGTGAAGACTGCCTGCACCTAAACTCGCCCCTCCATTACGACGCTCTGTTGACAGCGCCTCGCCGCTGGATTCACCTCAAGCCGCTGCCCCCTCCCTCTTCAAAACACAGAACGGACCATAAGATCAAGAAACCCCAACGCACTGCTGCCCTCCGAGTGCAGGATCTATTGTGCCCTCAAGCTGTAGCTCGCAACGAAGGAGAAGCGCACCTCGACGTGGGACGCCCGATCTCCACCTGTGTTCGTCCGCCCAACCCCCGAGATCAAGGTACTGTACTTGTGCGCGGTGCGAGTCGCATTGAAGCTACGGCTCGCACCGCCCTTTGTGCCTCAGGAGCCCCTGGTACGCTCCGCATCGTGCGTCGCGCCCGGACAGAGGTGTCCGCGAGGCGCGGGCTAGTGTAAGGCCCGGGTGGAAGTAGCAGTACGAGTCGTACCCCTATTCCAAAACCGGCCACGTCGTACACGTCTAACGCGAGGCGCATGAGCTTTAGCGAGGCCTTCCTGTTTTCACCATACGAGGCGCACAGGAGCACTAAGATGCGTACAGCCTTAACGAACATTGCCAAAAAGCACCGCATCTTGCTCTAAGTATTGTGGAATCCTTTTTAAACCTAAACTGGAACTATTTAAGTACTGTGAAGTCATTTTCAAGTAATTGAATGCATTTTCAGTACTGTCCATTATATTTAGGCACTGTGGCAACATTTTAAAGAGTAACTGGAAACACGTCTAAAGCACAAAGCCTTAAGCCTGCTTGAAAGTTTCTATACATAAAAGGAATATATTTTTACAAAACTACAGTCTTGTGTCCCTGTGTGGGGGTTGGTGATTTATTGTGTGTGTTGCACTAAATGCTTAACCGTATGTGCTCTGGAGTTTAGCCTTGTCTGCTTGCGCCACGCCGCCTAGAGAGTGAGCAGGGGTTATTTCTAGGAGTAGTCCTTTGCCCTGACTTAGAGGAGAGGGTCCCTGCTTGTCACAAGTGAATACTTGCACCAACCAGAGACCCCCAATTCTAACAATGGTGAAAGGAATCCTCCAAGCGGTTTGATGGGTCAACTCAAAGCAAGGATGCATGGGTGGGTAAATGACAAATGTATGTTGGTGAAAGGTTTGTTGAGAATGATAGCCACGTTTGGATGGATGGATGGTATTCAATCATAGGTGGAGACTGGATGAAGAGAATGTAAAACATAAACCGTGCCGGAGTAGCAAAGACAAGGGTGCTAAAATAATGCGAGAAGAACAATGCATTTATAAATGGAAAAATCCATGGGGAGAAGACTAAACAAGGAATGTTTTTGTTTATCAAGGTTTTTGTTAAAATGTTTGAGGTTGTATTTAGGACTACTGCCTTGACTCACAGTAGTTTCCAAGCAAAACATATATATTATGAACCCACCCTTCATTAGTCACCTCCCTCCGAGGCCCACTCCCTACTAAGCATGGGCGGAAAATCCGTTCCGCTCGCATATTTTGCGAATTTTTGGTAAATTCGCGATCCGCGAACTCCCGCGAATTTGCCGCGAATTCGCAAATCCGCGAGCGGCTTATCCGGGCCCGGGGCAAAAGTTGAAGCCTGGCCTGTTGTAACTATTTTACGATGTCGCCGGCAAGCTGCCGGCGCCATCCTAAAATAGTTACTAAGTTAGCTTCAACAGGAAGCTATAATAGATAAAATAAAGCAGGTGCTCGATTTTATCTATTAGAGCTTCCTGTTGAAGCTAATTTAGTAACTATTTTAGGATGGCGCTGGCAGCTTGCCGGCGCCATCGTAAAATAGTTACAACAGGCCAGGCAGGTGTGCCTTCTTCCCAAATCTACCGTCGGAAATCAGCTGTGATGCTGGACAGAGGCCTTTGCATCCTTGACTTTCAGGAGCGCAATCCCTTTGCTGTTCCTGTGACCAGGAGGGTCTGTCTCTTCATCTACTGCTCTGATCGGTCTAAGACCTTTTATCCACACAAGAGGCATGTGCACTCGCATGGAAGCCCCGCCCACACACTCGCGGTGTGCACCGTCTTCCCGCCATTGACCCACTATGATGGACAGCTCACCTAAGGGAGCCCTTCGGGGCGATTGCATATTAACACACACATGGTCGCTGGAACTAGTTGGAGCTCAAATGCAGTCACTCATTCATCAGCCCAAAAAACAATCGTGCTCGTCATCGAGGCTGGGCAGGTGTGCCTTCTTCCCAAATCTACCGTCGGAAATCAGCTGTGATGCTGGACAGAGGCCTTTGCATCCTTGACTTTCAGGAGCGCAATCCCTTTGCTGTTCCTGTGACCAGGAGGGTCTGTCTCTTCATCATGTGTACCTTTTAAACACACAAGAGGCATGTGCACTCGCATGGAAGCCCCGCCCCAAATCCGCGGATCCGCATATACGCAAAATCCGCCGATTTTGCGGATTCACGATCCGCAAATCCGCGAATCGTGGATCCGCAAAATCCGCCCATGCTTACTCCCTACCCATGGGATTTTTCGACAGTGTCAGCCATGGGTGGCCTATCGGCTGTATGGTTACAACAATACAATACCAGTACCTCACGTAGCGTTGTGACGTTTATCATCATTCATATTAGTAACTATTCATCTGCCTTGTTGTAGACTAGTCAGGGCGAAAGTGAAATTGAGCATTTGCCATTTAACAGAGCCTGGCCATAATAGAAAATGAGATAATTGTGTAGTACAGCTGCCCCACCTGCAGACAGTAGTAAGGTATCGCAAGTCTGCGACAAGAGCATGTCTGTCTATGGCGCAAGCCGAGCTGGCATGCCTACAAGATTAATTTAGCTAAACATGAGAGAGAGAATAAGAATGCTTGTCTACTCCATCAGCCGCTGATATTGGGCCCTGATGGCCTCCAGCTGCCTTTTGCCAGGTCCTGGTTGCTCTCTCTGGCCTGTCAGATGGTGAATTGGCAGGAGTAGCTATATCAAGAAAGAAAAAGACAAATTGTAACCAATACTCTTGGCAAAACAGTAACATATAAAATGATATAGTGGCACAGTAGCACTAGCAGCACATAACATGTGTGGTATCCTCGATTCCTCGGCCCCCAAGATGTGGATGTGATTAGAGTTTCAGGTATCAAGGCCCAATATCAGCGGCTGGTGGCCCAGGAAGAAGTAGAGGAGGCGGCAGCCGCTGCAGCCTCTAATGCCCCAGGCCCCCGCCAGGCCCCAGTAGTGGCTTCGGTGGTCCGGCAGCCGCCCGCTGCCATTCTTCAACCATTGCTGCTCACCCTGTACACTTCGAGCCTTTCTGCACTGCATGCTCCGGACGTTTGCGCGCCTGGAAAGCCGAATAAAGGAGCGTTTGGACCAGCTGGAGAGGAAGATCCGACTCCTAGCCCGCCGCTGGGCCTCAGTCTCTTGCCCCTTTTTTAAATTGTTTGTTGGGTGGATGGGACCTGTTGGGGAGAGGGTGGGAATGTGGGAGTTGGGGAAATTGGATTGGGTTTTTTGGAATCATTTTTTATGGACATTTGTTTGGACAATTTGGATTTTGGATTTTCGTTGGACATTGGTTGGGGTTAGGGAGAGGGGTGGGTCAGGTGTTGTGAGCTTTTCTTCTAGTTTATATTTGTTAGGGAATACATTCTTAGTTTACATATGATATAAATCTTTTTTGGAGAGGGTTACTCTTTTACTTTGCACTGTTTCCTTTGACGCAGGGCCACAGCCAGTTTTTTAAATCTGCCGATAGTGTAACACAACAACAGATAGTTGCGGCACCCTCACTTGTCCTCCTACTCTCTCCTCCTAGTCTGTGCAGTCTGCAACTATATAAAGCCCTGTGGACTCGGAAGGGGTGTGGGTGTGTGAATTTATTTTCACAGTTTATACAGATTATTGCATCTTCAATGAATCCCCCACAGTTCTTCTCTTACCTGTGATCAGGCGAAGCGATGGCTGCATGGTGATGGTTTGGTTTCCAAAGGGGCCATTGTGGTGGTGATAGTAGACAGTAGCAGCAGCATGCTAGCGGACTAGTCGAATACTAGTGAAGCAGTAAGCACCAGATCCTGCACCGAGGCTTCACTCCCTCCTAGCCGAACTCAAACTGTAGGATGAGGAATGAATATTGATCGCAGGGACTAATTAAATTGACATATTTAAAACTGACTTAATGCTGTTTTATTACGTTTTACACCTCCGGGCAAAGTAGAATGAAGACGCACTCACTCTAGGCATCCTTTTATTTGTTCAATAAATGGCAATTCAGGTAAAGCCGTTTTATATGCAAGTTTTGACACAAAAATAATGAGAGAGCCACCTGAGGGAGACTAAAGTGTGACTAGTAGTACAGTTCACGAGAAGAAGACTGCCAAACCAGAAACCATGATAAGCAATGCTAAAGTAACATAAATCAGAATGGTGGGCTAGTACAAGTTACAAACTGAAGTCGAGATGAGCTGTGAAGTGGACAAGTGTAACCTTTAGTGCTGGAAGGAGGATGATGCTCTCAATTAATATGGATTATGTTCCTCTGGAAAATCTTGAATATCGAATACTGGTGGGTGGGCAATCTAATATATATAATATTGCAAGTGTGGGCTATATACTTATAGCAGAAGAAGGTCCTCGTCCCGCCTTGTGAGAAGTTGGCCTGATAGGGGATGTTTCCAATTCTGGAACCACCTGCTATCTGACCAAACAATCCCTTATGGTGTCTGGTTGTAAGTCAACCTTATTAGACAAGCTATCCTAGGGGTAGCATGGACTAAGCAGCCTAAAGGCTTAACTTAAGAGGTCGTGTTAAGCGAGCTGTTTTACCACATACAATCCTGTAATACAAAATGAAAGGACACCACACAAGTATATATTATAAAAATATATGTGTTTATTACTAAAAACAATCCCCAGTATTCTTTATGAATAAAGGGGCACAAGCGTTAAATCAAAAGCACTGTTTAAACATACAAGTTGCACAATTATGGATGAGGGCGGGTGGCCACTCAAACCATATACTAAACAAGTGGTATAAGAGAGGCCACTCGAACAGTGGTTAGGCCTAGGGCCTAGGGAATCGCTGGGAGCAGTCAGGACAAGCAATGCTGAAGTCGGGAATGGCCCTCGGGATTCGGGAGATGTGCGGAAAGCGCACGCATGCACCAATATTAACCAATGGTGCGTAAAAGTCATAGAGTTAAAGTTTAAGGAAACTTCCGCTGAACCTAGAGGAACAAAACTTAACACACAGACCCTAGAGGTGTGCACCAGTGTGGGAACACCGGCGGAGCAAAGTTACCTCACCCACAGGAAGTGGGTGCACAGGGTCGAAGTGGCGTCGGGTTTTGACACGCAGGCTCTTGGTGCTTGAAGCTGAAAGGGCTGCAGGCAGGTTGAAGATGAAGTGTCCGGTGGAGTCCAAGGGTGGACTCAAGTTGTAGAGTACCTGAAAGCAGAGGGGACAGAGTCTGGGTCACTCAGCAGTGACCAGGGTGGAACCAGGACGGAACCAGGCAATGTCGGGCGCAATCAGGTGGTCGTCGAGGAGCTTCTCTCCGCTGTCACGTGGGCTCTGGGGCATCTGCGACGTCCAGGAGCAGGTCACGATCTGTCCCACGCAGGCTCTCACCGTCGGTGCAGTCGGCTTCAAGTTTGGAGCAAACAAGCCTTGGTAAGAGCAATCCACGCGGGATCGGAAGATTGCTTCTCACTCGGACCAGGAAGGTCAGAGTCGGGGCTCCTTTTCAGGGGAGCTGGTGTGGATCTGGAGCAACCAGATTCACGAGTCTTCTTTGTAGTTTCGTCGGCACAGGGACCATTAGCCAGCTGGCAAGTGACCGGGCCAACGCGTTGAGCCAAATAGAGCCAAAGGGCCCCACGCAGCACTCGTCGAGTGTGGAGGGCTGAACTTCGGCTCAGGAGCAGCTCAGGGTGGGGGCTTCTCAAACCCCGGTGCACAGCTTCGAGGGTCACTCGTGGGCTGCACGGTCAGCGTCTCGTGGTCAATTCAAGATGGCGTGCCCCACGCTTCCGGTCGCCTCCACGGGTCTCAGCTCTGCAGGGACTGTGGATCGGGCTGTTGGAAGGCAGGCAAGCTTGATCTCGTTGATCTCAGTCGCTCGAGTTCCGGCGGGAACTGCAACTAAGTAGACGTCGAGGGCTGGATGGTGCCTGCTGCTGCAGGGTGGTCACTCCTTGACCACAAGGGAGATTCTTCGGGCTTCCACGTTGAGATGGAGGTCCAAGGGTCCAGAGTTTCGTTTCAAATGTTTCTTCCAGGAAATCTGATGTGCATTGGCACTGCTCCCACTCTTATTCCAATCTGGGGGGCGTGATTACCTGCTAGGTCCCTCCCTATGGGTGGGACCCAGGAAGGGGGTGGATACACCCCTTTCCTTTGATCCAGGCCGCCCTGGCACGAGGGCTGGAGTGCCCCAGAACCGGTTTGGCCGGATTATGCAAGGGGCAGCCTTGTGCGCCCCAGGCAGTGTCTGGTTTCTTTCAAACCTCCCTGCTACAATCCACTATCTCCTGTCTGGAGGGTGGTGACACCCTCCTGTGACAGGAAACCCTTTGTCCAGGCCCCATCTGCTGAGTTTCGGTCAACTGCAGGGGTCCAGACATTTGTCTGTGGCAGAGGCATCCATTTTGTGGATCTTAAGGTCTTTGGAGAAATTAACCGTATTTAGTAAAGGAACATGTCTTACCCCTCTAGAGGGGTGGAATGCCATCCCCGTTGCCAGAACTGGCGAGGGGATGGTATTCCAAATCGTATGACACCTTACACGACATGTTTTGATAAAGCCAAACCAAAGTTGCTATATAACCGCGAGGATTATAAGGCACTTAAGAGTATATGGTATGGCATTATCCTGAAACAGCTTAGGGAGTTGTTCCCGACAGCTGCAGACAGGCTCAGCTCATGCTAGAGCTCCATCTCACATTAAACCACGCACTCTGCCTCCAGGATTGATGAGGCCTTCCATAGGAGTGGCTCACAGGTTAATATGTGTCCAGATATAGGTTTAGATATAGGTATACTATATCTAAGCAAGGGGTGCTTACACCACCTTACCCCAGCTGAGTGATCAGCCAGTTGTGTCAATTTAAGAACCAGCCAGGGGTGGCAAAAGATATGCTGCAGCCCATGGTAGGCCTTGGTGGCCCCTATGCCCTGGGCACCTATAGTGCATTATACAGGGGCTGACAAGGAGTCCATTTCCAATTGTGGTATGTACCTAGGGTACATGGAATCCATTTTACAGAGAGAGCAGATGGCCTGGGGCCCTGATTAGCAGGGAACCAGGTCAACTAAGTCAAAAAACCAGCTAAACACAGGCAAAAAATCTGGGGTAACCATAGTCAGGTAGCCACCTTCCTACATAACCCCCCCCCCAAACGAAAGGAGATAAGGCTATCCTTGGCCAGGTAAGCCTATATTGCCTGAGTGGCCATATAAGGAAGTACCTGCACTAGCATGGGTACCCCCTGTCTCATGGTCCACTAAGCAGTCCCTCACCCTTTGGGTATTAGAGGGTCTCCACCATAGGGAATTACTACCTTGGGTGTGTTTATGCAAAGTTAAAGGCTGGTTTGGATATGGAGTATTGAAGTGAGGCTCTACTAAGTTAGGGCTTGGCTTCCTCCAATTATCTTCCACCATGTGTGCCTTTCTTTCTTTAACTGAGTTGCACTGTGCTCTCAGGGTCAACCTCTGGCTACCTAAAGCTGGAGGCTGGGTCCCTCTGTTTGGCTTGCTGGAGGGACAGTTCAGGTTTGGGCCCTTTGGGTCCCAGGTTTGGCTGTGCCCAACAGAATCCATCTGTGGGAGGTCCCTAACTGTTTTTAAGGGGGCTCCCTCAGGAGTTTTTAAAGTTTTCACCTTACTAGGGCTACTAGTTTTGGTGCACCTAATCTGTTGATGGGGGTGCTTTATTTGACAGGGGGCCCCCTGGGTCTCACTGTCCTTCTTGTCCTCTGCAGCCCTGGGCTGGCTAAGGCAAGGGAGAGAGGGGCAGGTTACCTGCTCCAGACTGGGTCCCACCTGAGAAGGGTCCACTGACATCAGAGGTTCTGTCAGGCTAGGCCCAACCACCTCTGGGGCAGTTCCTTCATCAGGGGTAAGATCAGTTCCCTGAGGAGGCTGATCCTGTCCTAAAGTCTGGTGAGGGGGAGATTTCTCTTCCTCCTCCATGCTCTCAGTTTGTGTGGAGTTATCCATCATTTCAGGTTTCACAACACACATGTCAGTTTGAGTTTGGGCTGTGGCCATCACAGCCCCACCAACCTTTTCAGGAGGAGACTCAGTTTGGGTTTCTGCTGTTATCATAACAGCTTTGCTATTCTGTTCAGGAAGAGCTTTTGCTAAAGATGGGGCAGAGAGTTTCTCAGCCCTACCAACCTTTTCAGGAAGGACATCTTGAATTGGGGCTGTAGCCATTACAGCCCCACTAACCTTTCCATTGGAATTTACCATTCTAGAATGGGTTTCCTGTTCAACCTAAGCCCAGGCTGAGATCTCCAAATCATTACCAAGTAGGCAGTCTACAGGCAAGTTTGGTGACACTGCCACTCTCTTTGGGCCAATGACACCTCCCCAGCTGAGACTTACTACTGCCATGGGAAGATTTGTTTGGATTCCATCAATGTTTGTAACCTGGTATGTGGCACCAGGTAAAAGTTGCTTAGAGGGGACTATGCCATCAGCCACCATGGTGATGCTAGCCCCTGTGTCTCTAAAAGCTTCAACTTTCAAACCATTGATGATGGGTTCTTGTCTATACTTGCTCAAAGTATTTGGGCAAGCTGAGAAGTTGGCAAACCCCATGCCAGTCTCATAAACAAGATCATTGGGTGATGGGGACCTGGATTGGCCAGGGTCCACCTGAGCTCCAACAGTAAACCCACCCAGATTCCTGGGTGTGCTTCCACTTCCTGGGGGATTACTGCTGACAGTAACAGGAGGTGTTGAAGCTGGCTTTGGAGGTATATTTTCTTTATTGTTATTCTTGGGACAACAGTTGTCTGTTTTGTAATGCCCCACCTGTTTACAGGCATAACAATAAGGCTTTTTCTCAGTTGAAGAAGTGTCTTGGGACCCACCCCCATTCTTGGAGTTTTGGGGCCCTGGGGAAGTCTTTTCTTTATTTTTATCCCCACCCTTATCTTGAGGCTTGGTAGACTCCTTCTTCTGGTTACTGTCCTGATTCTTAGGCCTAATCCTGGTTCTGACCCACTTGTCTGCCTTCTTTCCCAATTCTTGGGGAGAGGTCAGATCAGAGTCCACCAGGTGCTGGTGTAAGAGCTGGTTCTGACAATTACTTAGGATCTGCTCCCTCATAATCAAATTATACAATCCTGTAAAGTCATGTACTTTGCTGCCATGTAGCCAACCCTCCAGAGCCTTAGTTGCACAATCAACAAAATCAGTCCAGTCCTGAGTCTGTGTCTTCTGGGTGTCTCTGAACTTCAACCTGTACTGTTCAGTGGTTAAGCCAAACCCATCTATCAGAACACTCTTCAGGACTTTGTAATTGTTTGCATCCTCATGTCTAACAGTGAGGAGCTTATCTCTCCCTTTCTCTGAAAAGGAGTACCATAAGATTGCTGCCCACTGTTCCTCAGGAACCTGCTGTACCATGCAGGCTCTCTCAAGAGCAGTTATCCACTTGTGGATGTCATCCCCTTCCTTGTAGGGGGGCACAATCTTTGTCAGGTTTCTACTATCATAGGACCTGGGTTTCTCTTTAGGAATATTGCTGCCACCAGTGGCATCTAAGCCACACAATTGTTGCTCTCTTGCCAAGGCAAGTTTAGCTTGAGCTAAGGTAAGCTTAGCTTGACTCAGGGCTACCTCCTCTCTCTCTATCTGGAGTCTGACAGCCCTCATTCTAGCCCTATGCTCAGCTTTCTGAGAAGCACTCATGCCTCTCTCTGATTCTCTGGAGGCACTAGAAATATGAGAGTCCCCTGAGGGAGATCTCACTCTTCTGTTGCCTGGGAGAATCACATGTTGGGTTCTGGGGAGGTGCTGGCCCTCTCCATTCCCCAGTAGGTCCAAGTTGGCCTGGCTAAGCCTACCAACTGGAACCTGGCTACCCTGGTCCTGTACTTCTAAGTCCTCAACATCTGAGTCCTCATCCAAGTCATCATCATCCTCCTCTTCAGGGGGATCAACTACAGGGGGGTTCTCTCCATTTCCTGTGTCTAGGGAAGCTGCTTTTGCCTTCTCTAAGTCATCCTGTTCTAGGATTTCTACCAGGATTAGGCAGGTGGGGCTTCTGCCCCTTTTTAACCCTCTTGCTTTGCACAAGGCAATCAAGTCTCTGCGGGTTAGTTTGTCATATCCAAAAGTTGCCCGGGTAGGGTCAACTGTCACAGGAGCAGACCCTGAGGCTTTTCCTGTGTCAGACATGGTTACTAGTGAGGTGTAAGTGGTGCACTTACCTACACTAAGTGTTTTCCTACTGTACCTTGCTAGTTAGTTGTAGTCAGGGTGTGCTAATCCCTTCAACCTACAACTACTAAGTTCAGTAGAACTTAATATGCTAAGCTTTTGATTTTATATGTACCTAGAGGTACTTGATGTGATCTTTCAATTTGATTTAGATTGCAATGGTAAAACAACAGCAAGCTCAAATCCGCACCGCTGCTCACCAATGTGAGAAGTTGGCCTGATAGGGGATGTTTCCAATTCTGGAACCACCTGCTATCTGACCAAACAATCCCTTATGGTGTCTGGTTGTAAGTCAACCTTATTAGACAAGCTATCCTAGGGGTAGCATGGACTAAGCAGCCTAAAGGCTTAACTTAAGAGGTCGTGTTAAGCGAGCTGTTTTACCACATACAATCCTGTAATACCAAATGAAAGGACACCACACAAGTATATATTATAAAAATATATGTGTTTATTACTAAAAACAATCCCCAGTATTCTTTATGAATAAAGGGGCACAAGCGTTAAATCAAAAGCACTGTTTAAACATACAAGTTGCACAATTATGGATGAGGGCGGGTGGCCACTCAAACCATATACTAAACAAGTGGTATAAGAGAGGCCACTCGAACAGTGGTTAGGCCTAGGGCCTAGGGAATCGCTGGGAGCAGTCAGGACAAGCAATGCTGAAGTCGGGAATGGCCCTCGGGATTCGGGAGATGTGCGGAAAGCGCACGCATGCACCAATGTTAACCAATGGTGCGTAAAAGTCATAGAGTTAAAGTTTAAGGACACTTCCGCTGAACCTAGAGGAACAAAACTTAACACACAGACCCTAGAGGTGTGCACCAGTGTGGGAACACCGGCGGAGCAAAGTTACCTCACCCACAGGAAGTGGGTGCACAGGGTCGAAGTGGCGTCGGGTTTTGACACGCAGGCTCTTGGTGCTTGAAGCTGAAAGGGCTGCAGGCAGGTTGAAGATGAAGTGTCCGGTGGAGTCCAAGGGTGGACTCAAGTTGTAGAGTACCTGAAAGCAGAGGGGACAGAGTCTGGGTCACTCAGCAGTGACCAGGGTGGAACCAGGACGGAACCAGGCAATGTCGGGCGCAATCAGGTGGTCGTCGAGGAGCTTCTCTCTGCTGTCACGTGGGCTCTGGGGCATCTGCGATGTCCAGGAGCAGGTCACGATCTGTCCCATGCAGGCTCTCACCGTCGGTGCAGTCGGCTTCAAGTTTGGAGCAAACAAGCCTTGGTAAGAGCAATCCACGCGGGATCGGAAGATTGCTTCTCACTCGGACCAGGAAGGTCAGAGTCGGGGCTCCTTTTCAGGGGAGCTGGTGTGGATCTGGAGCAACCAGATTCACGAGTCTTCTTTGTAGTTTCGTCGGCACAGGGACCACTAGCCAGCTGGCAAGTGACCGGGCCAACGCGTTGAGCCAAATAGAGCCAAAGGGCCCCACGCAGCACTCATCGAGTGTGGAGGGCTGAACTTCGGCTCAGGAGCAGCTCAGGGTGGGGGCTTCTCAAACCCCGGTGCACAGCTTCAAGGGTCACTCGTGGGCTGCACGGTCAGCGTCTCGTGGTCAATTCAAGATGGCGTGCCCCACGCTTCCGGTCGCCTCCACGGGTCTCAGCTCTGCAGGGACTGTGGATCGGGCTGTTGGAAGGCAGGCAAGCTTGATCTCGTCGATCTCAGTTGCTCGAGTTCCGGCGGGAACTGCAACTAAGTAGACGTCGAGGGCTGGATGGTGCCTGCTGCTGCAGGGTGGTCACTCCTTGACCACAAGGGAGATTCTTCGGGCTTCCACGTTGAGATGGAGGTCCAAGGGTCCAGAGTTTCGTTTCAAATGTTTCTTCCAGGAAATCTGATGTGCATTGGCACTGCTCCCACTCTTATTCCAATCTGGGGGGCGTGATTACCTGCTAGGTCCCTCCCTATGGGTGGGACCCAGGAAGGGGGTGGATACACCCCTTTCCTTTGATCCAGGCCGCCCTGGCACGAGGGCTGGAGTGCCCCAGAACCGGTTTGGCCGGATTATGCAAGGGGCAGCCTTGTGCGCCCCAGGCAGTGTCTGGTTTCTTTCAAACCTCCCTGCTACAATCCACTATCTCCTGTCTGGAGGGTGGTGACACCCTCCTGTGACAGGAAACCCTTTGTCCAGGCCCCATCTGCTGAGTTTCGGTCAACTGCAGGGGTCCAGACATTTGTCTGTGGCAGAGGCATCCATTTTGTGGATCTTAAGGTCTTTGGAGAAATTAACCGCATTTAGTAAAGGAACATGTCTTACCCCTCTAGAGGGGTGGAATGCCATCCCCGTCGCCAGAACTGGCGAGGGGATGGTATTCCAAATCGTATGACACCTTACACGACATGTTTTGATAAAGCCAAACCAAAGTTGCTATATAACCGCGAGGATTATAAGGCACTTAAGAGTATATGGTATGGCATTATCCTGAAACAGCTTAGGGAGTTGTTCCCGACAGCTGCAGACAGGCTCAGCTCATGCTAGAGCTCCATCTCACATTAAACCACGCACTCTGCCTCCAGGATTGATGAGGCCTTCCATAGGAGTGGCTCACAGGTTAATATGTGTCCAGATATAGGTTTAGATATAGGTATACTATATCTAAGCAAGGGGTGCTTACACCACCTTACCCCAGCTGAGTGATCAGCCAGTTGTGTCAATTTAAGAACCAGCCAGGGGTGGCAAAAGATATGCTGCAGCCCCTGGTAGGCCTTGGTGGCCCCTATGCCCTGGGCACCTATAGTGCATTATACAGGGGCTGACAAGGAGTCCATTTCCAATTGTGGTATGTACCTAGGGTACATGGAATCCATTTTACAGAGAGAGCAGATGGCCTGGGGCCCTGATTAGCAGGGAACCAGGTCAACTAAGTCAAAAAACCAGCTAAACACAGGCAAAAAATCTGGGGTAACCATAGTCAGGTAGCCACCTTCCTACACCCCTTGAGTTGGTTTTGCTTTCACCACATCCACCCCAGCAAATGTGTGATTAATTAATGATGTAAATTTGATTTAGCCACACCTCAATAAATCACACAGCCGGGAGGAAGATGGTTAGGGGTTCAATGAACGGATGGAAAGTGGGATTTGAAGGAAAGGTTTGACAAAGATAAACATTACACATGGACAACCCATTCATCTTGCCAGCCGAGCATCATAAATCTGTAATGGGAGGAAAAGGAAATGCATGCATGATGATGAGTACTCGACTAGTACAGATATATCAAATTGTCTATCTGTTCTGCAGTAAATAGTTCAGTTAAGCTTACACAAAAGATCCCTTCCTAACAGGCAGATTGGGCTTGAGTCGCATACCACAAACTGATGCCTATCTCGGAAAGTCCCTTTTCTCACAGGGATCGGCTCAGTCAAAAGGTTTGTCATTTTCTTGTTTGCTACTCCTACAACTTGCATTGATTGTTCCGGGAGGGGTAGGTTGGGAACTACTGCAGATCTAACAGTAGAACGGGTAGCACCAGTGTCAACCAAAAAGGTGGTAGGATGCCCGTCAATGTCAGCTTCTACAAACGGTCACCTCTGGTCTACCTCCTAGACTGCCCCAAGAGTGCAGTCTTCCTCCCCCCTAAGGCACCGTCATACCAACGAGTCAGGACTGTACTCGTCAAGCCCATCAAAGAGAGACATCTGCTGGTATGTCCGAGTCCCTTGCGGGATTCTCGGTGGCTGGGGAACCTGCGCTTGTGGAACCAATGTCCTCCCTTTCATCGATCTTGGCTTTGTCACAGTATTAATCATTTCAGGCACCTGCACTGTCTCTCCCTCCTGCTGCAACTGATTTGCTGGGTTCAATGGACACTCGCATTTCCAATGCCCGATTTGGGGCCATATGTAGGTGGCCAAATACATGCCCTAAGGGCATGTATGTGTGCCACATGGCACACAAGCCAGAATCAGGGGTGCAACAGGGTGTCAAGGTGACACCCTGTCCCCATTGAGAAATCGGTAATTTTACTGAATCGGTATTTACCGATTCGGTAATTGCCATTGATTCCTATGGGCCTCAAGGCCCATAGGAATCAATGGCAATTACCGAATCGGTAAATACCGATTCGGTAATTACCGAATCTTACCGATTCGGTAATTGTTACTGAATAATTAACTACATGGCATTTACCGATTTGTAAATACCGAATCGGTAACATTCGGTATTTACGATTCGGTAAATGCCATTTACCTACATATGGCCCTTGGTGACAAAGATCACATGCAGTGGTCTTCTTCAGTGTCGCCACATCCATTCCCGTTTTGGAGTCTACTTGTTTTCCCTTTCCCTGATCCTGACCATTCTGTGCTCCTCCCTGATTACTTCCCTGTTTTCTCCCTAATGTTACTCCACTTGGCTGCTTCTGGAGTCCCTTATCAGCAGCTTGCATCTGGACTAACATCAGCTTATCTTTAAGCTTTCTATGTTTCGAGTCCACCTCATCACTGCAATACCTGGCATATCGCAGTATCTCATCCCCTGGCTTGTTCTGCCAACAGATCAAATGCTGCTGAATAATAAGTCTAATCTCTTGTCTCAGACCCAAACCAAACTTTGAAATGAACTGTCCCATGTCTTTAGGGTCTAACGTATCTAACCCACTGTACTGTTTAAAGACTTGCAAAAGTCTTTCATAATACTCATGTACCGTCCCCTTCGGCTCCTGAACCGTTCGATCTATCTTGACCCAATCAATGTCCTGTGGCGCTACCTTGGACTTCAGCCATGTGATCATCTGTTCAAACTTCTTCATGACAATAGGCGAAGGACCATTTGTAACAGAATCCCTAACTGGTTTATAAGTAGGCCAATCAATAGCAACTTTACAAGCTGCCCACAAATCGCTCGGAACTTCAATGTCAAACAGCGTATTCATATCAAACCACAACAACTTTGAGATCTTAACATAGCGATCAACCTGTTTGTACCATTCAACTGGTTTCTCCCTCAACTTAGGGAAGTCATTTATGAACGCTGCTAAGTCACCTCTACTCCAAGGCACATACCTTCTACTAGCTTCCTCCCGCAAAGGGTAATTCTGTACTCCCAACACTCCCCCTCCCGGAGGTGGTGTCTCTCCTACGCTCTTTTTAGCACTCTTCTTTTTGGACCATCTTTCTTCCCACTTTTTGAGCATTTTCCATGCGCGTATCCCTATAATCAGTTCCCGAATGTCCTTAATCCAATGACCCTCTTCTTTTCCAGTTCCTGCTCACTGTATTGCAACATGTTACCCCCTTGTAACATCTTTGATTTGGACAAATCCACCTTGTACCTCTTCGCTAAGGCAGACATTTTCTCATGTGCCCAACTTGTGCCCACCTTGCCTTTTCGAGTCACATCCTTTGCTACAAACAATAACTCATCTGGTTCATAATGCTCCACTCTCTCCAGAGGTAAGTTTCCTTCGATTATCTCATCTACCTCTGCTTTCAGTCTCACTACATCCAGCATCTTTGCCCTTATGTCCGCTTTCAGAGTCCCTCTACTAGATGCACCATTCAATTCTTCGCTTCCACTGCTCTGTTCTCTACACCTATTCCCTTCGGCTGTATCCATAAGGACTGGTTTGATCCCAACTTACTGTCATCCTGTCATTCCGATTCCTCACGGGTGGCTCCCACATTCTTAGGTCTGATCTCGAATCGGCAAGGGATCTCGGCCTCGCCGTCCTTATCTCCATCTGTCCCCTTGATGAGTCTTCAGTGACTGGCAATGGTGTACTCAATTCGCTGGGTCTCGGCAATTGAGCTATCACGCTCACTGTGCCATTCCCTTCAGAGCTAGTTCTCTCTCCTATTACTGACTGTGATGAATTTCCATTTCTCACCTGATCTGGATCGCATACTGACACTATGGGACCAATGGTGGCATTTTAGAGTCCTAAAGTTAGGAGTCCTAACTTTAGGACTCCTAAATGCCTTCTGTGAATACTGAAAGTCTTAAAGTTAGGCTTTTTCTCAGTTTAGGAGTCCTAAAGTTAGGACTCCTAACTTTAGGACTCCTAAATGACTTCTGTGTATACGAAATGAGTAAGTGCCTACTGTGAATACCAAAATGGTCGTAAGTTTAGGATTTTGTCTTAAGTTAGTTCTGTGAATCGGGCCCACTGTTCTTGGAAATGGGCCGCTACACCCGCTCTAGTAAAAGTACTGGGCTGGTCCGTTAACTCTGGTATTTCAGGGTGATATATTAGATGAACCTCTCGCAACGGAAACTGAGATACCAAGGTAGGACTCTTCTCATGCAACCTGCCCCTATACACAATTAACGTTGTGATTTTCTCAAAAACTTGGCCAGGCTCCATACCGCCAGCATACACGCCCTTATCTTGGATCAACCTCCCGACTATCATTAAATAAGGTAGTGCCTTCTACCAGTTCTAGAAGTATAGCTATGAATAATAAATCCAATTTACCTTCACAAAGTCAACAGGTGCCTATGTCTTTTATATCTGGTGCACTTATGAGAAATTTGTTTGTATTGATAATTCTTGCAGATTAGATGTATGCATAAAATTGAAAAAAAACGTGAATATTTTTAGACTTTATTGCTCGACAAATAAGTCCAGGACCAACTGTTTTTGTACCACTTGATACCAAGGTCCACGGATATTTATTGAGTTACCCCGTTAAGTTATAATGGAATGTAAAACATGAGGCCGGTATTTTTCTCTGGGAAAGGTGGCAACCCTATTTCTGCTCCAGGACCCAGATTCTCTCTCCAACATTGTTGCCAGTCTGCATTTACGTAGCTTGAGTTTCCCTCTTTTGATCAAACTGGAAAACTTGCCAAGTCACAAAGCGATTTCTATGTTATTTCAACATAAAAGCACCAATAGTATTTCTTTACCAGCATAAACGTCACTTTTACTGCTCACAAAACCTGGCTTTACATCTTTAAAATAATTGTGTATTGTATACATTTTCATATGTGTGAATTAATCTTCTATCAGGGATAGCTGTTACGGGACAAGAGGCCCTGACAGTTCGGACACATACACAAACATAGTTGGTAAAAACAAATCTTTTCTCAGCCACTTCAAATTATGACTCATAGAGCTGGGCGGTCACACTTAGAAGAGCACCACACACATCTCACAGACAAACACACACACAGACACACACAGAGACAGACACACACACACGCACACACAGACACACACACGCAGACACGCACACACACATACACACACACACACAGACAGACACACACACGCACACACAGACAGACACACACACGCACACACACACATACACACGCACACACAGACACACACGCACAGACACGCACACACAGACTGACACACACACGCACACAGACACACACACAGACACGCTCACACACACACACACGCACACACAGACACACACACACAGACACGCACACACAGACAGACACACACACAGACACGCACACACAGACACGCACACACACACACGCACACACAGACACACACACAGACACACACACGCACACAGACACACACACGCACACACGCACACACACACACACAGACAGACACAAACACGCACACAGACACACACACACACGTGCACACCCAGACACACACACACAGACACGCACACACACACAGACACACACACACAGAGACATGCACACACACACAGGTGTGCAGCTCTGGTCCCTGCTTTTTCTCAGAGAAGCCAGTCTCATGCACAGACCTCGATGCACAAGAAACAAAAACTAAAATTTTAAAGAGCTAAGGATGCGCGAGATTACACAGAATTAAATCCCCTTGAGTGACATTTCTCAAAAGTAGTCGAAGATGGACCCTGTTTGGTGTTTGCTTAAGAAACCAGGAAGTAGAAGTTTTCTGACTGTGAGTGTCTTAACACCCACGTCTGTGTCTTTGCCGGCGCCAATGCTTGTTTCTCATATGAGACCCTGTCATGGACTCAAACAGCCATGTCTGTTTCTTTGCAGGCGCCAATGCTTGTTTCCCATAACACCCATGTCTGTGTGTTTACAGGCGCCAATGCTTGTTTCCTATAACACCCACGTCTGTGTGTTTACAGGCGCCAATGCTTGTTTCCCATAACACCCATGTATGTGTGTTTGCAGGCGCCAATGCTTGTTTCCCATAACACCCATGTCTGTGTGTTTACAGGCGCCAATGGTTGTTTCCCATAACACCCATGTCTGTGTCTTTACAGGCCCCAATGCTTGCTTCCCATAACACCCATGTCTGTGTGTTTACAGGTGCCATTGCTTGTTTCCCATAACACCCATGTCTGTGTGTTTACAGGCGCCAATGCTTGTTTCCCATAACACCCATGGCTGTGTGTTTGCAGGCGCCAATGCTTGTTTCCCATAACACCCATGTCTGTGTGTTTACAGGCGCCAATGCTTGTTTCCCTGCTGGACCTGGAGGCGGCGGTTCCGTCATCGGCCACCAGAGGGCGCTCCTCGCCTGCTGATGAATCCACTGAGCTGCACATGGGATGAAAGGAGAAGGGTTTCCTCTTCTGGGTCAGCGGCGGCAGAGACAGCACTAGTAGTGTTGACATCACTTCCTGGCTCTCCTGGTGTGTGCAGCCTGCTGCAGAGGAGGAACGAGCCCTGTCTGTCTGTGCAACGACCTTCATCTACAGACCCCCCCAGACCCCAGATCTGCCCTTGCCCCCCCTCAGACCCCAGATCTGCCCCCTCAGACCCCAGATCTGCCCCTGCCCCCCCTCAGACCCCAAATCTGCCTCTGCCCCCCCTCAGACTCCAGATCAGCCCCCCTCAGACCCCAGATCTGCCCCCCAAGACCCCAGATTTGCCCCTGCCGCCCCCTCAGATCCCAGATCTGCCCCTGCCACCCCTCAGACTCCAGATCAGCCCCTGCTCCCCCCTCAGACCCCAGATCTGCCCCTACCGCCCCTAAGACCCCAGATCTGCCCCCCCCCCACAGACCCCCAGGAGGAGGAGAGAGCCTGGACACGTCTGCACAGGTCTCTGCTCAGGTAGGAGATTGTCAGCACCTTCTGCTGTGTTTGTAGAAATAGACTGAATAATCCTGGAGGGAATCTCTGCAGGAGCCGGGCTGAGCTGGGCTCTTCTATCCAGGGCTCCTGGGGCTGAGCTAGGCTCTTCTATCCGGGGGCCCCTGGGGCTGAGCTGTCTATCCGGGGGCCCTGGGGCTGAGCTCGGCTCTTCTATCTGGGGCCCCTGGGGCTGAGCTCGGCTCTTCTATCCAGAGCCCCTGGGGCTGGGCTCTCCTATCCGGGGCCCCTGGGGTTGAGCTGGGCTCTTCTTTCCCGGGCCCCTTGGTTTGAGCTGGGCTCTTCTATCCGGGGCCCCTGGGGTTGAGCTGGGCTCTTCTATCCGGGGCCCCTGGGATTGAGCTGGGCTCTTCTATCCGGGGCCCCTGGGGCTGAGCAGGGCTCTTCTATCTGGGGGTCCTGGCGCTGAGCTGGGCTCTTCTATCCGGTGGAACCTGGAGCTGATCTGGGCTCTTCTATCCGGGACCCCTGGGGCTGAGCTGGGCTCTTCTATCTGGGGGGCCCTGGGGCTGAGCTCGGCTCTTCTATCCGGGGACCCCGGGTCTGAGCTGAGCTCTTTTATCCGGGCTGTTCTTTCCTTAGTACATCAGGTAGAACCGCCCATGACGGCGTGCCATGGGTAGTACGGTTGATACTTCATCTCATTTGTAGATCTAGGGCTGGTGCAGCCTTGTACTCATTTGTTCTTGCCTTAGTACATCAGGTAGAACCGCCCATGACGGCGTGCCATGGGTAGTACGGTTGATACTTCATCTCATTTGTAGATCTAGGGCTGGTGCAGCCTTGTACTCATTTGTTCTTGCCTTAGTACATCGGGTAGTACCGCCCATGACGGCGTGCCATGGGTAGTACGGTTGATACTTCATCTCATTCCTAGATCTAGGGCTGGTGCTGCCTTGTACTTATTTGTTCTTGCCTTAGTACATCGGGTAGTACAGCCCATGACGGCGTGCCATGGGTAATACGGTTGATACTTCATCTCATTCCTAGATCTAGGGAGGGTGCAGCCTTGTACTCATTTGTTCTTGCCTTAGTACATCGGGTAGTACCGCCCATGACGGCGTGCCATGGGTAGTACGGTTGATACTTCATCTCATTCCTAGATCTAGGGCTGGTGCAGCCTTGTACTCATTTGTTCTTGCCTTAGTACATCGGGTAGTACCGCCCATGACGGCGTGCCATGGGTAATACGGTTGATACTTCATCTCATTCCTAGATCTAGGGCTGGTGCTGCCTTGTACTTATTTGTTCTTGCCTTAGTACATCGGGTAGTACAGCCCATGACGGCGTGCCATGGGTAATACGGTTGATACTTCATCTCATTCCTAGATCTAGGGCTGGTGCTGCCTTGTACTTATTTGTTCTTGCCTTAGTACATCGGGTAGTACAGCCCATGACGGCTTGCCATGGGCTGTATGGTTGATACTTTATCTCATTCCTAGATCTAGGGAGGGCGCAGCCTTGTACTCATTTGTTCTTTCCTTAGTACATCAGGTAGTACCGCCCATGACGGCGTGCCATGGGTAGTACGGCGGATACTTCTTTTCATTCTTAGATCTAGGGCTGGTGCAGCCTTGTACTCATTTGTACTTTCCTTAGTACATCGGGTAGTACTGCCCATGACGGCGTACTACCCATGACGATGAGTATAGTGTCTGCCAGTGATTACTGGCTATGTTCTAAGTTCATATATATTCTTTTACTATTTCTTTACCAAGTGCTAATTCTAACAGTGGCCCACTTGGCCCAGTCATGTGTAAATAATCCCTTGTAAATATTGCCGGTTCCAGTTGGCACAATGTATATTGTGTGATTATTATCTGATGTGTTTTGAGAATACAAAGGCTAGATTTTATATAACCTTGTGTGGAGTTCCTTTTGTGGGGGGCCTGGGATGTTGTTGCTGGTGGGTGCGTGCGCAAATGCTTTACACATTGCCTCCTGGATAAGCCTTACTGCTCGTGCCAAGCTACCAAGGGGGTGAGCAGGGGTTATCTTTGGAGTGTAACTCCCTTTCCCTAACTAGAGTGGTGGTCTCTGCCTGGCTTTGGGGCCAGCCTCTCCCAACCAGAGATCCCATTTCTAACAAGGAGGAACTCCTGGAGATGTCAAAAAGAAAGGAGGGGCAGTGACATTTTGCGTTATGTATGTACTATGTTTTGACCTAGTTACTACTTATGGGTGAACTTCAGTGATCGGCTTACAGAGCGCAATATCCACAAACCTTATAAGCTGTGCGCATCAGTGAAACTGCATGAAACTTTAGCAATGAAAATTTAGGCCAATACGTACAGTCCCAGAAACTTTATTTGCTGTGCGCATCAGCGGAACCATCAGCCCGATTACTGATGGCACATATTTATACAGGGAGGAGTCACTTTAGTCTGGTGCTCAATTACATGTGTAGATGTGAGTCTGGTGGTGCCTGATAACTGAAAGGCACATATTTATTTACATACAATTTCATATATGTATGATTTATTATTCCTATTACAGCGCCTTCTACCTTGAGAAGACCCATTCTAGACCAGTGTGTGGACAAAACCCATGCCGACAAATCGAGGACAAAGGGATCGGGACATGGTCTAGGGACACTGACAACAAATCCTACATCAAACTTAATGTTTAACCGATGGAGAGCTATGAGCGACCTGAAGGGTAATACTGAGAAAAAGTAACCTGGAGAATTGCTGCAAATTAAAATAAATTTAAAAAAAAACTAATAAAGAACTACATAACCACAGCTGTGTGACCTGGAAGCCGATTGTTTCTCAATATATCCCTAGTTTGTGATTACCTTACAGTGCTCACATTATCATCCACGCTGGAAGAGATGGGAGCCTGGGGTGTCTGGTCACAGAAGCTCATTTACATACAAAGGGGGTGACAGCCTGTTCACAACGCACAGCACAACTTGTTTACGTAAAGTGCTTGTACACAGAACAGGGTAAAGTCTTGTGTCTCTTTTTTTCATTTTCTTTATTATATCCTGCACCTCGCTCTCTTCTTCTCTTTCTCTCATTTCAATTCATCATAAATTACTCAAATTCACTATTGCTTTATCAGCACGGCACAAGTCGGGGGTAGCCACAGTTTGAAGGGGTCCCCGTACTATTATCTAGAAACAGGACTCAGTTCCACCTAGCTCCTTAGCCTGCAACTGATAATTGTTACTTTGTGCCCCAGCACTGCAGACACAGGCCTCTGAGTGTTTGTTTGTGTGAGTGGCGCAGGAGAGGAACAGAGAACTTGACAAAATTAGCCCTTCTATTGCTTAATACATTGTAAATGTGAAACACTTTGGGTCTTAGGGGCTGGATAAAGATTAACATCAGGAAACAATCGCAAATTAAAAGCACATTTTATTTATTCGCTGAAAACTCTTTAAAAATGTAATTTCCAAGTTCCACATATCTTTTTAAAAATATTTACACTTTCAGTAATTTCCAAGTTTAGTTACAAACTAATAGCGGAGAAAACACATGATGTATAAAAACTGAAACCAAAAACGTATTTTTACGTTATTTTATGTTTCTTTTTTTTTGTTTTTAAAACAGGCCGTCAACCTTTCACATGAAATTATTATAAGGGCCTGACATCACTTTTGTGATGTCACTACATGTGACGTCACTGTGATTTGCATATGATGATGGGCTCCTTCACTATTTTCCTTACTTGTGCCCTGTTTATTTGCATGACATGGTTCTATAGGTATTAAAAATAAACATATAAATTCACAGGTGTTCAGCACGTTTCTCTGGTGATGCCACACATTGACATGTATTCGGCTGCTTCTTCTATTTTTAGGTGAGTACAAAGAACGTGTCGTTCCCCCTCCTTCCATTTCTCTCTTTTTCTCCCCTTTTCTTTGTCTCTCTCGCTCTCTTCATCTCTTCCCTCTCTATCTCCCACACACTCCTGTTAGCATTAGCTTCATGAATGTCACTGCCACTTCTGGCATTCATACGACAAATCCTTCAAAACATTTGAGGACAAGGGATAATCAGTGTGGAAGACGAGTTGCTGGGAGTGCAACTGATTGTCCTGGCACATATATGCTTTTGATGTGGGATTTCGCTATTTCATCACATTCTTCAAACAGAGTCTGCTGCTTACAGTGGCTCAATTCTGGTAAAAAGTAGAGTTTGGCAAGTCACAAAATGAATAGGGAGAGCCAAGTCGGAGTGGAGCCACAGGATCTAAAAATAGGTTATTTCTTAAACACCTGTGTTTCCCTTTAGTTCATTACATATACTGCAGTGGCATTTGTTAATAGTAATACATACATTTTACCAATGAAGCTTCATATATCCAGAGCCCTGACAACATGTCCACTCTGGGTGTGTCGGGTTTATAGGTTTTATCACTATTTCGACAAGTTAGCTAAAAATACCATTGTTAGTCCCAGTATTGTTCAGTGTTGCTTTTACGGGAAGTGTGATCAGGTGCGATTGAATTTTTTTCTTTGTATCTCTTCTTCATCAAATAAAAATGAAGAATGTTTCTTTTAATCCACATTGTGTTACTTCCCACTATGTATCCTGGTGCATCATGTTGCTTTGCTTTGTGTATGGAAGTGAACAATCTCTGGAAACAAACACTTTTATAACTCTGCAAATACTGATATCTGTTTTTCTTCTTTACTGCTAGTCGGGTCTTCTATCAAAAGCCCTTCACACTTTCAGTGCCCTTCTATGTTTTCTCCCTGTGTGTTTGCTGATGACTTTGTAGCTCTGATAATCGACTAAAGATCTTCCCACATTCATTGCACTTGAATGGTTTTTCTCCTGTGTGAGTTCGCTGGTGATACCTTAATGCTGAAGATCCGCAAAAGCTACTGTCACATTCACTACAATCGGGTTTTTCCCCTGTGTGTGTTCGCTGATGACTTCTTATGTGTGATCACCGACTATAGCTCTTCACACATTCACTGCACTTGAATGGCTTTTCCCCTGTGTGTGTTTGATTATGTCTTTGTAGGGTTAATAACTGACTAAAGCTCTTTACACATTCACTGCACTTGAATTGTTTTTCCCCTGTGTGTGTTCGATTATGTGTTTGAAGGTGTGATAACCGACTAAAGCACTTTGCACATTCACTGCACTTGAATGGTTTTTCCCCTGTGTGTGTTCGATTATGTGTTTGAAGGTGTGATAACCGACTAAAGCACATTGCACATTCACTGCACTTGAATGGTTTTTCCCCTGTGTGTGTTCGATTATGTGTTTGAAGGTGTGATAACCGACTAAAGCACTTTGCACATTCACTGCACTTGAATGTTTTTTCCCCTGTGTGTATTCGCTGATGTTTTTGCAGGTTTGATAAGTGAATAAAGCACTTTGCACATTCACTGCACTGGTATGGTTTTTTCCCAGAGTGTGTTCGCTGATGTCCTTGTAGGTATTCTAATCGACTAAAGCTCTTCCCACATTCACTGTAGTTGAATGGTTTTTCCCCTGTGTGTGTTCGCTGATGACTTTGGAGGTTTGATAACTGACTAAAGCACTTCCCACATTCACTGCACTTGAATGGTTTTTCCCCCATGTGTGTTCGCTGATGACTTTTTAGGTCTGATAACTGACCACAGCTCTTCCCACATTCATTGCACTTGAATGGTTTTTCTCCTGTGTGAGTTCGCTGATGATACCTTAATGCTGAAGAGCTGCGAAAACTACTGTCACATTCACTACAATGATAGGGTTTTTCTCCCGTGTGTGTTCGCTGATGACTTTGTAGGTATGATAAATGACTAAAGCACTTTGCACATTCAGTGCACTTGAATGTTTTTTCCCCTGTGTGTGTTCGATTATGTATTTGAAGGTGTGATAACCGACTAAAGCACTTTGCACATTCACAGCACTTGAATGGTTTTTCCCCTGTGTGTATTCGGTGAGGTGTTTGGAGATTTATTAAGCGACTAAAGCACTTTGCACATTCACTGCACTGGTATGGTTTTTCCCCTGCGTGCGTTCGCTGATGACTTTGTAGGTCTGATAACTGACTAAAGCTGACCTGCCTGAGCCGTGTTGGAGGCTCACTCGACTTGCTCCCTGAAATTGCTGGAAATCACCCACACCTTGCCGGACCCGCTGCGCGGGTCCGGCTGCGCCAGGAGACACCCTGTGGAGGCGCTGGGAGGGGAGCGCTGTTCAGGAAGAACTTCGTCCACCGGCAGGGCTGCGAGCAGGCTAGCAGGGACTCCATTGTCCAGGAGTCCCTGCGTGCTACACCTGTGGCCGCTCTCCCTGCCGGCCACGCCCCCTGACAGCCGCTGAAATCTGCCTCGCCCTCTCTACCCAGCGGGAAACGTTGTTGCTGACCTGCCTGAGCCGTGTTGGAGGCTCACTCGACTTGCTCCCTGAAATTGCTGGACATCTTGGGAAATCACCCACACCTTGCCGGACCCGCTGCGCGGGTCCCACTCTGCGGGTCCCGCTGCGTCAGGAGACACCCTGTGGAGGCGCTGGGAGGGGAGCGCTGTTCAGGCAGAACTTCGTCCACCGGCAGGGCTGCGAGCAGGCTAGCAGGGACTCCATTGTCCAGGATTCTCTGCGTGCTACACCTGTGGCCGCTCTCCCTGCCGGCCACGCCCCCTGACAGCAGCTGAAATCTGCCTCGCCCTCTCTACCCAGCGGGAAACGTTGTTGCTGACCTGCCTGAGCCGTGTTGGAGGCTCACTCGACTTGCTCCCTGAAAATGCTGGACATCTTGGGAAATCACCCACACCTTGCCGGACCCGCTGCGCGGGTCCCGCTGCGCGGGTCCCGCTGCACCAGGAGACACCATGTGGAGGCGCTGGGAGGGGAGCGCTGTTCAGGAAGAACTTCGTCCACCGGCAGGGCTGCGAGCAGGCTAGCAGGGACTCCATTGTCCAGGAGTCCCTGCGTGCTACACCTGTGGCCGCTCTCCCTGCCGGCCACGCCCCCCGCCCCACTCTCGCCCTATTCTATTGGGCGGAGTAACCGCTGCGCGGGAGCGCGCGGGAGCGACCGGGGCGAAGACCGGGCAAAGAGTGGGCCGTTTGAGGCCGTTCGAGTACGGCAGAGTCCGGCCCGGGCCCACCCCCCCTGGCCGTTTGGAAGTATTTAGCATACAAACCTTTGCCTCTTGGGTTTGCAAGGACGGTCTAAAGGTAACTGTGTGATCTCTTATCTTACCCACATCGTACAATGCCCTTAAGGTCAGGTAAAGAACGCACAGTCCAAATCCATACTACCAAGGGAGTCGTATCAGGCCCCCTTGACGCCTTTATCACACGGGCTACGGGGATATTGGAGAAGGAAATTGCCATGGTCGAAAAAAGACTCTCGCTTGATCTTATCAGAGGAAAGCGTTCATCGCTGGGGGAACTAGCTACCATTACCAGCCCCGTAACTCATGCTGCTTTCAACTGTGTCCAAACATCCTCCACGGACGCTATTGTCCATCTAGAAAGCGGGGGGGTGAGTCCTACTGCTTCTACTTTGGAGGAAGATGGGTACAGTGCAGATGACTCAGAAGTTAGCCAGAGGGCCGATTTACAGATTAGCGGGGGGCTTGAACCTAGCCAGATATCTGGATACCTACCCCTTAATGTCTCTAATACTGTTGACATCGTGGATTCCCTAAACACTAACACTGACTTTAACACCAAAAAGAGAAAACAAGATTCTAGACTGTCGGAGGGGAGAGAACGAAAGATCCCAAAAATAAAAGATGCCCCAGATAAAGGGAGTCAGGGCTCGGAGTATCCTGTTGACATACAAAATCCCTCTGCGTTTTTTAATATGTTGTGCCCTTCCCTCACTACACTGGGCTCTTCAAACACCTGCCCCACGTGCCTTAATAGTGATGAAATACTGCTAGTAAAAATGGAGGCCATGTTCAAAACTTCATTACTACCGGTCTTGGAGCGGACAAGGCTAATGACCTCTAAAATCGACAGCATGGAAGCCGTAATCAATTCAAACCATGCCATGCTACAAAAATTATCTGGTACTAGTCACATAGGAGTTAGCAAAATACAAACAGCCCCAAAAAACTTAGTTAGTAATAATATGGCAACAAGCAATACAGCTCATAATAAAACACCAAGGCCAAATATCAATATGCCCACAGGGGGGTAGAAGCAAAAAGCCACATCCTCTAAACCATCTACGAGCACTTTAACACAGGTACCCAAGACAACGGTTACTGAGAGACATAATTCCCGTGGGCATCAAAGTACTGGGCCACCGCCTCAAGTTAAAATAAACCCTGCCCCCCCCGCCCCCAGCCACATAGAGATATAGTTGGCCAACGCAGTAACAATAACCATAAGGAAGGGAGACACAGAAGATTTACCACCCCCGCGCTGATCTACCTGTTGAAGCAACTCAACACACAATAGTCTTGACAGGTGTTGCCCCACTAAAACCTGGCAGTAAGGAGTCGGAGGGAGATTGTATTTTGATTTCGTTCAAAGACCCATGGGTGGTTGACTCTATCTGCAGAGAAGCTAGATTTGCTAGACAGGGGGATGTCCAAACTTTGGCCCTATCGTATTTTTACCCACATAGGCAAAGACCCATCCAACCATATCCCACCTTCCGTCAGCCCCCAGCTATAAGATTCCCCCTGGCATTAACCCCTCTTGACCGCCAACGCCCATTCCTTTTCAACCATTTTGGCCCCCTTTCTGACCTTGAGGCCATAGATTGACTTCACACAACGCTTTGTGAGTCCTCCCTTGTTAAAGTAGTTGGTCATGAGCCAATAAGGTGTAGTATGGAGACCTTACACCCAAATGATAACTTAGATGCAGTTAAGGGAGGTCTTGAGACAAGGGCAATTAATCTACCTGCATCCAAAGATGATCTAGATGCTATGTTAAATGCTAATTCCATGGACAATCTCAAGTTCACGGAGAACAAGAAGGATAGGGGGCGCAAGCAGGCACCTATCCTAGTTTCATCTTTGCAACCTCCCCCTGTGGTCCCAATCATTGACAATCTAAAAATCTTATCATGGAATATCGCAGGAATTAAGGCCCGCATGTCCTCTGCAGATTGGCTGGAATTTGTGGACAAATATGACATTATTTTGCTCCAAGAAACCTGGGCAACCGAACCAGTCTTTAAGTTGGGTTATGCAAATTTCTTTAAACCTGCGATTAAAGGGGGTAAAGGACGTGCCTCAGGTGGTTTATTGATTTGGGTGAAGCAGTCATTGGGCCTTTATCCAACAGAGTTTCATGTCCAGCATCCGGATCTCCTTTTAATTAAACTGAGTAAGGCTAATCAACATGATCTGCACCTTTTCAACATATATGCCAGAGGTATGCCTGGTGGCCGTAGCCCGCCGTTGCTGAACGTTATCGACCACAAACTTGCTGAAATAGGCAGTGGGAATGCCATCATCTTAGCTGGAGACCTAAATTGCACCATAGAGCCATTGCTAGATATGGGGGACAGTTGGAGCTCGGCTGAGGATGCTGTTTGGGACATACCTGATCTGTTGGTTGATAAAATGGCTAAAGCAACTGAGGCAGCAGTGAACTGGATGGCCCTATGCTTAAATAGGGGATTCCGAGCTTGTAATGGCCGCACAAGTTCGGATAAAGAAGCTAATTGTACCTTTGATAATGGACTAAGGCGGAGCCGCATTGACTACGTTTTGTTAAAATTGGAATATTGGCCTTCACTAGTAGATATGGTAGTAATACAACGTCCGGAAAGCGACCATCATCCGCTGTTATTATCATTGAAACTGCCAGATATAAAGAGACTAGACGAGCCTACTTTTTCACAAACAGGGGAAGTTTTGTTAACCAATGACAGGAGGAGGTTGAAATGGTCTAGGATAATGGAGGATGAATCCTTATGGGACAATGTTAACACAATGGCTAAAAATGTGTACAATGACATGTTAAAAATTGATTTGTTGGGGGGAAGTCCGGACTTGGCAAACAGTGTTATCAATCTCCACACTAGTTGCTTTGACCATCTAAAGTCCCTACTTTCCCTCCCTTGTGGAAGTGTTCCCATCAAAGCCAATTCTCTTCGCCAAAAATGGTATAACAAAAAATGTAGGGAGGCCCATTCTGATCTTATTAAAACTATCAAATCTCGTGATATGGTTGCAGTCAAAGCGGCTAGGCTGCATTATAGAAAAACCCAGTGGGAATCTAAACGGGAGTGGGAGGACAGGTTTTGGTTAGATCTCTTGGACGCCTCCACCTCGAATAATCAGAAAAAGTTCTGGGACCTAGTCAAGTGGGGGAAGGATCCAGACTCGAGCACCCCGGCCAACCATGTACCCTTAGATGAGTGGGTAACATTCTACTCTGCCCAATTCAGAGCCGATAATTCCAAACCCTTAAAAACTACGAGTACGACACTCCCGCTAAACACCCACGGGGAGAAACTCATTTTTTCAGTATCAGAGACCGAGCTGGCATTAGGCTTGACCCTGCGAGGGAAAGCTCCGGGCATGGATCTTATCCCAGCGGACCTGTTTAAATCAAACCCAGCCTTGTGGCTCCCTTACATGACCATGATCGCTAACTCTTTAGTCAAAGGAGCTACAATCCCAAAATCATGGAAGGGAGCTGAGATAATTCCAATATTCAAAAAAGGTGACAGGTCCAACCCAGGGAATTACCGCCCTATCAGTCTCATTGATTCCATACAAAAAATCATCGCACGTATTGTCTTGGGACGGGTGCAGGGCTGGATCGAATCTGAGGACATATTATCTCCTATGCAGGCGGGCTTTAGATCAGGCATAAGCACCATAGATCAGGTGTTTAGATTATGCCTGATCTATTGGAAAGTGGTCTTGCTTGGCGGCGGTACCATCTTTGCTGCATTCATTGACCTCAAGTCCGCCTTCGATCTAGTGCCAAGGGACAAACTGTGGGGAGTGATGGAAAATCTAGGTTGTCCTCCAGAACTACTTGACCTCATAATTAAATTCCATGGGGATAATTATGCGAGGGTGAGGTGGGGAGGCCAGGGCCAAGTGACGGAAACATTTCCCGTAACTAGAGGTGTCCGTCAGGGGTGCGTCCTGGCACCAACACTCTTCCTCTTATTCATCGATCAAGTGGTGAAATTTTTTATGGACACCCCCACTGATGCACCAATGCTGGCTGGGAAGAGATTCCCACTGCTCATCTTCGCCGATGACACCCTACTCCTCTCTAGAACACGCAGCGGACTGCAGCGGGCCTTGGACCGCTTTGAGGAGTTTTGTGCCATTAACAATCTTGCGGTGAACGTGGGTAAAACAAAGTTCATGGTTTTTTCTAGAAATCATTCTGTCCGGAGCTCTGTGAGCTTGAATGGCGTTAATCTCGAGCAAGTCGAGACTATGCCCTACCTGGGGGTTACTCTTGACAGCCGCTTGAGATGGAAAGATCAAATTAATACTCAACATCTCAAGCTCGCACGGTTAACGGGCTGTCTTATAAAAGAGCAAAAGAGATCCATCACTAAGCGGGTTCTCCCAGCTCTCAAGATCTATGACGCCAAAATCACCACTACTATCCTATATGGCGCAGATCTCTGGGGCCATATGGATCTCCTTAATCTCTTTAAAACCCAATGTAAGTTCTTACGGAACCTGGTAGGCTTACCACAGTCGACTCCATCAATCCCGCTCTGTTTGGACCTGGGGTGCCTACCGATTAACGAGATGGCTAGATTTAGGCTGGTGGCCCTTTGGAGGCGAATATGGACCTCCCCTGACCTGTCTCTATTCGCGAAAGAACTTGCAGAAGTCAGGTCAATCAGTGGATCTGGAAAAATCCCATGGCTTCAAGCTGTAAAAAACATCCTCATTGACATGGGGTTAGTACAGCTTTGGATATCTCCCTCATCCAATGCTTTCCTTCTAAACAGGAGTTTAAAGCCTTGTATTGGGCCTCTGTTCGTCTAAATCGAGTTTCACTCTCCAGCAATACTAGCCTCACGGGCAGGTTTCTTACATTCAAGCTAGACCTGTCCCGTGAGCCCTATTGGGATATAATAACCAAACCACTGGACAAGAAACTGTACCATCAGTTCAGAGTGGGTGCTCTTCCCTTGAATACTTTTGTAAACAAATGGTCTACGGGGGTGTCAAATTTCTGTAAAGGCTGCCCGGGCCAGAAAGAATCAGAGGGCCATTTTCTTTTTGCCTGCCCCCGTTATTTGGTGCCACGAAAGAAATGGTTAAAACCACTGTTTCAGCGTTTACCATTTAGAAAATCTGCCGATGCCATCTGGGCGCTAAAGATTAACACCTCTGAGGTCTTTGTAGTGAGCCTAGCTAAATATCTGGGGTGGGCCTGGCTCATAAGGTTAAAACCTATGACAAAGTTGCCAGAGCCCGTAAATAGTGTTTCATAAAGTGATATACTGTTTACTGCCTAAACACTCATTTTCTACTATTTGCATTGTCGCATTTTATATCATGCATTGGTTTCCCATTGAGTGATATGACTTGATATGTATTATTAAACCTCTATGTCCTTATTCAGGTTTCTCACCCTAGATGTTTAATACTTTTTCTTAACTTCTTAACTCCTTTAAAATCAATTTATCTTAGGTTATTATTGTGTGGTTTATATGGTTTGCTTCACATGTATATAGCCTTTGCTCACTAATGTTTTGTACTTCTTCTTTTTTTTTTGCTAAGAGTTTTTTAACTTACTGTTTTTTAATTTATTATAATGTGTCTTTTATGATTTGCCAAAAATCGAAATAAAGACTTGAAACCTGACTAAAGCTCTTCATACATTCACTGCACTTGAATGGCTTTTCCCTTGTGTGTGTTCGCTGATGTCTTTGTAGGTCTGATAACTGACTAAAGCTCTTCCCACATTCATTGCACTTGAATGGTTTTTCTCCTGTGTGAGTTCACTGATGATTCCTTAATGCTGAAGAGAAGCGATAACTCCTGTCACATTCACTGCACTGGTATGGTTTTTCCCCCCGAGTGTGTACGCTGATGACTTTGTAGGTCTGATAACCGAATAAAGGTCTTCACACATTCATTGCACTTGAAGGTTTTTTCTCCTGTGTGAGTTCGCTGATGATACCTTAATGCTGAAGAGCCGTGAAAACTACTGTCACATTCACTACAATGATAGGGTTTTTCCCCCGTGTGTGTTCCCTGATGGCCTTGTAGGTTTGATAAATGATTAAAGCACTTTGCACATTCAGTGCACTTAAATGTTTTTTTCCCTGTGTGTGTTCGATTATGTGTTTGAAGGTGTGATGACTGACTAAAGCACTTTGCACATTCACAGCACTTGAAAGGTTTTTCCCCTGTGTGTACTCGGTGATGTGTTTGGAGGTTTGATAAGCGAATAAAGCACTTTGCACATTCACTGCACTGGTATGGTTTTTCCTCAGAGTGTGTTCGCTGATGTCTTTGTAGGAGATCTAATCGACTAAAGCTTTTCACACATTCACTGCATTTAAATGGCTTTTCCCCTGTATGTGTTCGCTGATGATTTTGTAGGTTTGATTACCTACTAAATGTCTTGACACATTTACTGCACTTGAATGGTTTTTGTCCTGTGTAAGTTTGCTTATGAAGCTTGAGTACTGATGACAAACTAAAGCTTTTGCTGCATGCGTATGATTCTTCTTTCTTGGTTAGTGTCTGTGGGTTGGGTATATATTTGTCTATATCCCATGATAGTATTTCCTGATGGACCAACATGGCTGATAAAGCACTTGTGTTTTTCTCACACACTTTATATGTGTGCAGCATTTAGCACGTTTTATTTCTGTTTTAACAATAAAATGCAATAGCCACCAAATATTTGCTACACTCCTAATACGTATTAGGTGTCTTTGAAGGTGATTGTGCCTTTAGATTGGATTATGGCTATGCACATTTGCGGATAAAGATGTATCTTCCTTCTGCCGGTGCAAATTGGGACAGTCTGTTGTATTGTAGATAGAAGAACTCCTCTTTCCTTTACCCGTCAGTTGTCCGGCTCCACTCTGTAGTGCTTTTCTCTGGTTACTGTTTGGCCACAAAGAGTTTACAATTCACATAGAGGACTGAATGATGGCATCATTTTAGAAAACTGAGCACTGCGGTAATCACATCATACCAATCCCATGATCAAAGCTGGTGTTGGACACTTGTTTATACAGGAGGCGGTTTGTTATTGTTGTTGCCTTAATTTTCCTAAGGTCATTTCTTCGTCTTGTGGCGTGGAGGTGCACAGCTCAGTTCTTACAATCAATGAACTGCCCTTGATGCTTCATCCGGGATCTGTCAGTTTGTGTGCAGGTTCCTGTGTCGCCGACTGGGCTGATGTTTTCCTGAATACTGCAGCTCATTATTTCTGCTATTATTGAAGATTTACAGCATTCGCTTCATTATTGATGGTCATTTCATACGTTCAAGGCTTGTTTTCTGCTGGATGTAAACATATTTAACATTACTAAATTGAAACATAATGGAATGAGAATTCAAAATGTTTAACTGGTTGTAAAAGACATTTCAGGGGAGATTTACTAAATCTCCACGCAATGCAGCGCAGCCCTTCCCCCCGCACGAGGCTGCGCTGTGTGACAGGGAGGGAGCAGGAGAGCATATTTTCAAAGATATGGCTCTCTCCTTCCCTTTCCCTTGCGCTGGCACTGATTACAGCAGCCCTGCGCCATGCACACACTTTAGCACCAGAGCGCTAGCGTGTGTGTGTGAGTCCAGCATAGGTTTTGTACAGGAAGGACACCCTTCCTGTACACAATACTATGCCTAGACATGAGGGAAACCTTTTCCCACTTTGTATACGTGTTGCACAGTGCAGCACGCATGCAAAGTTAGAAAAGGAAGGAGAAATGAAAGCATTTCTCCTTCCTTGCGCCTAGTTTAAAAGGGTGCAGTTTTCTCACGCTAAACCCAATCTACGGTTTTTGGTAAATTGGGTTTAGCGAGAGAAACCTTGGGTGGTTGCACGGGAACGCCAATCCACCACCCTTGGCAGGCCACCATGGCACAAAGTAATGCGAAACAATGCTATTTGCAGTGTCACATTATTTTTACGTTATTTCCAGCGCAAAAAAAGTTTAGCTCTGGAAAGTAAATTAGGAAAAAAGATTTTGCGCCATTTTATGCCACTTTTGTGAAGCACAGTGCAAAATTATTAGTTAATCTCCCCCCTCTTCTTTACCGCCTTTGAAACTTAGCAAGGAATATTTCTTCATTCACAGATATTTAACAAAAGTCATTTTGATCAGGTGCCATTTTAATAATGTCTGAAAAGGAGGCGATTTGCCAGGGTTTACAGAGTAAGGGCGCTCCCGGGGCACCCAAGTGCTAGAGGTATAGCTTGAGATAGACGCATAGGGTCAAGATTTCATTTAAACAACAATAGATTTTAGAAAAAGAGATAGATCAGGCGGGGCTGCAAAATTTCCAGTAACTCTTTACGGGGCTTTTGTGTAAAACAGAACGAGGTGTTCACTGTAAGGCCTGTCCTATACATTATAAGCGTATATAAGGCAAACAAACGTTGGTTCATATAATTTAATAATCAACAATATCAGTTTTTTTGTACTTATAGAGAATCCATCACAACCAATAATTTACCTGACATATCCCTGCAGCAGGTGTGTGCATATTACTCTTTTTCCCCCTGTCCCACCAATACATGGCATCTGGCATGATGTTGTCCGTTTGGGGCCCTGGATGCCACTTTGTGACTGGATGGGCACTTGGAAGATCGGAAGGAGTTGCCAGTTATCCACAGGTGATGCAGCATTTATACCTTTCCATATTCCTCATATTCAAGCTTACTAATTTCCTGTCCTTCGGTCTCCCTACGGCCCTGTGGCTACCCACTCACTCTGTGGGGTTCATCAGAAGTCAGATAATGGCCTGATAGTCACAAGGCCATGGATCTCACTTCTTCTACAACACTTATTGCAGACATAGGGCCTAGTTAGGAGTTTGTCCAACAGATTATTGCCTCAAAACTAGGGGTGGTGGAAGAATTCTGATCTGCCGGGGGAGCTTGCAAAGTTTTGCCCACAGGTGCGGAGTTCCAAAAAACTCCACAAAGTGATGCAGAACTGAGGTTTTTTTCTCAAGCGGTTCGCCAACGGTAAGGTGGCGAGCGCTTGTGAAAAAATATAATGCGCTAGACCTCCTGGCGAGATTTCTCATTTAGGGTGGTTGCGACCACTTGAGTGTAGAAATCTGCCATTCTCGTTGATGAAGCTGCCACTCAATTAGAAAGTCAATTCGAGCGGCAGAAAGCAGCAGCGCCCTCTGGCGTGACGCGTAGTGCCGTTCATGCTGATTTTACAATGCGGGACAAACTCCTGGCACTGAAGATCAGTGAGAGCAGCGCAATTTAACAAACTCTGCCACTTACGGAAGTCTTGTAGAGTGTGGAGTTTTGTGGGTTCCGGGAGAGTAAAACTCGGCGAACTACACCAAGGCATAATCAAAACGTGACAGATATCCGGTCTGCCTTATTTTAATTGCCACAGGATGTAATGCATTTTTAGTGGGGCGGGCAGGATACCTGTCATATTTGTGATGGAATAAACCATCCGCTGAAATCTAAATTAGGCCTTTGGTGTACATTGTGTCCAGTGTGGCTAGCTGGGCTTGAAGGATCTTGTGGTTTGTGGGTCTCTCACTGTTTTGAGGTCATTGCCAGGCAGAACTTCTCTCAGCAGCGCCTTGTGCAGATCTTTCTTCCAGGCAGGACCTCCGTCAGCTGTGCCTTGTGCAGATCTTTCTTCCAGGCAGGACCTCCGTCAGCTGTGCCTTGTACAGATCTTCCTTTCTAGGCAAAACATCTGTCAGCTGGGCCTTGTGCATATCTTCCTTTCAAGGCAGGACCTCTGTCCGCTGCACCTTGTACAGATCTTCCTTTCTAGGCAGGGACTTCTGTCAGCTGTGTCTTGTGCAGATCTTCCTTCCAGGCAGGACTTCTGTCAGCTGCGCCTTGTGCAGATCTTCCTTTCAGGCAGGACTTCTGTCAGGGATGTATGACGTTTCAACGCATGCTTTTACAACGCATGCCATTACAACGCAGGTTTTACAACGCAAGTCGTTACAACGACTTGCGTTGGGGGGGTGCTGGATAGTGAATAGTTTAATTTACTATTCCAACTCCAGTCCCCGTGGAAAGTAGGGAAGGTGTTGGATAGTAATTAAACTATTCCCTATCCTAGAGCGCCCCCCAGCGCAATGCGTTGTAATAACTTGCGCTGTAAAAGTTGCGTCGTAATGGTAGTGCATTGCAAAAGTTGCGTTGTAAAGGATGATCCCCTCTGTCAGCTGCTTTTGTGCAGATCTTCCTTCCAGGCAGGAATTCTGTCAGCTGCGCCTTGTGCAGATCTTCCTTTCTAGGCAGGACCTCTGTCAGCTGCGACCTGTGCAGACCTTCCTTCCAGGCAGGACTTCTGTCAGCTGCGCCTTGTGCAGATCTTCCTTTCAGGCAGGACTTTTGTCAGGGATGTATGACGTTTCAACGCATGCTTTTACAACGCATGCCATTACAACGCAGGTTTTACAACGCAAGTCGTTACAATGACTTGCGTTGGGGGGTGCGGGATAGTGAATAGTTTAATTTACTATTCCAACTCCAGTCCCCGTGGAAAGTAGGGAAGGTGTTGGATAGTAATTAAACTATTCCCTATCCTAGAGCGCCCCCCAGCGCAATGTGTTGTAATAACTTGCGTTGTAAAAGTTGCGTCGTAATGGTAGTGCATTGCAAAAGTTGCGTTGTAAAGGATGTTGCCCTCTGTCAGCTGCTTTTGTGCAGATCTTCCTTCAAGTCAGGACTTCTGTCAGCTGTGCCTCGTGCAGATCTTCCTTCCAGGCAGGAATTCTGTCAGCTGCGCCTCGTGCAGATCTTCCTTTCTAGGCTGGACTTCTGTCAGCTGTGCCTTGTGCATATCTTCCTTCCAGTCAGGACTTCTGTCAGCTGCGCCTAGTGCCGATCTTCCTTCCAGGAAGGACGTCTCTCAGCTGCGCCTTGTGCGGATCTTCCATCGGGCAGGACTTCTGTCAGCTGTGCTCTGTGCAGATCTTCCTTCCAGGCAGGACTTTTGTCAGCTGCGCCTTGTGCATATCTTCCTTCCAGGCAGGACTTCTGTCAGCTGTACCCTGTGCAGATCTTCCTTCCAGGCAGGACTTTTGTCAGCTGCACCTTGTGCAGCTGACATCGTCCGGAACGGCCCCACTCAACCCCCCCTACCGACGGCACGGACAGCTCTCACATCCAGCAGCGGGACCCGCGAAAGAACCGGTACCCTAGACAACGGACTCCCACAAGGGAGTCAACACAGGGGTCCAGGGGAGTCCCAGCCAAGAGGCCTGGAATCCAATCCCATTGGAACCCCGTCCCCGTGACGGGGCCACCGGAGTGCCTCCCAACAAACAAACAAAAACGGAAGACCACTCTAACACTCACCGGAGTGACTCCTGCACCCGTGGCACGCGCATCGAAGCTCGCAGCGCCTGGAGGCCACAAGCAGCAGAGTCACAGGACCCCCTTGCCCATCAGATAATAAGGGCGCCGCAGAGGCCCCAGCGGAGCACTGTCCTCCAAGGGAGCGGAGCCGAAGAGGAGATCCGCAATAAAGGGCGCGGGCAGCGTGGGTGAGCCCACGCTCGTCTTCACCCTGTAGTGCCGTTCATGCTGATTTTACAATGCGGGACAAACTCCTGGCACTAAATATCAATGTGAGCAGCGCAATTTAACAAACTCTGCCACTTACGGAAGTCTTGTAGAGTGTGGAGTTTTGTGGAGTTCCGGGAGAGTAAAACTCGGCGAACTACACCAAGGCCTGATCAAAATGTGACAGACATCCTGTCTGCCTTATTTTAATTGCCACAGGATGCAATGCATTTTTAGTGGGGCGGGCAGGATACCGGTCATATTTGTGATGGAATAAACCATCCGCTGATCTCTAAATCAGGCCTTTGATGTACATTGTGTCCAGTGTGGCTAGCTGGGCTTGAAGGATCTTGTGGTTTGTGAGTCTCTCACTGCTTTGAGGTCATTGCCAGGCAGAACTTCTCTCAGCAGCGCCTTGTGCAGACCTTTCTTCCAGGCAGGACCTCCGTCAGCTGTGCCTTGTACAGATCTTCCTATCTAGGCAAAACATCTGTCAGCTGGGCCTTGTGCATATCTTCCTTTCAAGGCAGGACCTCTGTCCGCTGCACCTTGTACAGATGTTCCTTTCTAGGCAGGGACTTCTGTCAGCTGCGCCTTGTGCAGATCTTCCTTTCAGGCAGGACTTCTGTCAGCTGCGCCTTGTGCATATCTTCCTTCCAGGCAGGACTTCTGTCAGCTGTACCCTGTGCTGATCTTCCTTCCAAAGGGGCTTCTGTCAGCTGTACCCTGTGCTGATCTTCCTTCCAAAGGGGCCAGACAGATTTATTTTACAATTTATGATCTCAAACAGCAGATTCATTCTGGAGGGTCATCTATTTTATTTTAGTTTTTTGTATTTTTCGAAAAACATTTTGATATTTAAAATATGTCATCAAATAAACAGTCATCAGACAGTGAAAGATACATACAGACAATAAAAATGTGCAAAAATATGTACAAGTGCTATACAAGTGATCAAGAATAAATGCTATACATTGACACACGCAACACCAAACAATGTTGAATCAATTACCTAACAAGACTTAAACATTAGGAACCAGTCCTTTATATTGGGTACAAAAAGACAAACGGACCTCTAATCACAGAGAGCTGCCTGCCTGTCTGACTGAGCCAAGGGTATGGAAAAAAAATTTACAGGGTTGCACAACAAGGGATAACACTGTATAAGTCTCAATGGTCCTAGCGGCACCCAAATTCTTTTTCCGAGGCTCAGAGTCAACGCGTTTCGAACCTCAACGCTAGTAAGGGCCGAAGACGGCTGTAATGCCAGAAACCGGTCCCCGGAAGCTTGTTTCCTTCCCAGTGTAAGAATTGGCTTTTGTAGTTTGGTTTGCCCTGTTCCCATCATGCACTGGGACAGGAACAGACTAATTTGCATACAGCCAGGTTCTGAAACTGGGATGGTGCAGTGAGCTAAAAAACGGTGTTGGATCTAGCCCTGATCTCTTGACAGGGTGAGAGTATTCTGCTTAATTCAGAGACTCTGTCCCTCACCACCCCTTGTTGTAAATATTTTTGTCCACCCTAAGCGTGGAAGGGTATACTCAGACATGAGTCCCTTGCTCATTGCACCATCAGGATTCAAGCAAGCCGGGCCGAAGACGGCTGTAATGCCAGAAACCGGTCCCCGGAAGCTTGTTTCCTTCCCAGTGTAAGAATTGGCTTTTGTAGTTTGGTTTGCCCTGTTCCCATCATGCACTGGGATAGGAACAGACTAATTTGCATACAGCCAGGTTCTGAAACTGGGATGGTGCAGTGAGCTAAAAAACGGTGTTGGATCTAGCCCTGATCTCTTGACAGGGTGAGAGTATTCTGCTTAATTCAGAGACTCTGTCCCTCACCACCCCTTGTTGTAAATATTTTTGTCCACCCTAAGCGTGGAAGGGTATACTCAGACATGAGTCCCTTGCTCATTGCACCATCAGGATTCAAGCAAGCCGGGCCGAAGACGGCTGTAATGCCAGAAACCGGTCCCCGGAAGCTTGTTTCCTTCCCAGTGTAAGAATTGGCTTTTGTAGTTTGGTTTGCCCTGTTCCCATCATGCACTGGGACAGGAACAGACTAATTTGCATACAGCCAGGTTCTGAAACTGGGATGGTGCAGTGAGCTAAAAAACGGTGTTGGATCTAGCCCTGATCTCTTGACAGGGTGAGAGTATTCTGCTTAATTCAGAGACTCTGTCCCTCACCACCCCTTGTTGTAAATATTTTTGTCCACCCTAAGCGTGGAAGGGTATACTCAGACATGAGTCCCTTGCTCATTGCACCATCAGGATTCAAGCAAGCCGGGCCGAAGACGGCTGTAATGCCAGAAACCGGTCCCCGGAAGATTGTTTCCTTCCCAGTGTAAGAATTGGCTTTTGTAGTTTGGTTTGCCCTGTTCCCATCATGCACTGGGACAGGAACAGACTAATTTGCATACAGCCAGGTTCTGAAACTGGGATGGTGCAGTGAGCTAAAAAACGGTGTTGGATCTAGCCCTGATCTCTTGACAGGGTGAGAGTATTCTGCTTAATTCAGAGACTCTGTCCCTCACCACCCCTTGTTGTAAATATTTGTGTCCACCCTAAGCGTGGAAGGGTATACTCAGACATGAGTCCCTTGCTCATTGCACCATCAGGATTCAAGCAAGCCGGGCCGAAGACGGCTGTAATGCCAGAAACCGGTCCCCGGAAGCTTGTTTCCTTCCCAGTGTAAGAATTGGCTTTTGTAGTTTGGTTTGCCCTGTTCCCATCATGCACTGGGACAGGAACAGACTAATTTGCATACAGCCAGGTTCTGAAACTGGGATGGTGCAGTGAGCTAAAAAACGGTGTTGGATCTAGCCCTGATCTCTTGACAGGGTGAGACTATTCTGCTTAATTCAGAGACTCTGTCCCTCACCACCCCTTGTTGTAAATATTTTTGTCCACCCTAAGCGTGGAAGGGTATACTCAGACATGAGTCCCTTGCTCATTGCACCATCAGGATTCAAGCAAGCCGGGCCGAAGACGGCTGTAATGCCAGAAACCGGTCCCCGGAAGCTTGTTTCCTTCCCAGTGTAAGAATTGGCTTTTGTAGTTTGGTTTGCCCTGTTCCCATCATGCACTGGGACAGGAACAGACTAATTTGCATACAGCCAGGTTCTGAAACTGGGATGGTGCAGTGAGCTAAAAAACGGTGTTGGATCTAGCCCTGATCTCTTGACAGGGTGAGAGTATTCTGCTTAATTCAGAGACTCTGTCCCTCACCACCCCTTGTTGTAAATATTTTTGTCCACCCTAAGCGTGGAAGGGTATACTCAGACATGAGTCCCTTGCTCATTGCACCATCAGGATTCAAGCAAGCCGGGCCGAAGACGGCTGTAATGCCAGAAACCGGTCCCCGGAAGCTTGTTTCCTTCCCAGTGTAAGAATTGGCTTTTGTAGTTTGGTTTGCCCTGTTCCCATCATGCACTGGGACAGGAACAGACTAATTTGCATACAGCCAGGTTCTGAAACTGGGATGGTGCAGTGAGCTAAAAAACGGTGTTGGATCTAGCCCTGATCTCTTGACAGGGTGAGAGTATTCTGCTTAATTCAGAGACTCTGTCCCTCACCACCCCTTGTTGTAAATATTTTTGTCCACCCTAAGCGTGGAAGGGTATACTCAGACATTAGTCCCTTGCTCATTGCACCATCAGGATTCAAGCAAGCCGGGCCGAAGACGGCTGTAATGCCAGAAACCGGTCCCTGGAAGCTTGTTTCCTTCCCAGTGTAAGAATTGGCTTTTGTAGTTTGGTTTGACCTGTTCCCATCATGCACTGGGACAGGAACAGACTAATTTGCATACAGCCAGGTTCTGAAACTGGGATGGTGCAGTGAGCTAAAAAACGGTGTTGGATCTAGCCCTGATCTCTTGACAGGGTGAGAGTATTCTGCTTAATTCAGAGAGTCTGTCCCTCACCACCCCTTGTAAATATTTTTGTCCACCCTAAGCGTGGAAGGGTATACTCAGACATGAGTCCCTTGCTCATTGCACCATCAGGATTCAAGCAAGCCGGGCCGAAGACGGTTGTAATGCCAGAAACCGGTCCCCGGAAGCTTGTTTCCTTCCCAGTGTAAGAATTGGCTTTTGTAGTTTGGTTTGCCCTGTTCCCATCATACACTGGGACAGGAACAGACTAATTTGCATACAGCCAGGTTCTGAAACTGGGATGGTGCAGTGAGCTAAAAAACGGTGTTGGATCTAGCCCTGATCTCTTGACAGGGTGAGAGTATTCTGCTTAGTTCAGAGACTCTGTCCCTCACCACCCCTTGTTGTAAATATTTTTGTCCACCCTAAGCGTGGAAGGGTATACTCAGACATGAGTCCCTTGCTCATTGCACCATCAGGATTCAAGCAAGCCGGGCCGAAGACGGCTGTAATGCCAGAAACCGGTCCCCGGAAGCTTGTTTCCTTCCCAGTGTAAGAATTGGCTTTTGTAGTTTGGTTTGCCCTGTTCCCATCATGCACTGGGACAGGAACAGACTAATTTGCATACAGCCAGGTTCTGAAACTGGGATGGTGCAGTGAGCTAAAAAACGGTGTTGGATCTAGCCCTGATCTCTTGACAGGGTGAGAGTATTCTGCTTAATTCAGAGACTCTGTCCCTCACCACCCCTTGTTGTAAATATTTTTGTCCACCCTAAGCGTGGAAGGGTATACTCAGACATGAGTCCCTTGCTCATTGCACCATCAGGATTCAAGCAAGCCGGGCCGAAGACGGCTGTAATGCCAGAAACCGGTCCCCGGAAGCTTGTTTCCTTCCCAGTGTAAGAATTGGCTTTTGTAGTTTGGTTTGCCCTGTTCCCATCATGCACTGGGACAGGAACAGACTAATTTGCATACTGCCAGGTTCTGAAACTGGGATGGTGCAGTGAGCTAAAAAACGGTGTTGGATCTAGCCCTGATCTCTTGACAGGGTGAGAGTATTCTGCTTAATTCAGAGACTCTGTCCCTCACCACCCCTTGTTGTAAATATTTTTGTCCACCCTAAGCGTGGAAGGGTAAACTCAGACATGAGTCCCTTGCTCATTGCACCATCAGGATTCAAGCAAGCCGGGCCGAAGACGGCTGTAATGCCAGAAACCGGTCCCCGGAAGCTTGTTTCCTTCCCAGTGTAAGAATTGGCTTTTGTAGTTTGGTTTGCCCTGTTCCCATCATGCACTGGGACAGGAACAGACTAATTTGCATACAGCCAGGTTCTGAAACTGGGATGGTGCAGTGAGCTAAAAAACGGTGTTGGATCTAGCCCTGATCTCTTGACAGGGTGAGAGTATTCTGCTTAATTCAGAGACTCTGTCCCTCACCACCCCTTGTTGTAAATATTTTTGTCCACCCTAAGCGTGGAAGGGTATACTCAGACATGAGTCCCTTGCTCATTGCACCATCAGGATTCAAGCAAGCCGGGCCGAAGACGGCTGTAATGCCAGAAACCGGTCCCCGGAAGCTTGTTTCCTTCCCAGTGTAAGAATTGGCTTTTGTAGTTTGGTTTGCCCTGTTCCCATCATGCACTGGGACAGGAACAGACTAATTTGCATACAGCCAGGTTCTGAAACTGGGATGGTGCAGTGAGCTAAAAAACGGTGTTGATCTAGCCCTGATCTCTTGACAGGGTGAGAGTATTCTGCTTAATTCAGAGACTCTGTCCCTCACCACCCCTTGTTGTAAATATATAGATCTTCCTTTCTAGGCAGGACCTCTGTCAGCTGCGACCTGTGCAGACCTTCCTTCCAGGCAGGACTTCTGTCAGCTGCGCCTTGTGCAGATCTTCCTTTCAGGCAGGACTTTTGTCAGGGATGTATGACGTTTCAACGCATGCTTTTACAACGCATGCCATTACAACGCAGGTTTTACAACGCAAGTCGTTACAATGACTTGCGTTGGGGGGTGCGGGATAGTGAATAGTTTAATTTACTATTCCAACTCCAGTCCCCGTGGAAAGTAGGGAAGGTGTTGGATAGTAATTAAACTATTCCCTATCCTAGAGCGCCCCCAGCGAAATGTGTTGTAATAACTTGCGTTGTAAAAGTTGCGTCGTAATGGTAGTGCATTGCAAAAGTTGCGTTGTAAAGGATGTTCCCCTCTGTCAGCTGCTTTTGTGCAGATCTTCCTTCAAGTCAGGACTTCTGTCAGCTGTGCCTCGTGCAGATCTTCCTTCCAGGCAGGAATTCTGTCAGCTGCGCCTCGTGCAGATCTTCCTTTCTAGGCTGGACTTCTGTCAGCTGTGCCTTGTGCATATCTTCCTTCCAGTCAGGACTTCTGTCAGCTGCGCCTAGTGCCGATCTTCCTTCCAGGCAGGACGTCTCTCAGCTGCGCCTTGTGCGGATCTTCCATCGGGCAGGACTTCTGTCAGCTGTGCTCTGTGCAGATCTTCCTTCCAGGCAGGACTTTTGTCAGCTGCGCCTTGTGCATATCTTCCTTCCAGGCAGGACTTCTGTCAGCTGTACCCTGTGCAGATCTTCCTTCCAGGCAGGACTTTTGTCAGCTGCACCTTGTGCAGCTGACATCGTCCGGAACGGCCCCACTCAACCCCCCCTACCGACGGCACGGACAGCTCTCACATCCAGCAGCGGGACCCGCGAAAGAACCGGTACCCTAGACAACGGACTCCCACAAGGGAGTCAACACAGGGGTCCAGGGGAGTCCCAGCCAAGAGGCCTGGAATCCAATCCCATTGGAACCCCGTCCCCGTGACGGGGCCACCGGAGTGCCTCCCAACAAACAAAAAAAACGGAAGACCACTCTAACACTCACCGGAGTGACTCCCGCACCCGTGGCACGCGCATCGAAGCTCGCAGCGCCTGGAGGCCACAAGCAGCAGAGTCACAGGACCCCCTTGCCCATCAGATAATAAGGGCGCCGCAGAGGCCCCAGCGGAGCACTGTCCTCCAAGGGAGCGGAGCCGAAGAGGAGATCCGCAATAAAGGGCGCGGGCAGCGTGGGTGAGCCCACGCTCGTCTTCACCCCGTAGTGCCGTTCATGCTGATTTTACAATGCGGGACAAACTCCTGGCACTAAATATCAATGAGAGCAGCGCAATTTAACAAACTCTGCCACTTACGGAAGTCTTGTAGAGTGTGGAGTTTTGTGGAGTTCCGGGAGAGTAAAACTCGGCGAACTACACCAAGGCCTGATCAAAATGTGACAGACATCCTGTCTGCCTTATTTTAATTGCCACAGGATGCAATGCATTTTTAGTGGGGCGGGCAGGATACCGGTCATATTTGTGATGGAATAAACCATCCGCTGATCTCTAAATCAGGCCTTTGATGTACATTGTGTCCAGTGTGGCTAGCTGGGCTTGAAGGATCTTGTGGTTTGTGGGTCTCTCACTGCTTTGAGGTCATTGCCAGGCAGAACTTCTCTCAGCAGCGCCTTGTGCAGACCTTTCTTCCAGGCAGGACCTCCGTCAGCTGTGCCTTGTACAGATCTTCCTTTCTAGGCAAAACATTTGTCAGCTGGGCCTTGTGCATATCTTCCTTTCAAGGCAGGACCTCTGTCCGCTGCACCTTGTACAGATGTTCCTTTCTAGGCAGGGACTTCTGTCAGCTGCGCCTTGTGCAGATCTTCCTTTCAGGCAGGACTTCTGTCAGCTGCGCCTTGTGCATATCTTCCTTCCAGGCAGGACTTCTGTCAGCTGTACCCTGTGCTGATCTTCCTTCCAAAGGGGCTTCTGTCAGCTGTACCCTGTGCTGATCTTCCTTCCAAAGGGGCCAGACAGATTTATTTTACAATTTATGATCTCAAACAGCAGATTCATTCTGGAGGGTCATCTATTTTATTTTAGTTTTTTGTATTTTTCGAAAAACATTTTGATATTTAAAATATGTCATCAAATAAACAGTCATCAGACAGTGAAAGATACATACAGACAATAAAAATGTGCAAAAATATGTACAAGTGCTATACAAGTGATCAAGAATAAATGCTATACATTGACACACGCAACACCAAACAATGTTGAATCAATTACCTAACAAGACTTAAACATTAGGAACCAGTCCTTTATATTGGGTACAAAAAGACAAACGGACCTCTAATCACAGAGAGCTGCCTGCCTGTCTGACTGAGCCAAGGGTATGGAAAACAAATTTACAGGGTTGCACAACAAGGGATAACACTGTATAAGTCTCAATGGTCCTAGCGGCACCCAAATTCTTTTTCCGAGGCTCAGAGTCAACGCGTTTCGAACCTCAACGCTAGTAAGGGTTCTCCTCAGGACACGGACTGGATGGAGCCGAAACTGCAAATGATAATGGTGAGGGACAATGATGTAAGTGTTGTGCACTATAGTGAACTTGAATAGAATTAAAAAATCAGACTTGTGACTCATATCTCAAAAGGAAAATGAATAGTACCTGGGAATGACGGTTAATTGTCACTTGTGAATGGTTGCAATATGATCAAGCCTGGATCTCAGTCAGGCCAGCGGAGGTTGCAGTATACTGAAACACCTCTCCAATATCGTAATTCTGTAACCAGATGAGGGGGGAAATCAAGACCATCGAATTTCACACAATTTCATCGGTTTGCACTTATTTGGATAAAAGCCTACCTGTTTGGGAAGGCGTTTTTCGCACAGATTAGCAGAGTTGCAGTTGTGCTTGGCAGAGCTGACGTTTTTTTGGGGGCGAGTCTGAGCTGGCACTAACCTAGAAAAAAGTTGAGGTATAACGTTTGTGTCCACGTATAACGCTTGCTGCGGGCTATTAACTCTACACATGTAGCACAGTTCGTGGTTGGCCAAACCCATTGTAAGCTCAGTGTTATCGAAACTCACTGTTTTAGAAGGCGCCCAGAGCCGAGGCTCGATAGCCGCTCTCGTGTAGATGTTCGTCAGCAATGTCGATTAATCTGAAATGGTGAAGAAACCAGGTGTCAATGACCCAGCACGTTCTGGCTCTTAGAGCGCCGCGCAGCAGCGCTGGAAGTTATATTAAGACTTACTCGTAGTTCGATAGATTGGGGTGATCAGTATCCTGCATTCACGGGCGGCGTTCAGCTTGCGCAAGCCGGGCGCGTTTGAAGCTGACTTAAAGGGAACCCTACAGGTCACGTGTACCAACAGGGTAACTGGGACATGTAGTGCAACTGAGTAATGACTACAAGTGGACAATTCCGTTGCAACTGACTGAGAGAGGCCCAGGGATAACAGAGTTTGCTAAAGACTTTCAGACTTGTTGGAGCACACCAGAACCAACACGCAACGGATATTATTGCCGAAGTGCAAGGGCTGAGAAGGAAGATTCTGAGTGTACAGTAGAAGGACATGGATCTCATGCTGACCAGAGGTTGCTTGATTCTGAAAGGTCATTCATACCTAAGTTTGCAGTATCGAATTTCAATATTAGATACGCTTCCCTCTGAGAGAGGCGTAGGTCTGGATCACCACCTCCACCTGCTTTGATGACTGAGAGCACAGTCCATTTTAATTCATCCGCCTTGTGATTCTTCTGTAGGTAGTGGGCCACTAGTGGAGCAGTAAGTATTTTGTTGTTGATTCTGGACCTGTGTTGAATTATTCTTTGTCTGACTTCTTGTGTAGTTTTGCCGATGTACACCTTTTGGCACAGGCATAAAATGGCATACACCACGTACTTGGTTTTACAATTTGTGTGTTCATCATGCCGCCAGAATTTCTTACCATCTGTGAATAGCGAGCCTTCCACTGTGAGGTTACACACCGAACAGGTGCCACATTTTCTGTGGCCCTTGACTGGATTCGCGCCAAATATTGTACTCTGGGTATCACGCTTCTTTTGTGGTCTTGTTGTAGTGATCAGTTGTCCTATACTACGATTCTTTTTTAATGCAAAGAGGAGTGATCCCACATCCGGGAGCACTTCTTCAACTAGATGCCACGCATTCCGAATGATTTTCTGTAAGGGGTGTGTGTGGGGTCCGAATGTAGACACACACACCATGCGTTGAGTTGGTGGTCTGCGTCTTTTTTCGAGCAGATGCTCCCTGGGTGTCCATCTAGCCCTCTTCATCGAGTGCTTGAGAAGCTTTCTCGGATAACCTCTGTCCTGTAATTTTTTAACCAGGGCTTGGCCATGGATATCGAAGTCTTGGATTCTAGAGCAGTTCCTTCTTACCCTAAGAAATTGTCCATAGGGCAGGTTGTTCTTGAGGCTCCTAGGATGGTAACTTTTGAAGTGCAGGGCGTTGTTTTTGTCCGTCTTTTTTTGATACAGGGAGCAGGCGAGTCCGTCAGCCGTGGCCTTAACTTCCACGTCTAGAAACGGTAGTGATTTGGAGTTATAGGTGAGGCTGAACTTGATATCAGGACTGCGGTTGTTCAGCCAGATATGAAACGCCTCCAATGCTTCAATTGATCCATTCCAAACGCACCAGACGTCATCTATATATCGCAGCCACTGCTGGATTTGTGATTTATACGGGTTATTGTTGTAAACAAACTTCTCCTCGTATTGCCCCATGTACAGAATCGCCATTTCTGGGGCAAAAGGACAGCCCATTTCTGATCCTTTCACCTGTAGAAAGAAATCGTCCTCAAATGTGAAGTAGTTTCTTTTCAAAGCAAGTCCCGCAAAGGCCAGACGTAGCTCCGTTGGGACCCTGTGCGGTCGCGGCCTTTTTTCCAGATATATTTCAAGACAATGATGAAATACAAGATACCCTAGACAACGGACTCCCACAAGGGAGTCAACACAGGGGTCCAGGGGTGGCCCAGCCAAGAGGCCTGGAATCCAATCCCATTGGAACCCCGTCCCCGTGACGGGGCACCGGAGTGCCTCCCAACAAACAAAAAAAACGGAAGACCACTCTAACACTCACCGGAGTGACTCCCAGACTCGTGGCACGCGCATCGAAGCTCGCAGCGCCTGGAGGCCACGAGCAGCAGAGTCACAGGACCCCCTTGCCCATCAGATAACAAGGGCACCGCAGAGGCCCCAGCGGAGCACTGTCCTCCAAGGGAGCGGAGCCGAAGAGGAGATCCGCAATGAAATGGCGTGGGCAGCGCGGGTGAGCACACGCTCGTCTTTGCCGCCGGAGCTGCCTGCCCCCAAAATGGCCACCGGCAATCCAATCCACGCAAGATATAAACGAGGCCATACAAGCGGAAACGGCCCCATTAAGCTGCCAGCCCTGGAGCACTGTGAGAAGCCCTCGTGCCGTCCCTAAGGAGTACCAAACACATGTTTCTGCAGAAGATCCTGGAGACCCAGCTGGATCCCCCTTCCTAGGACACCTGACTATAAAATGGCCACCACCTCAGACTTCCACTGATCATGGAAGGAGCAAAGGACACGATCTCCAACCACTCAACGATGGCCCAGCGGAGGTTGTAGCTGAAGATCGACCCCAGTAAACACCCGGCCCCAGCTGCAGAGTCCCCTCTACATTTAAACACTGGACCCAACACTGCTCTAACTTGGGACCACTCCCCTCCGGGCTGCCTGCCCTCAAAATGCCCACCAACTTTCCCTAAACAGACAAAATTGATGGCACATCGACCGGATTGAACCTTTCTGGACGCTTGCCCCCGGATTGAGGAAAGCAGACCCACGCCACGACCAAAAAAGGATAACAAATTCCCGGCACCACCGGAGGATAGCAAGCTACAGCTCCCCTCTAGGCTAAGTGGCTGCCTGACATTAAAATGGCCGCCTTGTTTTCAACACCAAAAGCTCAAACTGGGAACGGGAAGCCCACCAATGTCTGCCTCTAATGTCATTTTTTTTTATCGACCCCGAGGGCTTGGCGCCTCAGCGTGCATTAACTCTGAGGGGTCGCCTAATCCTATAAGGCATTAATAAAGCATCCCTACCTCACTGCAACTCATTTTGAACCCAGGAGCAACACCCCCCTTGCATCCTCTAGGCGGCCGGGGTGCCCCAGGGCAACCCAACTAGAGGACCTCCCTGGATGAATTCCCCAAGGGAGCATTGGTAAGGTATTACCGCAATGCCTCAACATCGCCAGGTTAGTAAGGTCCCTGACCCTACCCACTCCCTTAACCAGGAAAGCCGAGGGCCTCTGCACTCCCAGCCCAACACCGACCGCCCCCAGAGCAGTCCACTCCCCCTCCCTCCTTCCTGACAATCAGCTTTCATCCCCCCTACCACCACAGTCCTCCCCGGAAGGGGAACCTCAGTGCGCTATAACCCCCACCCCCCTACTCAAAAAGCCTAACCTCCACCCGCCACATCAATCCTCGCTCCCTCACCCGAAGACCCTCACCCCCCAACCACCAAAGATGCACCTGGCCGCGCAATTGGACTCTCTTGCAGGCCCTTCTCCCAACGCCCTGACACCCCACGGTTAGAACACCTTCGCTATAACCTACCCCCACAGTCTCTCATTGAAAGCGAAAAAACGCTTTAAACAGAATTTAATCAGGCAACACCCCAAAACACTAGTTGTTGACACTTACCACTGAGCTACTAGAGGGCTGAAGAAAATGGACTTCATTTTCCATACCAACAGACCAGATCTCTGGGTCATTATCTTCAACTCCCACCTGCCCTTCTCCAAAACCACTATCACAGATCACAACCGTAGATTAACCATCTCCCCCCTGAAACATCAGTCCCTGACCGGAGACATCTCCATTACCATTTTCAGCAACTATATGTTTTTTTTAATCTACCCCGAGGACTTGGCGCCTCGGCGCACATTAACTCTAAGGGGTCGCCTAATACTATAAGGCATCAATAAAGCATCCCTACCTCACTGCAACTCATTTTGATCCCAGGAGCAACACCCCCCCTTGCATTGTCTAGGCGGCCGGTGTGCCCCAGGGCAACCCAACTAGAGGACCTCCCTGGATGAATTCCCCAAGGGAGCATTGGGAAGGTATTACCGCGACGCCTCAACATCGCCAGGTTAGTAAGGTCCCTGACCCTACCCACTCCCTTAACCAGGAGAGCCGAGGGCCTCTGCATTCCCAGCCTAACACACCGCCCTGCCCCCAGAGCGGTCCACTCCCCCTCCTTCCTTCCCGACAATCAGCTTTCCTCCCCCCCTACCGCCACAGTCCTCCCAAGAAGGGGAACCTCAGTGCGCTATAACCCCCACCCCCCCTAATCGAACAGCCTAACCTTCACCCACCACATCACCCCTCGGCCCCCTCACCCGAAGACCCTCACCCCCCAACCACCAAAGATGCACCCGGCCGCACAATTGGACTCTCTTGCAGGCCCTTCTCCCAACGCCCTGACACCCCACGGTCAGAACACCTTTGCTATAACCTACCCCCACAGTCTCTCCTTGAAAGTGAAAAAACGCTTTAAACAGAATTTCATCAGGCAACACCCCGAAACACTAGTTGTCAACACTTACCACTCTTTATCTCATTTCAATTCATCATAAATTACTCAAATTCACTATTGCTTTATCAGCACGGCACTTGTCGGGGGTTGACACAGTTTGATGGGGTCCCCCCACTATTATCTAGAAATGGGACACAGTTGCACCTAGCTCCTTAGCCTGCAACTGGCGACAGTAATCACTTTGGGAAGGTGGTGCAAGTCCAACTTTTTGATGCAGATCTCGTATTCATTAACAGTGGCAGAGTCACTATCAGAGAGTTCAGGAAGGTGTTTAAAGAATTCTTGTCCCTCGGAGCCCAAACAATGCATTAACAATGAGGCTTTCCTCTCTGCACTTAAGGAAGTGCCACAGACATGAGCATAATGTGTGAAAACCTTCTTTCACTTCAGCCATGACGGAGGAGATTCCTGGAGATGTGAACAAGAAGGGAGGGTCATTCACATTTTGTATGATGTACGTACTATGTTTTGACCTAGTTACAACTTAAGGGTGAACTTCAGTGATCTGCTTACAGTGCGCAATATTCACAAACCTTATAAGCTGTGCGCATCAGCGAAACTGCGTGAAACTTCAGCAATTAAAATTTAGGCCAATGCGTACAGTCCCAGAAACTTCATTTGCTGTGAGCATCAGTAGAACCATAAGCCCGATTACTGATGGCAAATATTTATATAGAGAGGAGTCACTTTAGTCTGGTGCTCAATTCCATGTGTAGATGTGAGTCTGGTGGTGCCTGATAACTGAAAGGCACACATTTGTTTACATACAATTTCATATATGTCTGAGTTATTATTCCTATTACAGCGCCGTCTACCTTGAGAAGGCCAATCCTAGACCAGTGTGTGGACACAACACATGCCGACAAATCGAGGACAAAGGGATTGGGACATGGTCTAGGAACACTTACAACAAATCCTACATCAAACCTCACGTTTAACTGATGGAGCGCAAAGAACGATATAAAGCAATATACTGAGAAAACGTAACCTGGAGAATTGCTGCAAATTAAAGTAAATAAAAAATACTAATAAAGAACTACATAACAACAGCTGTGTGACCTGGAACCCGATTATTTCTCTATAGCCCTTGTTTGTGATTACCTTATAGTGCTCACATTTATCATCCGCGTGAGAAGAGATGGGAGACTGGGGTGTCTGATTACAGAAGCTCATTTACATACAAAGGGGGGTGACAGCCTGTTTAAAACGCACAGCACAACTTGTTTACGTAAAATGTTTGTACACAAACAGGGTAAAGTCTTGCTTCCCTTGTTTTCATTTTCTTTAATACATCCTGCACCTCGCTCTCTTCTTCTCTTCCTCTCATTTTAATTCATCGTAAAGTACTCAAATTCACTTTTGCTTTATCAGCACGGCACTTGTCGGAGGTTGACACAGTTTGATGGGGTCCCCCCACTATTATCTAGAAAAGGGACTCAGTTCCACCCAGCTCCTTAGCCTGGGACTGGGAAATGTTACTTTGCTTCTTGCATATGCAAACACCGGCCTCAGAGTGTTTGCAATTATCTGTCCCACTAGCAGCGTCCCCTTTATTTATTTGTATGAGTGGCGCAAGAGAGGAACAGAGAACCAGACAAAATTAGCCCTTCTATTGCTTAATTCACTGTAAATGTGAAACACTTTGGGGCTTAGGGGCTGGATACAGAACATCAGGAAACAAACACAAATTAAAGCACATGTTATTTAATTGCTAAAAACTGTTTAAAAATGTAATTTCCAAGTTCAACATATCTGTTTAAAAATATTTACATTTTTCAGTCAATTCCGAGTTTAGTTACAAACTGAAAGTGGGATAAACACATGATGTATAAAAACTGAAACCAAAAACTTCTTTTTACATTATTTTATGTTTCTTGTTTTTTGTTTTTAAAACAGGCCGTCAACCTTTTCCGTGAAAATTATTATGAGGGCCTGACATCACTTCTTGTGACATCACTACATGTGACGTCATTGTGATTTGCATATCATAATGGGCTCCATCACTATTCTCCTTACTTGTTCCCTGTTTATTTGCATGACATGAGTCTATAGGTAATAAATATAAATAGATAAATTCACAGGTGTTCAGCCCGTTTCTCTGGTGATGTCTCACTTTGGTATGTATTCGGCTGCTTCTTCTATTTTTAGGTGAGTACAAATAACGTGCCATTCCCCCTCTTTCCATTTCTCTCTTTTTCACGACCATTTCTTTGTCTCTCTCGCTCTCTTTATCTCTCACCCTCTCTGTCTCCCACACACTCCTGTTAGCTTTAGCTTCATGAATGTCACTGCCACTTCTGGCATTCATACAACAAATCATTCAGAACATTTGAGAACAAGGGACTATCAGTGTGGAAGACGAGTTGCTGGGAGTGCAACGGATTGTCCTGGTACATATATGCTTTTGATGTGGGATTTCACTATTTCACCACATTATTAAACCAGAGTCTGCTGCTTACAGTCGCTCAATTCTGGTAAAAAGTAGAGTTTGACAAGACGCTGAATTAATAGAGAGAGACAAGTCGGAGAGGAGCCATGGGTCACACTTAGCTATAGGACCAGAGGCACAAGCTGATCCATCAACCGATAACAGTGTGTAAAAGGTGCAGCAAACATTACTTAAAAACAAGGTATATGTTCTTTCATATCTAAAAATAGGTTATTTCTTGAACACTTGTGCTTCGCTTTATTTCATTACGTATACTGCAGTGGCATTTGTTAATAGTAACACATGCATTTTACCAATGAAGCTTCCATCTCCAGAGCCCTGACTACATGTCCACGTGTGTTGGGTTTATAGGTGTTATCACTAATCCGACAAGTTAGCTGAAAATACCGTTGTTAGTCCCAGTATTGTTCAGTGTTGCTTTACAGGTAGTGTGGTCAGGTGCGATTGAATGTTTTTCTTTGTATCTCTTCTTCACCAAATAAAAATCAACAATGTTTCTTTTCTTTAAATCCACATTGTGCTTGTCTCCCACTGTGTATCCTGGTACATCATGTCACTTTGTTATGTGTAGGGAAGTGAACAATCACTGGAACCAAACACTATTATAATTCTGCAAATACTGTTATCTGTTTTTCCTCTTTACTGCTATTCAGGTCTTCTATCATTGGTATTTCAATGTCATACATAATTTGAATTTTATCTTTTTCCGTAATTTATTCCTCTCACAATAACTGCACTGCTCTGCTCTTGTCTATGTCCTTAGACGGGTCAATATTATTTTTTATGTTCTTAAATTCTTTCCGGAATCTCTGCATCTCTAGGATTATTTCCATGTGAGTTAAATGAAGGAGTGTATTCACTGAGGGCTGTGTGGGATCGAAAATTGACAAAAGCCCTTTTCACTTTCAGTGCCCTTCTATGTTTTCTCCCTGTGTGTTCGCTGATGACTTTGTAGCTCTGATCGTCGACTAAAGCTCTTCCCACATTCATTGCGCTTGAGTGGCTTTCCCCCTGTATGTGTTCGCTTATGTCTTTGAAGGTGTGATGACTGACTAAAGCACTTTGCACATTCGCTGCACTTGAATGGTTTTTCCTCTGTGTGTGTTCGCTGATGTTTTTGTAGGTTTGATAATTGACTAAAGCTCTTTGCACATTCACTGCACTTGAATGGTTTTTCCCCTGTGTGTGTTCGCTGATGATTCTTTAATGCTGTAGAGAAGCAAAAACTACTGTCACATTCACTACAATGATAGGGTTTTTCCCCTGTGTGTGTTCGCTGATGAATTTTTAGTTTTGATAATTGACTAAAGCTCTTCTCACATTCATTGCACTTGAATGGTTTTTCTCCTGTGTGAGTTCGCTGATGAACCCTTAATTCTGTAGAGTTACTAAAACTACTGTCACATTCACTACAATGATAGAGTTTTTCCCCCGTATGTGTTCGCTTATGTCTTTGAAGGTGTGATAACTGACTAAAGCACTTTGCACATTCGCTGCACTTGAATGGTTTTTCCCCTGTGTGTGTTCGCTGATGTTTTTGTAGGTTTGATAATTGACTAAAGCTCTTTGCACATTCACTGCACTTGAATGGTTTTTCCCCTGTGTGTGTTCGCTGATGATTCTTTAATGCTGTAGAGAAGCAAAAACTACTGTCACATTCACTACAATGATAGGGTTTTTCCCCTGTGTGTGTTCGCTGATGAATTTTTAGTTTTGATAATTGACTAAAGCTCTTCCCACATTCATTGCACTTGAATGGTTTTTCTCCTGTGTGAGTTCGCTGATGAACCCTTTATTCTGTAGAGTTACTAAAACTACTGTCACATTCACTACAATGATAGAGTTTTTCCCCCGTGTGTGTTCGCTGATGAATTTGTCGGACGGATAATCGACTAAAGCTCTTCCCACATTCACTGCAGTTGAATGGTTTTTCCCCTGTGTGTATTTGCTGATGTGTTTGAAGGCTTGATAAATGACTATAACACTTTGCACATTCACTGCACTTGAATGGTTTTTCTCCTGTGTGAGTTCGCTGATGATTCCTTAATGCTGAAGAGTCTCGAAAACTTCTGTCACATTCACTACATTGATAGGGTTTTTCCCCTGCGTGTGTTCGCTGATGACATTTTAGGTCTGATAACCTACTAAAGCTCTGCACACATTCACTGCACTTGAATAGTTTTTCCCCTGTGTGTGTTTGATTATGTCTTTGAAGGTTTGATAACTGACTAAAGCACTTCCCACATTCACTGCACTTGAATGGCTTTTCCCCTGTGTGTGTTCGCTGATGACTTTGGAGGTTTGATAACTGACTAAAGCTCTTCCCACATTCACTGCACTTGAAGGGTTTTTGTCCTGTGTACGTGTGCTGATGAAGCTTGAGTAGTGATGACAAACTAAAGCTCTTGCTGCATGTGTATGATTCTTCTTTCTTGGTTAGTGTTTGTAGGTCGGGTATATATTTGTCTTCATCCCATGACTGCATTTCCTGATGGGCCGACATGTCTGATAAAGCACTTGTGTTTTTCTCACACATTTAATATGTGTGCGGTATTTTACATGTTTGATTTCTGTTTTAATAATAAAATGCAATAGCCACCAAATATTTACCATACTCCTAATACGTAGAAGGTGTCTTAGTAGGCGATTGTGCCTTTAGATTAGATTATGGCTGTGCACGATTGCGGGTAAAGATGTATCTTCCTTCCGGCCGGTGCAAATTGGAACAGTCTGTTGTATTGTAGCTAGAAGAACTCCTCTTTCCTTTACCCGTCAGTTGTCTGGCTCCGCTCTGTTGTGCTCTTCTCTGGTTACTGTGGTTTGTCCAGAAAGAGTTTACAATTCTCCTAGAGCACGGAATGATGGCTTGTCATCATTTTATAAAACAGAGCACTGTGGTAATCACATCATACCGATCCGATGATCAAAGCTGATGTTGGACACTTGTTTATACAGGAGGCGGTTTCTTATCGTTGTTGCCTTAAGTTTCCTAAGGTAATTTCTTCGTTTTGTGGCGTGGAGGTGCACAGCTCAGACTCTTACAATCACTGAACTTCCTTGATGCTTCATCCAGGATCTGTCCATTTGTGTGCAGGTTCCTCTGTCGCCGAATGCGCTGATGTTTTCCTGAATACTGAAGCTCATTATTTCTGCTATTATTGAAGATTTACAGAATTAGCTTCGTTATTGATGGTCATTTCATACATTGAAGGCTTGTTTTCTGTTGGATGTAAAGATATTTAAAATTACTAAATTGAAACATAATGGAATGAGAATTCACAACTTTTAACTGGTTGTAAAAGACATTTCGGTGGAGTTTTACCAAATCTCCATGCAATGCAGCGCAACCCACCCTCCCCCCAGGGAGGCTGCGCTGCGTGACAAGGAGGGAGCAGGAGAGCACCATATTTTCAAAGATATGGCTCTCTCCTTCCCTTTCCCTTGCACCTGCACTGGTTACAGCAGCCTTGCGCCATGCACACACCTTAGCACAAGAGCGCTAGGGTGTGTGTGTGTGAGCCCAGTATAGGTTTTGTACAGGAAAGACACCCTAGACATGAGGGAAAGCTTTTACCACTTTGTATGCGTGTTGCACGCATGCAAAGTCAGAAAAGGAAGGAGAAATGAAAGCATTTCTCCTTCCTTGCGCCTAGTTTAAAAGGGTGCAGTTTTCTCACACTAAACCCAATCTACTGTATTTGGTAAATTGGGTTTAGCGTGAGAAACCTTGGGTCGTTGCAGTGGAACGCCCATGCACCACCCATGGCAGGCCCCCCATGGCGCAAAGTAATGTGACACAGTGCTATGCGATGCTTCACATTACTTTTACATTATTTGCTGGAAAGAAAATTAGGAAAAAAATATTTTGCACTTTTTTGTGCCACTTTTGTGACACAAACACGGCGCAAAATCTTAGTAAATCTACCCCTTCTTCTTTACCACCTTTGAAACTTAGCAAGGAATATTTCATCATACACAGATATTTAACTAAAAGTTCTGTTGATCTGGTGACATCTTATTAATATCTGAAAAGGAGGTTCAAGATAGACGCATATGGTTAAGACTTCATTTAAATAACAATAGATTTTAGAAAAAGAGATGGATCAGGCGGGGCTGCGAAATTTCCAGTAGCTCTTTGCGAAGTACATAACAAAAGTAACTCCATTCACTCACTTCGTCTCGTTTCTTTCCTATTCACTTAAGATCATCTCAAATACCAACTCCTGTCTTTACTCACTTTTCATAAGTCACCTTTGACACTGTCAATAGCTCCCTTGGTTCAAGCATTTCTGGTTTCTTCTAACCTGGAAGACTGGAACATTATTGTGGGTTGAGGGGGGTTTCCTATCGCCATAACATCTGTCCATCTCCCTGAAACTAGTGCAGCTTACAGCACCTGGTTCTGGCCCTGAAAGACAACTTTAAAAAGCAAGTCTTTAGTTCTTCCTAAGTTAGATAAAGTTCTGTAAGATGCAGCTCCTTCGGGGGCTTTTTGTAAAACAGAACGAGGGGTTCACTGTAGGGCCCGTCCTTTATATTGTGTGCGCAGATAAGGCAAACAAACGTTGATTCATATAATTTAATATTCAATGAAATCAGTCATTTAGTACTTATAGAGAATCCTTCACAACTAACCCTGAGTGAAGTATTACGCTACGCTTGTGTAGTTTGCGAAGTTTGCGGTACTCCGACCTACGCGAATTGCATGTAGCACAGGGCAAACACGCATAGCGTAGCGTAGCGTAGTGCAGCAGTCATTTTGTGCTTGCTCGCAGTCCGCATGCTCAAGTTGGCAACCGCGAGCGAGCAAAAATTACATCCCGGCGAGACTTTTTCCTCGTGCGCAATCAGCAACATCAAGTTGCCGATCGCGAGCGTGGAAAATAAACCTCCAGGTCTGATTCTCAATGCGGGGAGGTCAGGTTTCTCATTGCGAGTGGGCGCGTATGCTCGTGACCTCTCGCGATGCGAAACTACCAGTTTGCGTTGAGAAAGCAATAATTTACCTGACATATCCCCACAACAGATGTGTGTATATTACTCTTTTTCCCCTCTTTTCCACCATTACATGGCTTCTGACATGATGTTGTTCGTTTGGGGCCCAGGATCCCACTTAGTGACTGAATAGGCATTTGGCAGAATGGGAGGAGGTGTCAGTTATCCACAGGTGATGCGGCATTTGTACCTTTCCATATTTCTCATATTCAAGTTTACCTCATTTCCTGTCCTTCGGTCTCTTTACTGCCCTCTGGCTGCGCACTCACTCTGTGGGGTTCATCAGAAGTCAGATAATGGCCTGATAGTCACAAGGCCATGGATCTCACTTTTTCTACAACACTGATTGCAGACATAGGGCCTAGTTTAGAGTTTGTCCAAGAGATTATTGCCTTAAAACCAGGGGTGGGTGAAGAATTCCGCTCTGCCGGGGGAGCTCATTTCAAAAAACATCACGAAGTGATGCACAACTGAGTTTTGTTTCTCAAGCGGTTCGCCAACTGTAAGGTGGCAAGCGCTTGTGAGAAAAAATCACATGCCAGACCTCCTCCTGGCGAGATTTCTCAGTGCGGGAGGTCACGGCACGTCACGACCACTCGAGTGTAGAAATCTGCCATTCTCGTTGATGAAGCTACCACTCGAGTAGAATGTCAATTTGAGTGGCAGGAAGCATCAGCGCCCTCTAGCGTGACGCATAGTACCATTCGTGCTCATTTTACAGTGCCGGACAAACTCCTGGAACTAAAAATCAGTGCGAGCAACTTAACAAACTCTGCCACTTGCGGGAGTCCGCAGAGTTCTGCAGAGTTTTTCTGGCACTTCGTGGAGCTCCCAGGAGTAAAACTCTGCAAACTACACCAAGGCCTAATCAAAACGTGACACATATCCTGTCTGCCTTATTATAACTTGCACAGTATGTAATGCATTTTTAATGGGTTGGGCAAGATAACTATCACATTTGTGATGGAATAAACCATTTGATAAAAACTAAATCAGTTGGTGTACATTGTGTCCAGTGTGGCTAGCTGAGCTTGAAGGATCTTGTGGTTTGTGGGTCTCTCACTGCTTTGAGGTCACCACCAGGCAGAACTTCTGTCAGCCGTGCCTTGTGCAGATCTTCCTTCCAGGCAGGACTTCTGTCAGCTGCACCTTGCGGAGATCTTCCTTCCAGGCAGGACTTCTGTCAGGTGCACCTTGTATAGATCTGCTTTCCAGACAAGGGCTTCTTTCCTCAATGATGAGTTCAAATGTCGGGAGAGGTAGAACTGGTCTAGGTCATCTTCTTTATTGGAGTTTAACTGGTCAAGCCAAAGAGCTCGAGCTCTGAGATGAAGGCGAGTCTGGATTTTCTGAGCTCCGTAGAGCATTGAGACAGTCCTACCACATCCACCACCCACTACAAGACTCCAAGAGTCATCGCTACAAGTGCTGCTCCAAGGTTTAATTCAACCACTGTATCTGAACATCCCCTGGTAAATGCCAAATAGAGAATAAACATCCTGCCTGCACCAGAGGAGTGGAGAAAGCTTTTCAAGAACCTCGAGGTAGATGGGCTTTCTCTGTCTGTCGTGACTGAAGATGTTAAACCTTGGTAACATCAATCCCCTTTGAAACGGGCAAGAGTACAGTTGTAGAACACCAACTGATCACTAAGTGTGAAGGGATACAAAGATATTTAATATTAGAGCCTTCTCCCTACATTCGCATGCTCTTGACCCGTTTCTGAACTGACATTTTTTATAGACTAGTAACTTTCCCGTATCCCAACAACTGGTCTAGAAACTTAGAGAACTGCCCCTCTGACGACATATCAGCCCAATCTACTATCCATTGTATTTTATTCTGTAGGTTTTATGGGAACCCGAGGGAAAGCCTTTTGAAACCACTATTGAGATCATGGGGCATATGTAACTGTAGAGCTGCCTATCACAGATTGAACATTTTAGAAAATCTGTATACCGTCAAAGTTGTATCCACCTACCTTAAAGCAGTTGTTAGGGTTAGGGCCTTGATGCAACCTTAGAAAAACTGGTAATTAACATGGAGCGGTAAAATGCCATTTCCTGCCTCGTATTGGTTATTTCTGTCTTTTTTATCAACTAGTCTCCCGAGTACTGTATTGTTTTTATTTTGCTTTTAATCGAATTGTTTTTAACATATGAAATGGTTTTTATTGTTCTGTCTTTTACATTGTACGCTTTTATGAACTTGTTTATACAATTCGAATAAAGCTTGATGAATGAAAAAAAAGTCCTCCATTTTGCTATCAGAATGTAACTCATCCAGACCAGACACAAACCCTTAAGTCCGTATTGCATGAAGCTGTGTGGTTCTCACCCAAAAGAGGGCCCTCCACAAATTGCTGACATTTTCCTACACCCCCTGGACAGCCGTGACAACACACAGACTAACTACACCCCCTCAGGGATCACCAGTCCACCTGCCAGCATGAAGAATCAGATCTTTCAATCTTCGCTCCACACTCAGTGAGCTCAGAGTTGCCTTGTAAAACCATCTCATGAGAGTGGAAGAAAAGAACAATAAGTGACACGCACTGCACAGAAGTGTAAATAAATCTACCAATATCATTCCATGTACCACTGTCCTACTGCTGTTGTTTCAACATGGATGTTTTGCCGTCTATCACAGCAGCTTCTTCGTTTAAATCAACAGTTTGTATTGCATCATACTTTCTTACCTATGTACTGTTTCTGACCTTACGACATCTCTGGCAGACATGCTGTGCTGTCTGTTGCTACATAAATAGGAAGTAGATTGCTACTGCAAGATGAGTGCAGTGTCCTTGCAGTCAGATGCACTTGATTGGAAAAAAAGGTACGACTATTCAAAGAATAACATACCAAAAGCAGCGCATACAATGCAATAACACAGACCAGGTGCTAGAAAAACGTGATGCAATCAATGCAATAAAACAGGCCGGGCAATAGGAAAATGTGACGCAAACAATGCAATAACACAGGCTAGGCAAGAGGAGAATCTGATGTAAACAATACAATAACACAGACCAGCACTTGGATTGAAGCAAATATTACAATAACATAGGCAAGGCACCAGAAGAATCTGACGCACACAATGCAATAACACAGGCCAGGCACTCGGAGAATCTGACGCAAACAATGCAATAACACAGGCAAAGTAGTAACAAAATCTGAAGCAAACAACATAATAACACAGGTCAGGCACTAGGGTTGATGCAAACAAGGCAATAACACAGGCCAGGCATGAGTAGAATCTGATGCAAACAATGTAATAACATGGGCCAGGCGCTAGGAGATTGTGACGCAAACAAGGCAATGGCACAGGCCAGGCACTAGGAGAATCTGATGCAAACAATGCAATAACACAAGTCAGCCACTAGAATGATGTAATGCAAACACTGCAATAACACAGGCCAGGCTCTAGGAGAATTTGATGTAAACAATGCAATGACACAGGCCAGGTACTAGACGAATCTGATGCAAACAATGCAATAACACAGGCGAGGCACTAGGAAAATCTGATGCAAACAATGAAATAACACGGGCCAGGCACTAGGAGAATCTTTTGCAAACAATGCAATAACACAGGCTAGGCACTAGGAGAACCTTATGCAAACAATGCAATAACACGGGCCATGCACTAGGAGAATCTGATGCAAACAAGGCAATAACACAGGTCAGACACTAGGGTTGATGCAAACAATGCAATAACACAGGTCAGGCACTAGAAGAATGTGATGCAAACATTACAATAACACAGGCCAGGCACTGGGAGAATCTGACGCAAACAATGCAATAACACAGGCCAGGTACTAGGTGAATCTGAGGCAAACAATGCAATAACATAGGCAAGGCACTAGGAGACTCTGATGCAAACAATGCATTAACACAGGCCAGTCACTAGGAGAATCTGATGCTCACAATGCAATAACACGGGACAGGCAGTAGGAGAATCTGATGCAAACAATGCAATAACATGGCCAGGCACTAGGAGAACTTGAAGAAAACAATGCAATAACACGGGCCAGGCAAGAGGAGAAGCTTATGCAAACAATGCAATAACACAGGTCAGGCACTAGAGTTGATGCAAACAATGCAATAACACAAGCCATGTACGAGGAGAATCTGATGCAAACAATGCAATAACACAAGCCATGTACGAGGAGCATTTGAAGCAAAAAATGCAATAACACAGGCCAGGCATTAGGAGAATCTGATGGACACAATGCAATAACACAGGCCAGGCACTAGAATGATCTAATGCAAATAATGTATTAACACAGGCCATAGCAAAACACATATAGTATTCCAACTGGTATAAGTATTAGAACAATTAGAGAGGATATGTAGAAAACATTGTCAGCAAAGAAATAAAGAGACTCAATGCATACGTAGAATGGGCCCGAGGCATCGTGTTTATCTAGGAAGAACAAAGTAATTTACAGTAGTAGCAGCACTGTAGATACACAAGTAATACAACCCCAATTGTACTTGGTGCGTGAAAGGTGCATATGGTGAGCAAGGTGGCGACGCGAGTGACAAATTGATCAGCGTAAACGGCGCAATAGTGATTAGTGTTGAATATATACAGTGATTTATGCAAAACAATGTGGCTACAGATGAATTCAAAAAAGCTTGTTTTGGATGTAGCTAGCCGTTGGTAACATGTGCCACATTGTGGGTAGCGCCTATTATTAGGCTGAATGGTCAACGGCGTTTCGATCCGCGTTAATTGGGATCATCTTCAGGACTGGGTTGGAAGAAGAACAGTACTGTACAAGGGGATAGAGAAAGGGGGTGGGGGTTAGGGCAGAACAGGTGGAATGGCACGCTCAAAACTGGTAAAGTGTTAAGGTAGCGCCTGGCGTGGGTGGTCAGTTCAGGTGGGAAGGACTGCGCAGAAGGAGAAAAGCGCTGGAGCGATTGGGGCTAAAGGAAAGCAGGCAGGGACCGGAGAGTAGATCAGACTATGCATGGTGGTCGCCTGGGGGAGCAGCAGTAGGTATGGTCAACAGTAGGCGTGCACAAAGCATTCATGGAGGAGTAGCCCGTGATGGAGAGTGGGCAAGGGCGTAATTGTTAACACAGACAAGGCACTAGAAGGATCTAATGCAAACAATGCAATAACACGGGCCAGGCGGTAGGAGAATCTGACGCAAACAATGCAATAATATAGGCCAGGGACTAGGAGAATCTGACATAAACAATGCAATGACACAGGCCAGGCACTAGGAGAATCTGACACAAACAATGCAATGACACAGGCGAGGCATTAGGAGAATGTGATGCAAACAATGCAATAACACGGGCCAGGCACTAGGAGAATCTGACACAAACAATGCAATAACAAGGACCAGGCACTAGAAGGATCTAATGCAAACAATACAATAACAAGGGCCAGGTGGTAGGAGAATCTGACGCAAACAAGGCAATAACACAGGCCAGGGACTAGGAGAATCTGACATAAACAATGCAATGACACAGGCCAGGCACTAGGAGAATCTGACACAAACAATGCAATGACACAGGCCAGGCACTAGGAGAATCTGACACAAACAATGCAATAACACGGGCCAGGCACTAGGAGAATCTGACACAAACAATGCAATAACAAGGACCAGGCACTAGAAGGATCTAATGCAAACAATACAATAACACGGGCCAGGTGGTAGGAGAATCTGACGCAAACAAGGCAATAACACAGGCCAGGGACTAGGAGAATCTGACATAAACAATGCAATGACACAGGCCAGGCACTAGGATAATCTGACACAAACAATGCAATGACACAGGCCAGGCACTAGGAGAATCTGACACAAACAATGCAATGACACAGGCGAGGCATTAGGAGAATGTGATGCAAACAATGCAATAACACGGGCCAGGCACTAGGAGAATCTGACACAAACAATGCAATAACAAGGACCAGGCACTAGAAGGATCTAATGCAAACAATACAATAACAAGGGCCAGGTGGTAGGAGAATCTGACGCAAACAAGGCAATAACACAGGCCAGGGACTAGGAGAATCTGACATAAACAATGCAATGACACAGGCCAGGCACTAGGATAATCTGACACAAACAATGCAATGACACAGGCCAGGCACTAGGAGAATCTGACACAAACAATGCAATGACACAGGCCAGGCACTAGGAGAATCAGACACAAACAATGCAATAACACGGGCCAAGCACTAGGAGAATCAGACACAAACAATGCAATAACAAGGACCAGGCACTAGAAGGATCTAATGCAAACAATACAATAACAAGGGCCAGGTGGTAGGAGAATCTGACGCAAACAAGGCAATAACACAGGCGAGGCATTAGGAGAATCTGACACAAACAATGAAATAACACTGGCCAGGCACGAGGAGAATCTGACACAAACAATGAAATAACACAGGCGAGGCATTAGGAGAATGTGATGCAAACAATGCAATAACACAGGCCAGGTACTAGAAGGATCTAATGCTAATATTATCCCTGTGTGCCATGCCTACAAAACACTTCCCTGGCCTAGATCAGCCACCCCTCCAGCTGGGTGTAGTATACCAGTGGTGAGGGTACAGGTGAATGAGCCCTGTACCCCTACAGTGCCCAAGTCCATTCTTGGGCATTGTAAGTACAGTGCTGTCATTATGAGTATATGGTGCGGGGATTTTGTCATTACGAATTCCACAACACCACAATGACTACACTGAAACCTGGGAAGTTTGGTATCAAACTTCTCAGCACATTAAACCCACACTGATGCCAGTACCTCATGTATTTTTATCTGAAGTGTTTTAGTGCGCCAAATTATATTTTGTACTGGGGATTAAAATTAGAACTGTTTATAGGGAGTCACAGATATAATCTCCTTTTTACATACAAAGGAAATAACATAAGTTGTATTTTATTATATTAAAGTTATTATGTGGAATTCCTTTCTTGGTGGTATATATGTATCATTAAATGATCTTGTGTAGATGTGATTGAGTAGAGTGGATTGAATGGTGGCTATACCTATTTGGTGATACTTTTGATGCCAAGAAAATATTTTATTTTCTACTCTTCAATAAAGACCAGATCTCCAGAGGACAGCGGCCTGTCCAGAAAACCTCTAACTTCAAGGATTTCGAACAATTGTACTCTGAAGTTCCATCGTTTGACCTTCTCAACTCTCAACGCACCTCCAGGCCTGGCCACCGTGACTATAAACCTTTCAATTTATAAAGATGTGTTTACTTCTTGGTTTCAGTGTCTAAAATGTGTCAGCCCAGTATGGTTATGGTATGCCTCTCCTGAAGTTCACAGGCCTAAGGGTTCATTCCTGGTATATAGAACGGGCGACAGAGGGCGTCCCAGCCCAGTGCCCCAGGGGATCTAAATGGCATCTGAGATGAGCCCATTTACGTAAACGCAGGCCATAGGCTGTGTGTCCAGCAGCTTCATGAGTGATCTCAAACTCCCTGAGACTAAATGTCTCAATCATAAAAGGTATTTCCAGGGAGTCCAACACCTTATCGGCATCACCAGCCTTTATGTGTGTATTTTCCCGATGCAGCACTGCGAATACCGTCCGTAGATGAGACTATTCTCTCTTGTAGGAGGGATAGCCGAGTCGCATCACCTCAGGCAGGAATTTATTATCACAGGGCAGCAGTGACAGAGGGTGATAAGAGGTACACTTAGCCAGGTCTGTCCCAAACTTGGGGAGTGCTGATATGAATGTGTCACTTATAGACGGCAGCGCCACACCACCCTTTAATGCCTCGGCATACACCTCCAGCAGATATGCGTCCAGTATTTATTTCTAAGCTGTGTAAAACTCTACACCAGACCTTCAGATCCCGGAGCCTTTCCTCCTCCTAGGGCGTCTATAGCTGCAACGATCTGTTGCCCAGACATCGATGGCTTATGACTGGATGTGAGAGCCAATTTACATAGCCCTGCATAGCTAAATCGAGAAAGAAGTGTCCTGGTGCTAATATGAGCACTTAAGTATCAAAATCACACAGCCCCTGAACATGAACAGAAAGGTTTTGATTTGTTTCCTGAAAGAACTCATGTTTTCTTGGGCGCACAGGGCAGGTGGGAGGGCATTCCATTCCAGGTACCTGCAGTCACCACAGGCAGAGAGTAGTCATCTATTCTGATTTTCGTAAACTTAGAGACTTTTGTCAGCAAAGCACAGTGGGATCTCACCCCTCGGCCAGCTGATACCAGGCAAAAAAGCGAGTACAAATAAGAATGAACCCCCTGATTGAAGAGCGTTTATGACATGAAGTGCTTTATATTGACATCTTTTCAGGACAGCAAGCCGGTGCAATTTGACCAGTTTGTTGGAGATCGACCATGATTTTATTAACCTCAGAACCAGCCCAAGTGCTGTCTTTGTAGCAGCAGCAATCTATGAAGGCGATATTCAGATATGCCTACGTATACGGTGATGCAGGAATCCATTCTCGATTTATTTATTTATTTATTTATTTATTTATAAAGTTTTATATAGCGCGAACTTGATCCCGAAGGATATCAGAGCGCTTTACAGTTAGAGGGAGAGGAAGGAAAAAGATCACAATCAGACTAAAATTGTGAAACTAATATGCATAAAATCATATAGTGCAAACATAACAGATCCTATCTAATTCAAGGTTAACGTAGAGTGGGCTAGTCAATGATAAAATGACATCAAGGGAGTGATGATACATAATGATGTAAGCGGGGCGAATACAATTGTAACAAACAGAATTATTAATGCGGATAGCAAGCTTTTTTCAAAAATATTGGCTAACAGATTGAATGACTTAATGCCAAGTCTAGTTTCAATAAGGCAGCAAGGATTTATCTTAAATCGAGATACAACAGACCACGTGAAAAAGGATTATCTCTCTTCTGGATTGGGCACAAGCTACAGGATCTCCTGTTTCGGTAGCACTGTTAGATGCTGAAAAAGCATTTGACAGGGTTTCCTGGAGGTTTCTTTGGTCTACTTTAGTTTGGAAGGGATTCCCTAAAGAATTTATAAACGCAATACAGGCATTATACAGTCACCCGAAGGCAGCAATCCGTATTTCTGGGGATCTTTCAGACAATTTGGCAATAACAAGGGGGACCAGACAAGGTTGTCCTTGTTCCCCCTTGTTATTTGCCTTGTACATTGACCCATTTTTAAGTAGACTGGAAAAAACAAGAGGTATCATTCCGGTTAGGATACACCAGGCTGCATATAAAGTGTTTGCCTATGCAGACGATGTCACTATCGTAACTTCGGATATTAAGAGTGCTTTACCGAAGATAGTGGAATTGGCGGAACAGTTCGGGGGATGTTATGTTACGTTATGTTATGTTAAGTATGTTTGTATAGTGCATGGCTGCCCCAGCAACAGGGTGTCCCAGCGCTTGCAGAATAGTCAACCAGAGGAGTGAACAGGATAGGTAAGTTGAGCTAGAGAAGCTTGTGCTAAATGGAGGCGAACAGCCAGGTTTTTATTTTTTTCCGGAAGAGCCAGTGGTCTTGCGTGCCTCAAGGGGGATGGAATTCCATAGAGCAGGGGCCAGGGATTTGAAGGAACGTCCGCCTGCTCTGCTATTGCGTACCCTAAGGTGCGGGCAAGGTGAAGGTCCGCAGAACGAAGGGCACGTGTGGGGACGTAGAAAGAGCAGAGACCCTGTAGTATTTGGGGGGGCCTGGCCATGTAGGATTTTGTGGGTTAGACAGAGTGTTTTAAATCGAATTCTCTGTTTCACCGGCAGCCAGTGAAGATGGCGAAGGATGTGTGAGGTGTGGCAGCGTTTGGGTAGGGCAAAAAGAGTACGAGCTGCTGCATTTTGAGCCCTTTGGAGTCTATTCGTGGTTGTAAGTTTAGCACAAGGCAATAGGCCGTTGCAGTAGTCCAAGTGGGATAGGACCAAGGACTGGACTATTACTTGTCTGCTGGGCGGCTCAAAGAAGCCAAAAATGGGCTTAAGGGTGCGTAGGCGACCAAAACAGGTACCAGCCACCTTTTTTGTATGTGACTCAAAGGAGAGAGAGTTGTCCACTAGGACTCCCAGATTCTTAACTTCCTTCTTGGGAATCAGGGCAGGGCCCATCGTCGGGGGCCACCACTGGTCGCCCCATTTCTGTGAGTCTCGACCAATCAGGAGCACCTCCGTTTTTGTTAAGTTGGAGGCAGTTTTCCGTCATCCAGCGTGAGATGGCTGTGACATCTTCCTGAAATTGTAACTGATCCGATATAGTGTTGTTGGAAAAGGTGAAAATAAGCTGCGTGTTGTCAGCATACAAGATCAACTTGATCCCACGTTCTTTTGCTAGCAGGGCCAAGGGGCGAACATACACGTTAAACAGCGTAGGGCTGAGGGCAGAGCCCTGGGGAACGCCGCATTTGAGAGGGAATGTGCTGGATGAATAAGGTGGGGCGTGAATCTGGAAGGAACGATCAGACAGAAAGGATGCAAACCATGCCAAAGCCTTGCCCCAGACCCCAATCTCCCTGAGGCGTTTGAGTAAAATCTCGTGGGAGACCGTGTCGAACGCCGCACTTAGGTCGAGCAGGATCAAAGCTGAGGTGTGTTTAAGGTCCTGTGATGGCCTTAGTTGCTCCGTTACTGCCAGGAGCGCAGACTCTGTGCTATGGTTTGCCCGGAAGTCGTTCTGTGACTCATCAGGATCCCATGTGCTTCCAGATATTTGGTCAGGGTGGAGTTCACATGGGCCTCCATCACCTTGGCCAGGTACGGTAGGAGGGAGATGGGTCTGAAGTTTTCTGGCAGGGAGGGGTCCAGGGTGGTTTTTTTTAACAGGGGGATGACTTTGGCATGTTTCCAGGATCTGGGGACTGTGGCGGACTGGAGGGATCTGTTAATCAGTTCCCCGCCTACGAGCAGAATGGAGTCCTGGAATTGCCTGAAGGTATCAGGTTTGACAGGGTCATCGGGTGACCCAGACTTTACCTTTATGGCAAGGAGCTCGAGGTCTTTATTGGTCATGAACGGGAGAGTTGGGAGGGAGTAACGGGAGTCCAGCTGGTAAGGGGGGTCGGCCGGGTAACGGGGAGGGTCCACTAGTATTCAGCAGGTTATAGATCCCCTCTACCTTATTAATAAAGAAGCAGGCCAGATCTGCACATTGGGAGTTGGAAACTATTGTACTGTTGGTTCCCTCTGTTACTTTAGTCATATCTTTAATTAGTGAGAAGATAGTTTTGGATGGGTTGGGACTGATTTTAATCATGTTCGTATAGAAAGCAGCTTTAGTTTTTAGATCTCGCACCTGCGACGCATCGCGTAGCGATGTCGCAGCGAGACCTATTGTTGTCAGCTCTGCTTACAAGGAGCTAAAGGGCGACAAGAGATGGGCACGCGCAGCCTCAGGAACCGGATCAGGTAGCGCGCGCGTTCACCATCTCCTGTCTCCCCTTTAGCTCCATGTAAGCAGACACACACGAGCGCACGCACACAAACACACACACGCACACACACGAGCACACATACACGCATGCAGACATAGAGACACCCCCCCGCCGCGGCGCGCACACACACACACACACACACACAAGCGTACAGAGACACCCCCTCCCCCCTACAACTAAGCCCCACTCACCTCATCGGTGCCACTCTGGACTCAAGCAAGCCGGGCCGACGAGGCTGAAATGCCAGAAACCGGTCCCCGGTAGCTTGTTCCCTTCCCAGTATAAGAATTGGCTTGGTAGTTTGGTTTGCCCTGTTCCCATCATGCACTGGGACAGGAACAGACTAATTTGCATATAGCCAAGTTCTGAGCTGGGATGGTGCAGTGAGCTAAAAAACGGTGATGGATCAAGCCCTGATCTTTGGACTGGGTAAGAGTGGTCTGCTTAATTCAGGCACTCTGTTCATCACCACCCCCCTTTTCTGAATCATTTTGTCCACCATAAGCGTGGAAGGGTATACTCAGATGTGAGTCCCTTGCTCATTGCACCATCAGGATTCAAGCAAGCCGGGCCGACGAGGCTGAAATGCCAGAAACCGGTCCCCGGTAGCTTGTTCCCTTCCCAGTATAAGAATTGGCTTGGTAGTTTGGTTTGCCCTGTTCCCATCATGCACTGGGACAGGAACAGACTAATTTGCATATAGCCAAGTTCTGAGCTGGGATGGTGCAGTGAGCTAAAAAACAGTGATGGATCAAGCCCTGATCTTTGGACTGGGTAAGAGTGGTCTGCTCAATTCAGGCACTCTGTTCATCACCACCCCCCTTTTCTGAATCATTTTGTCCACCATAAGCGTGGAAGGGTATACTCAGATGTGAGTCCCTTGCTCATAGCACCATCAGGATTCAAGCAAGCCGGGCCGACGAGGCTGAAATGCCAGAAACCGGTCCCCGGTAGCTTGTTCCCTTCCCAGTATAAGAATTGGCTTGGTAGTTTGGTTTGCCCTGTTCCCATCATGCACTGGGACAGGAACAGACTAATTTGCATATAGCCAAGTTCTGAGCTGGGATGGTGCAGTGAGCTAAAAAACGGTGATGGATCAAGCCCTGATCTTTGGACTGGGTAAGAGTGGCCTGCTTAATTCAGGCACTCTGTTCATCACCACCCCCCTTTTCTGAATCATTTTGTCCGCCATAAGCGTGGAAGGGTATACTCAGATGTGAGTCCCTTGCTCATTGCACCATCAGGATTCAAGCAAGCCGGGCCGACGAGGCTGAAATGCCAGAAACCGGTCCCCGGTAGCTTGTTCCCTTCCCAGTATAAGAATTGGCTTGGTAGTTTGGTTTGCCCTGTTCCCATCATGCACTGGGACAGGAACAGACTAATTTGCATATAGCCAAGTTCTGAGCTGGGATGGTGCAGTGAGCTAAAAAACGGTGATGGATCAAGCCCTGATCTTTGGACTGGGTAAGAGTGGTCTGCTTAATTCAGGCACTCTGTTCATCACCACCCCCCTTTTCTGAAGCAATTACAACTATGCCACTGCACTACACAGTTCATTTTCCCACCCAAAATGTACTTTTTAGTCACCGTCATCTGGTCAAAAAATTACGTACCCAATTGTTTAACTGAAATTATTAGATGGTCTAAATCCTGCACAATTTGAAACGACATGCCTAGTGCATACACAGTGATGAACAACACACACAACCACACACACACAACCACACACACACACAACCACATACACAACCACACACACAACCACACATACAACCACACACACCACACACACAACCACACTATCAGTGCACACTTTCACCAGACACAGACACCATCAGTCGTCAGTGCACACTTTCACCGGGCACAAATACAATCAGAACCAGTACCAGGTCCTTCTTAGATGAAGCAGGGATGAATGGATGTATTTTTCTGATAACTTTTAGCAGTCAAAAGCCTGTATTGCAGGTGATTTTAATGTATCCTTCTAAGGACAGATGCAAGTCCACCCAAACTCCCAGTTCGCTGACCTGATGGAATGGGATGGACAGAGATCCCAAAGGCACTGGCCTCCACCCTTGTGCCGTGAAGCTCCGGTCCCAAATACCACTATTTCCGTTTTTTTTTCACTGTTTAGGTCTAGGGAGTTTGAGCTCATCCAATCAGCGTCTTCCTGGCGGCAGCTCCTAAAATTACTGGACATTTCATCTGTATTTAATTCTACTCTAATGATTTGTGTATCATCTTTTAGAGGTGGTATTGATTATCGAATGACTGGACCAGGTGTATTTTCTTCTAATCTATTCATTTGTGTATCATCGAGTAGAGGGGATATCGAATGACTCGATCAGGCTGGCCAAGTGGGCCATGTAAAGATTGAAAAGATTGGGGCTCAAAACCAGCCGGGGGAGGGGTAATTGTCTTAGGGGTTGATATGAAGTTAGCTGATGCCACCACTTGGGTCAAATCTTTCAAAAAGTATAAGCACCAAGCAGGCACTTTCCCCTAAGACCCACCATCTGCAATCTCTGTAGGAATGTGGAGTGGGAGATGGAGGCAAAGGCTGCAGACAGATCTGATCAGATCAAAGCCCCCACCCCGCCACCTCCATACATAATGTCACTAATATCCCACGTGGCTTTAGACAGCAAGGTCTCTGCAGAGAGCCCTTTTGGAGCCCTGGATCGACTTTGTGCAGAAGTTGGTGGGACTCAAGGTATTTGGTGAGCTGCTTGTTCACTGTGGCCTCAGTTAATTTGGTGAACATCAGGAGCAGAGAGACAGGTCAATCCTTAGAGTTAGAACTGCTGTGACTACTGGAGCAGACAACAATGGAAGTAATATTAGCTAAAACTCTCTGATTGGCTGTATGCTGAGGTGTGACGGAGTGCAAGAACAAGAAGGTTGGGCTGGGATGTGTCCCAGAGTAATTACCAGTGGCAGAGATGAACTCAAACGTTCCACCCATCATTTTGCTTATTCATAAATACACCAGGTGGGCCCATGTGGGGGTCCCGTGCTCCCTGCTCCACTGGAATGAAGCCGCACCCTACTGTCAAGGCTCACATAGGCTGAAACCAGTCTTGGGTTGATTGTGTTCCGGTTCAGAAAGGATCTGGATTGGCTCTACAGGCTGGTCTGCCCTATTGGAAGAAGTCTAAAGCTGATTTGCATATGTCTGCTTCCTGTTTAAGGTGGCATTGTGGGCCAACAACCTATTGATCTCCCTCTCCGGCTTGGCCTGGTGAGTACCTGGACGTGAGCCGGAGTCTAGTGAGGAAGAGGATGTGATCAGGGCCTGTTGAGGACCAGGACGTGAGTCAGGGGCTTGTGAAGACCAGGACTTGAGCCAGGGCCTTGTGAGTACCAGGACGTGAGCTGGGGCCTTGTGAGGATCACGGAAGTAAACAGTGGCCTTGTGAGGACCAGGACGTGAGCTGGGGCCTTGTGAGGACCAGGACATGAGCCAGGGCCTCGTGTGGACCAGGACATGAGCCGGGGCCTGGTGGAACAGGATGTGAGCCAGGGTCTGGTGGACCACGACATGACCCAGGGCCTTGTGGGGACTAGGGCGTGAGCCAAGGCCTTGTGAGGACCAGGACGTGAGCTGGAGCCTGGTAAACCAGGACTTGAGCTGGGGCCTGGTGGACCAGGATGTGAGCCAGGGCCTTGTGAGGACCAGGACGTGAGCCGAGGCCTGGTGGACCAGGACGTGAGCGTGGGCATTGTGGACCTTGTGAGGACCAGGACGTGAGCGTGGGCCTGGTAGACCAGGACCTGAGCCGGGGTCTGGTGGACCAGGACGTGACCGGGGGCCTTGTGAGGACCATGACGTGAGCCAGGGCCTTGTGAGGACCAGAACGTGAGCAGGTGCCTTGTGAGGACCAGGACGTGAGCCGGTGCCTTGTGAGGATCAGGATGTAAGCCGCGGGCCTTGTGAGGATCAGGACATGAGCCAGGGCCTTGTGAGGACCAAGACGTGAGCCAGGGCCTTGTGAGGACCAGGACGTGAGCCGGGGCCTTGTGAGGACCAGGATGGGAGACGGGACCTGGTGCACCAGGATACTGAGCCAGCTCTCGCTCCCTTGGAGAGGCCAGACTAAACACCTGGTTTGTCCTCTCTTGCAGGACCAGGGAAGGGTCAGTCCAGAGATCCAAGGACACCAGAAACTCTGGCGCTGGACTTGCACCCCCTGTTTTTCATTGTATTTCTCCCTGAAACAGATACAACTGTGTGAAATCTCCTTGAGAGAGAGTCATATTATCACAGATCTCACTGGACTCACAATCTGCAGAAAGAGCCTGAGAATGAACGCCCTTGCACATGAACTGTTCTACTCTTATCTGCCACGATGCCCTGGGAAGTACCAAATATATCCATAGAGTGATCCCCTGAATATTCATGCCTGTAATACGTAAGTGCATTCTGGGGGTTGTAGTCTTGGTTACTTTACTAAAGACAGTGGTTTAAAAAATAAACTCCATGCTTGGAGGAGATGTGTGCCTTTGTCAGGAGTTTTAATTGTGCTTCCAATTAGTAATTGGGTGCATCCCATAGGGCACACTTACATGGTTCCATTATAGGATTCCACTAATGTTAAAAATGAAACCAATTTTGCAAAAATAGTTCCAAAAGAATAATTTTTATTCCAATCGTTCAGAAATTATATACATTTCTTTTCATTTCTTTCATGCTCAGTAAACAGAAAAACTGTATTTTTCATATCGAGTTCAGTTGTTAGCTCCGATGCATTTCGGGCGCTGTGCCCTTCATCTGGGAGCATGTCTAAAGTAAAAGTAACATAGCTAAGTTTTAGACTACATAGACATCACAAAAAACTGTATATAAACAATTGTATGAGCCTGCAACAGTGTCCCCGTGCTCTATAAAATGTGGAGTGAGGTGTGATTTAAACGAGGTGTGTAATTCGGCGCAGTAAGTGAAGAACGCTCTATGAGTGAACAACAAGCGTGTGGTTAAAAAAATGGTGCGGCGCAACAAGTGCCACATTTTTAAATGTGAGCGCAGACTTCAAGAAAATTATCAACAAATACTGGTCGATTCTAAGCTTAGAACCAGATTTCAATGCAATATTTGATCATAGACCACTGTTTGCTTACACCAGAGGCAAAAATATAGGGGAAATCGTCAAATCACCCACACAACTCAACTTGGAAGCAAAAGGTACAAGACCATGTGCAAATTGTAATAACTGCAAAAACATCATGCCAGGGAGTAGCGTAATGCACCCAATGAAAGGCTGTAAGATCAAGCTTACTGTAACAGCAATATGTGACACTTCAAATGCGGTTTACCTTCTAAAATGACCCTGCGGGAAAGTCTATGTAGGTAAAACTGAACGGAAGATTAAAGTGCGGCTTAATGAACACAAATCTAACAGCAGGACACGAAATCTCAAGTCTTCAGTAGCCACACATTTCCTAGAACAAAATCACAACATCTCACAATTAAAGTTTATGATCCTAGAGATCATACAGAAGACAGAAGGACGTGACAACAACAAATACTTACTCCGCCGCGAGAACTTTTGGATTTATAAACTGAAAGCAATTAAACCCAATGGGTTAAATTACCGAACTGAACTGGCTTGTTATCTATGACAGTTACTTTGTAATTAAGGGTCGATACAGACCGTATGTTCTGTACACTATGTTTGTATGGTGGCATGATTCCCTACATAGCAACACATATGCATAGCCCTAAGCTATACTTTTTTGCACATTTTACATTCCCTGATCACACAGGCACTTTCCTCATCGGATCTAATCCACACTCGTAAATACATTTTTCAGGTTCTCTGCTTTTCAAACCGCCATTTTGACTCCTCGTTTTATCTTATACGTTTTATTTCACACGTTTTATTTTTAAATTTTTCACTCCATCCTCGAAGCTATCCTCTTCTAAACTACCCGTTTCCATCGTTACCACCACAGTGTATCTTCCCTGTCGTTCGTAAATGTCCGATCACGTGGTCTCACCACGTGGTACTAGTATATCCAATAGGCGCCTGTAAGAACTGGGACCGCCAGTTCTCCGGGGGGTAGCTTGGCTCGAGCAGGAAGGCAGCCAGGGGCTTACGTGTAAAGTAGCTACACAACACACTCATCCACTGAGGCGGTAAGTGGGCACAATAATGGAGACCACACCAGTACTTTTGATTGAAAATCGATGTTTTTTATATAGGCTTCAGATCAAGGCAAACAATGCATTAGCATTTCATTAAAGCATTCTCCTTAAAGCATTTCAGTATGCATTTTCATTAAAGTATTTTCATTAAAGCCTTTTCATTAAAGTATTCTCATTAAAGCATTTCATTATGCATTTCATTAAAGCCTTTCATTAAAGTATTCTCATTAAAGCATTTCATTATGCATTGCATTAAAGCCTTTCAGTAAAGCATTTCCTTAGGCATATTCATTAAAGCATTTTCATTAAAGCAGTTAACCCCCTTGTACCGGGCTAAACCATTTCAGGCCAACTCAACAGATTTTCAGGCCTAAACAGGCAACCAGGCCCCGTACCACTTTATGGACACTCAGGGTCTAAACAGTTGAACTCAAGTGTAAGCCTGTCCACAGGCACAAACAGTTACTGGGGCCTCGCAGACTCTAGTGGCACATTGGGGGCCAGCAGGGCCCAGTCTCACTTTCCCCGGGGGAGGGGCGAACTCGGGGCCTCCTCCCGCCTTCCGCCCTCCTCCCCTGGGGTTACCTTGTGACTTCGGCCCTCCGGGGCCCTTGCGTTGGTTCGCTGCGAGATGGGGAGGGCTTCGGCCCTCTGGCAGGCCTCACGTGGGCAAAGGGGCACTCGCTGACACAAGGGAGGGCTCCCTTGATCCACGGAGCCCTCCGGCGGTGTTCACAAGCCCCAGGGGGGTAGTAGGCCGTAGGGGGAGACCCGCGCCGCTCTCACGCTCTTCCCAGGTCTCCCTCCGGCCCCCAGGGCAGTCCCGGCTTCCTTCCCAGCCCTTGCGATGGCCCGGGATCAATCCGGTCACGTCCTCGGGGGGCGTGAGAGTCAACAGCCAATCGCGGCGCGGCCAGGGACCAGGTCGGGCCGCGGGCTCAATCGTGGCCCTGGAGAGGCGGGGCAATGATGTTCCCCCGTCACGTGGGGTGGAAGCCGGCTTCACGGCCTGGCAGGCCCAACGCCGCCTGACAGGAATCCCGGCACGGCCCGGCCGATAATCGCGGCGGCCTCCCCAAGGCTCCGGGGGCCGCCGCGGGAGAAACTGCACACAGTCGGAACGGTCATGGCCCTCAGGGAACACAGTGGCGGCCCTCTCCTGGCACCGAGGGCCGCCGGGGGCCAACAGCAGCACCTCAAGGCCAGCGCTTCCCACAGGTTGCGGTGGTGAGTACTTCAGTGAGCGCTGCGAAGGCGCAGCAGCGCTCCGGGGGCACAGCGCTTCACAGCAGTTGTGGGCAACAGCGTGATGATCATACAGCGCCTCGGGACAGCGCATGGGGCATTAGCGCTTCAAGGCAGGTTACAGCGCTCAGGTGAGACGCAATGTGGGGGCCCACCCAGCAGTTCTGACAGGAAAGGCAGTCTAAGCCAGAGAGCTTATCAGATCAGCAGGTTACAGCGCTGATGAGGGGAGCAGGACAAGTAGTTGATCAGTTCAGTCAGGGGGAGGAAGGGAGTTCACAGGGCAGCACAGTCCAGTACCTGGTTGATCCCCCAGTAGTCTCTGGTTAAGGGCAAGTAGTCTTTTCGGCGCTTGGATGGTTCTGCGCCCTTTGGAGATGGTTTCTTGAAGTGGTGGGGTTGAGTTGGAGGCTGGATGAGTTTTCCTCAGGTCACTGATGATGGACCCTGGGGTCCCCTACCGCTGGGCCAGATCAGGGGGCTAGTCTTGGACACCTCACTCAGCTTAAGAGGCAGCACCTAAATCCTGTCACTCCCAGTGGCATAAGTTCCTGACTAGGCCCTCCCGCCTAAATCTCCTGCGTGGGTTCCCCAGGCCAGTGAAGCCCCAACTGACTAAAAAAAGTTCCCTCCCTTGCTTAAGTATGCCCAGGTCAGGTGACCACTCTCTAAGGCGGCAAAAATCAGCCCTGCCTTTCTTCTGGAAGGTTCCAGGAGCCTCCTCACTCTACCTATTGACAGGGGATGGCAATATGGCATTGCAACAATGTATGGGGATCCAGCCAGCTCCTGGCACTAGGGTGCTACACTAAAAGACCACGCTGCAGTAGCAGGGGCCAGTGGCAGCCATGTTTGTAGGAGAGAGCACCTGCATCCTAACATGGATTAGCCATGAAAAGGTGCCCGAAGACCTAAGGGCCAGCAAAAAGAAGGTGGAAAAAATGAGGCAAGGGCGAAAAAAACAGGGAAAGACCACCCTAGGGCTGACAGGTCTAACATGCGTCCCCCCCAGCCGAAAGAGGGGAGAACTACCCAACCTCTAGGGAGTTCTCGTCGCTAAGGCGGAAAAACCGGGAGAGACCGTCAGCATTGGCGTGGTCAGCTCCGGGCCGATGTTCAACCCTAAAGTCCATCCCCTGTAGGGAAATGGACCACCTTAGCAACTTGGGATTTTCGCCTCTCATCTGCATGAGCCAGCGAAGGGGACGGTGGTCGGTTTGAATTAGGAAGTGAGAGCCAAAAAGGTATGGCCTCAGCTTCTTCAAGGCCCAGACCACAGCGAAGGCTTCTCGCTCGATGGTACTCCATCGCTGTTCCCGAGGGAGGAGTCTTCTGGATATGAAGGCCACAGGTTGGTCTTGGCCGCCATCGTTGAGTTGCGACAGCACGGCGCCTACGCCATGCTCTGAGGCATCTGTCTGCACGATGAATTCTTTTTGGAAGTCCGGAATGGCCAGCACCGGAGCGGTGCACATCGCGCGCTTCAGTGTTTCAAATGCCTCCTGGCAAGCAGCCGTCCAGATCACCTTGGGTGGCTGCTTTTTGGACGTCAACTCGGGCAAGGGGGCCACGATGGTGCCATATCCCTTGATGAACCTGCGGTAATAGCCAGTGAGGCCGAGGAAAGATCGGACCTCAGTCTGAGTCTTGGGGGGCTCCCAGGCCATGATGGTCTCAATTTTGGCCTGGAGGGGTTGCACCTTACCCCCGCCCACCAGGTGTCCCAGGTAAACGACAGATCCCTGTCCAATCTGGCACTTGCTAGCCTTGATGGTGAGGCCAGCACGTTGCAACGCCCGCAGCACCTCCTGGAGATGCTGCAGATGGTCCTCCCAGGTGCTACTGAAGACAGCTATGTCATCCAGGTACGCCGCTGAGAAGGACTCCAGGCCAGATAGCACCTGGTTCACCAACCGCTGGAAGGTGGCCGGAGCATTCTTAAGCCCGAAGCGCATCACTTGAAACTGGAAGTGGCCCTCGGGGGTGGAGAACGCTGTCTCCTCCTTCGCTCCATCGGCCATGGCAATCTGCCAGTACCCTGATGTCAAGTCGATGGTGCTGAGGTACTTGGTTGCTCCCAGCCGGTCGATCAGCTCGTCTGCCCATGGGATCGGGTGCGCGTCTGTCTTGGTGACAGAGTTCAACCCCCGATAATCCACACAGAACCGAAGTTCTGGTGTGGTGCCCGGTGGGGCCGCTTTCGGCACCAGCACGACCGGACTAGCCCACGGGCTGCTGGAGGGTTCGATCACCCCCAGCTCCAGCATTTTGGTTACCTCACCCTGGATGCTGTTCTTCACTTTCTCGGACAGCCGGTAAGACTTGGTTTTTACTGGCGGACTGTCCCCTGTGTCCACATCATGGGTACACAGATGTGTAATTCCAGGCATGAGGGAGAACAACGAGGCGTGCTGCGCCAATACCTGGCGGCAGTCCCTCTGTTGCTCTGGGGTCAAGGATGAGGAGAGGACAACTCCCTCCACTGAACCATCCTTCTCCTGGGCCGCTAGAATGTCAGGAAGAGGCTCACTCTCCTCCTCCTCGCTCCCATCCGTTACCATGAGGAGAGCAAGCTCCGGTCGCTCATGGTGAGGCTTCAAGCGGTTGACGTGGAGCACCCGATGGGGCTGATGGGGGGCCTTCAAGTCCACGATGTAGGTGGTCTGGCCTCGACGCTCCACAATCTCGTACGGACCAGTCCACCGGTCCTGGAGGGCACTAAGCTCCCCAGGCTCCATGACCCACACCTTTTGTCCAGCGTACAACTCCACCGTCCGAGCGTTGCGGTCATACCACTCCTTCATGACGGCTTGGCTAGCCTCTAAGTTGTCTGATGCTTCCTTCCACAGCTTGGCCATCTGGCTGCGGAATGCCAGCATGTAGCTGACAACATCACAGGGAAGCTTCTTCGAAGTCTTCTCCCACCCCTCTTTGACAAGACTGAGGGGTCCCCTAACGGGATGGGCATAGAGCAGGTCGAAGGGGCTGAACCCGACTCCCTTCTGTGGTACCTCGTGGTACGAAAACAGCAGGCAAGGGAGGAGGATGTCCCATTTCCGCCTCAATTCCTCGGGCAGGCTCCGGATCATCCCCTTCAAGGTCTTGTTGAAGCGCTCTGCGAGCCCGTTAGTCTGGGGCTGGTAAGGAGTGGAGAACCGATAGGTCACTCCGCACTCCTTCCACATGGCCTGCATGTAGGCCGACATGAAATTTGTGCCTCTGTCCGACACCACGACCTTGGGGAATCCCACTCGGGTAAATATCCCCATCAGGGCCCGCGCCACCACAGGTGCAGTAACGGTCCTCAGAGGGATGGCCTCCGGGTACCGAGTGGCGTGGTCCACCAACACCAAGATGAACCGGTGTCCCGCAGAGGTCGGAGGGTCCAACGGCCCAACGATGTCAATGCCGACCCGCTCAAAAGGGGTACCGACCACCGGGAGTGGTTCCAATGGGGCCTTCACTTTGGTCCCCGTCTTGCCACTTGCCTGGCAAGTCTTGCAGGTCTTGCAGTAGGTGTCAGAGGCAACTCTCATCCTGGGCCAATAAAAATGTGGGACTAGCCTCGCAAAGGTCTTATCCTGGCCCAGGTGTCCAGCCAAGGTTATCTCATGCGCCAATCCCAACAAAAAGGCCCGGTAGCACTGGGGTACCACTAAGGCCCTCGAGGATCCATGCACCGGAACCTTTGGCTCACTGTACAGGAGGCCATCCTCCCAATACACGTGATAACTGCCGGTCTCTTGGTTGACCGCTTGGGCTTCGGCCTGTCGCCGCATGCCTTCAAGCGTGGGGCACTCCTTCTGCGCCTCACAGAATTCCTACCGGGTAGGCCCTCCTTCCACATGCCCCTCGGCAAGGGTCGGCAAGTCCCCCACGGTAACAATATCCACCTCCACGGACTCCGGGGGTACCTCCGCGGGCTCCCCATCCATCACACGGGGTGTGTCCTCCACCACACTCTCCTCTTCACGACCAGCATTGGGTTGGGATTTTGTCTCAGGCTCCAACCCGGGTTGAGCTTTTTGCCGGGCAGCCATGGACCGCGTGACTACGCAACTCCACCCTGGTAACCCCAGCATCTCAGTGTGGGCCTTAAACTCCACTTCCTTCCAGGCGGTATGTTCCAGGTCATTACCTAGCAGACAGTCCACAGGCAAGGCAGGGCTGATCGCAACTCTCAACGGGCCTGACACTCCTCCCCACTCAAAGGGAACTTGAGCCACGGGATAGTAGCTCATACTGCCGTCAGCTAACACGGCCGGATGGAACACATAAGGTACTACCTGCTCAGGGGATACCAGCCGCCTCACTACGGTGGTCATGCTGGCTCCTGTGTCCCTCAGAGCGTCCACCTCCTCCCCATTGACCTTCACCCTCTGCTGGTACTTAGCAGTATTCGATGGTAAGGGCGTCACTGGGACCATCTCTCTATCCCCAAGTGAAACCAGGGTCAGGCCTGTCCACTCCCCTTCCCTATCTAGGGGCAGCTCCATCCCAAGCGCTACACTAGCCCCCCTGGGACTCTTGCCACCAGTGGGGGATGGGGACGTTTGCGACACTGGTCATCTCCCTTGTAGTGTCCGACCTCTCCGCACTCATAGCACCGGACCACTTTTGGCTGCTGACTCTTGTCAGGGTAAGTGGGTTTTGGGGAACAGGTCTGAGGTGGGGTACCTACTCCTTTCCTAAACTGTCTAGTTTGTGGGCCTCGTGAGAACTCCGTCCTTTTATCTCCACCCTCTTTCTTCTGGGGGGCGCCCTGTCCGCCTTTCGGGCTATCTCCCCCGGGGCCCTTGTGTGACACCCGGGTGCTAACCCAGGTATCCGCCTCCTCCGCAAGCTCACGGGGATCAGTAAGATTGCGGTCCACCAGATGCTGGCGCAGCTCCGGAAAACACTTATCCAAGAGGTGCTCTCTCAAAAAAAGATTGTACAGGCCCTCATAATCACGCACCTCGCTGCCACGCACCCAACCATCCAGAGCCTTACGGGCATACTCCAAAAAATCCACCCAATTCTGCGTGTACAGCTTATGGCTGCCACGGAACCTCTGGCGATACCTTTCAGGGTTGAGGCCAAAATGTTTAATGAGCGCCTTCTTCATGGGGGAATACCTGAACTGGTCTGCCTTATCCAAATACAGGAGGGTGTCCCTGACGTCAGGAGGTATATAACGTTACAGGCCACCTCCCCAATGTTTCTTGGGCACCCCATGGGCAGTCAAGGCCACTTCATACGCCTCCAACAATCTTTCAATGTCATCACCCTTGGTATAGCTCGCTATCACCTCCTTAGGTAACCAGAATCTGGGCTCCTGCTGAACCTCTGGTACACTGCCACCATTCGGACTTCCTGGAGCACCCAACTGTAAATGCTTGCAGCTCCATTTCCTTGAGCTGTAGCTCGTGCGCCAATTTCCTTTCCTCCATAGCTAATCTTTCTCTCTCCAAAGCAAGCTTCTTGTCTTCCCTTTCTCTCTCCCTCTCGTGCTCTAACTTGGGAAGCTCCCACTTCAATCGCCTCTCCTCCCTCCTGTCCTCGTTCTCCTGCGACGACACACTCCCCCTGGATACACTACTCCCTGCCCCGGAACGTCTTCCTGGCAATACATTGTCAGTCATATCAATGTTGAGCAGGCCTGGGTCTTCTTGAGTGTCCGCCTCCCCTTGTGTGACCTGTCCCTCTTGTTCCTCATCCTCTCTCTCCCCTGGGTGGGCCCTTACCCATGCCCTCAAGGCGGTGCGGAGCTCTTCTTTTACAGCTCTCTGCCCAACCGGCACCCCCATCCCCTGACAAAACTCCCTTAACTGCACTACCGTGTACCTATCAAGGTCAGCCAGCTGGAACTCCATTTTGTCAGGTGGGGACCCAGGTAACTTGGAAGAAAGATCCTAGGACATAGGCAACAATGCTGGGTCAACACAGGTCCCTACACACTTTGCAGGCTAGACAGTGGTGGGCAATTGGGCAAGCTTGTAGGCACAACAGGTGTCCACTTAATTGCAGCGCACTCTGTCCCACTGGAGGGTGTTAGGTAGCTACAGGTCCTGGATCCCACCGCTCGCCAACAATGTAAGAACTGGGACCACCAGTTCTCCGGGGGGTAGCTTGGCTCGAGCAGGAAGGCTGCCACACTCATCCACCGAGGCAGTAAGTGGGCGCAATAATGGAGACCACACCAGTACTTTTGATTGAAAATCGATGTCTTTTATATAGGCTTCAGATCGAGGCAAACAATGCATTAGCATTTCATTAAAGCATTCTCCTTAAAGCATTTCATTATGCATTTTCATTAAAGTATTTTCATTAAAGCCTTTTCATTAAAGTATTCTCATTAAAGCATTTCATTAAGCATTTCATTAAAGCCTTTCATTAAAGTATTCTCATTAAAGCATTTCATTATGCATTGCATTAAAGCCTTTCAGTAAAGCATTTCCTTAGGCATATTCATTAAAGCATTTTCATTAAAGCAGTTAACCCCCTTGTACCGGGCTAAACCATTTCAGGCCAACTCAACAGGTTTTCAGGCCTAAACAGGCAACCAGGCCCCGTACCACTTTATGGACACTCAGGGTCTAAACAGTTGAACTCAAGCGTAAGCCTGTCCACAGGCACAAACAGTTACTGGGGCCTCACAGACTCTAGAGGCACATTGGGGGCCAGCAGGGCCCAGTCTCACTTTCCCCGGGGGAGGGGCGAACTCGGGGCCTCCTCCGGCCTTCCGCCCTCCTCCCCTGGGGTTACCTTGTGACTTCGGCCCTCCGGGGCCCTTGCGTTGGTTCGCTGCGAGATGGGGAGGGCTTCGGCCCTCTGGCAGGCCTCACGCGGGCAAAGGGGCCCTCGCTGACACAAGGGAGGGCTCCCGCGATCCACGGAGCCTTCCAGCGGTGTTCACATGCCCCAGGGGGGTAGTAGGGGGAGACCCGCGCCACTCTCGCGCTCTTCCCGGGTCTCCCTCTGGCCCCCAAGGCAGTCCCGGCTTCCTTCCCAGCCCTTGCGAGGGCCTGGGACCAATCCGGTCGCGTCCTCGGGGGCGGGAGAGTCAACAGCCAATCGCGGCGCGGCCAGGGACCAGGCCGGGCCACGGGCTCAATCGCGGCCCTGGAGAGGCGGTGCAAAGATGTTCCCCTGTCACGTGGGGTAGAAGCCGGCTTCACGGCCTGGCAGGCCCAGCGCCGCCTGACAGGAATCCCGGCGCGGCCTGGCCGATAATCGCGGCGGCCTCCCCAAGGCTCCGGGGGCCGCCGCGGGGGAAACTGCACACAGTCGGGACGGTCGCGGCCCTCAGGGAACACAGCGGCGGCACTGAGGGCCGCCGGGGGCCAACAGCAGCGCCTCAAGGCCAGCGCTTCCCACAGGTTGAGGTGGTGAGTACTTCAGTGAGCGCTGCGAAGGCGCAGCAGCGCTCAGGGGGCACAGCGCTTCACAGCAGTTGTGGGCAACAGCGCGACGATCATACAGCGCCTCGGGACAGCGCATGGGGCATTAGCGCTTCAGGGCAGGTTACAGCGCTCAGGTGAGACGCGATGTGGGGGCCCACCCAGCAGTTCTGACAGGAAAGGCAGTCTAAGCCAGAGCGCTTATCAGATCAGCAGGTTACAGCTCTGATGAGGGGAGCAGGACAAGTAGTTGATCAGTTCAGTCAGGGGGAGGCAGGGAGTGCACAGGGCAGCACTGTCCAGTACCTTGTTGATCCCCCAGTAGTCTCTGGTTAAGGGCAAGTAGTCTTCTCGGCGCTTGGATGGTTCTGCGCCCTTTGGAGATGGTTTCTTGAAGTGGGGGGGGTTGAGTTGGAGGCTGGATGAGTTTTCCTCAGGTCACTGTCGATGGACCCTGGGGTTCCCTACCGCTGGGCCAGAACAGGGGGCTAGTCTTGGACACCTCACCCAGCTTAAGAGGCAGCACCTAAATCCTGTCACTCCCAGTAGCATTGGTTCCTAACTAGGCCCTCCCGCCTAAAACTCCGGCGTGGGTTCCCCAGGTCAGTGATGCCCCAACTGACTAGAAAAAGTTCCCTCCCTTGCTTAAGTATGCCCAGGTCAGGTGACCACTCTCTAAGGCGGCAAAAATCAGCTCCGACTTTCTTCTGGAAGGTTCCAGGAGCTTCCCCACTCTACCTATGGACAGGGGATGGCAGGCTGGCATTGCAACATTGTATGGGGATCCAGCCTGCTCCTGGCACTACGGTGCTACACTAAAAGACCACGCTGCAGTAGCAGGGGCCAGTGGCAGCCATGTTTGTAGGAGAGAGCACCTGCACCCTAACATGGATTAGCCATGAAAAGGTGCCCGAAGACCTAAGGGCCAGCAAAAAGAAGGTGGAAAAAATGAGGCAAGGGCGGAAAAAACAGGGCTGACAGGTCTAACAGCGCCCATCAATGCCGATCACCAGGAGGTACCGGCACACACCGGACACAACATTGAACGTGTCTCTTAAACCTTGGTCCCGAATGCTGTATCCTTCACAGCACACGACATAGTGAGTATTATTTTGCACTCGCTTCACCATATTGACCGCCATTTGTATCGTTTAATTGGGGCTAACAATCCCGTTTCTCTTTCCAGACCAACCGTGCAATTTCAGGAAGAGTTTCAAGTAAGCTTCTCACCGATTCGCTTAGCACTTGTTGCGCCGCACCATTGTTTTAACCACACGCTTGTTGTTCACTCATAGAGCGTTCTTCACTTACTGCGCCGAATTACACACCTCGTTTAAATCACGTCTCACTCCACATTTTATAGAGCACGGGGACACTGTTGCAGGCTGATACAATTGTTTATATACATTTTTTGTGATGTCTATGTAGTCTAAAACTTAGCTATGTTACTTTTACTTTAGACACGCTCCCAGATGAAGGGAACAGCGCCCGAAATGCATTGGAGCTAACAACTGAACTCAATATGAAAAATACAGTTTTTCTGTTTACTGAGCATGAAAGAAATGAAAAGAAATTAATATAATTTCTGAACGATTGGAATAAACATTATTCTTTTGGAACTATTTTTGCAAAATTGGTTTAATTTTGAACATTATTGGAATCCTATACTGGAACCATGTAAGTGTGCCCTATGGGATGCACCCAATTACTAATTGGAAGCACAATTAAAGCTTTAAGACATTCTGCGTCACCAGGACAGGAGGCGTTACCAAAGGAGCACCTAAACTAGCAGAATTCGACACATAAACATCTTAAAACAAGGCAGGGCACTCACGAAAGAGAACTTAGCCAGTTTGCCTTTGTCAGGAGCCATCTGAGGCTCTAAGGTAACTCCAGATACTTTTCAAAAATTCAGATTATGAGCTCTTAAAATAAAATGATATGTCTGGAAAGGAGCATCTCTGGGCGGTGAGAGCAGCGGCTGAGGCGGTCCACATTCTTCATACCAAGAGAACAGGACAGGCCTCACCTCCTACCCCTACAGGGCACGTTTCATCCACGCAGACAACACGCCTCCACTCCTCTGCATCCTCCTGGACAGGCCTCAACCACTCTGCACCCCTCCCGGATACGCCTCACCTCCTCTGCACCCCAGCCAGGAACAGGTACCACCTCCTCTGCACCCCTGGACAGGCCTCACCTGCGCTTAACCCCCCGGACAGGACATGCTTCACCTCCTTTACACCCCGGACAGTCCTCGCCTCCTCTGCTCCCCATGGACAGGCATCTCCCCTGCAACCCTCAGGACAGGCATCACCTCCTCTGTACCCCTGGACAGGCCACACCTCCTCTGCACCCCGGGACGGGCCTCATCTCCTCTGCACCCCGGGACGGGCCTCACCTCCACTGCACACCCCGGGACAGGCCTCACCTCCTCTGCACACCCGGGACAGGCATCTCCTCTGCAACCCTCAGGACAGGCATCACCTCCTCTGTACCCCTGGACAGGCCACACCTCCTCTGCACCCCCGCGGAACAGGCCTCAACTCTTTTGCATCAGCTTCGCAGGCCTCATCACCTCTACTCCCTCTGGACAGGCCACCTCCTCTCCTCCCCTTGGGGAGGATTCACCTCCTCTGCACCTCTTTACAGGCATCACCTTCTTTGCAACTCCCCTGAAAAGGACATGGCTCACCTCCTTTGCACCCTTTGGACAGGCCTCACCTCCTCTGCACCCCGGACAGGCCTCACCTCCTCTGCACCCCTGGACTGGCCTCACCTCCTCTGCACCCCTGGACAGGCCTCGCCTCCTCTGCCCCCCTGGACAGGCCTCACCTCCTCTGCACCCCTGGACTGGCCTCGCCTCCTCTGCACTCCTCTGGACAGGCCTCTCCTCCTCTGCACCCCCTGGACAGGCCTCACCTCCTCTGCACCCCTGGACAGGCCTTTCCTCCTCTGCACCCCTGGACAGGCCTCACCTCCTCTGTACCCCGAGGACAGGCCTCACCTCCAATGCACCCCTGGACAGGCCTTACCTCTCTACACCCCTGGACAGGCCTCTCCTCCTCTGTACCCCTGGACAGGCCTTTCCTCCTCTGCACCCCTGGACAGGCCTCACCTCTTCTGTACCCCGAGGACAGGCCTCACCTCCAATGCACCCCTGGACAGGCCTCACCTCCTCTGCACCCCTGGACAGGCCTCTCCTCCTCTGTACCCCTGGACAGGCCTCAACTCCTCTGCACCCCTGGACAGGCCTCACATCCTCTGCACCCCTGGACAGGCCTAACCTCCTCTGCAACCCTGGACTGGCCTCACCGCCTCTGCACCCCTGGACAGGCCTCTCCTCCTCTGTACCCCTGGACAGGCCTTACCTCCTCTGCACCCCTGGACAGGCCTCTCCTCCTCTGTACCCCTGGACAGGCCTTACCTCCTCTGCACCCCTGGACAGGCCTCACCTCCTCTGCACCCCTGAACAGGCCTTTCCTCCTCTGCCCCCTGGACAGGCCTCACCTCCTCTGCACCCCTGGACAGGCCTCTCGGTGCTTCTCTCAGGAGCTCTCGGTGAAGGATTCTCATTAAGGACAGAGGAGCCCAGACTTCATTCCACCCCATACAGTGCCTCTCACTCCGCCCTGATCCTCGAGGCGCTATGCCCAGTCCCTCGAAGAGACACTGCTCCCCTCGATAGGCCTCACCTCCTCTGCACCACTGGACAGGCCTCACCTCCTCTGCACCCCAGACAGGCCTCTCCTCCTCTGCACCCCAGGACAGGCCTCTCCTCCTCTGCTCCCCTGGACAGGCCTCTCCTCCTCTGCACCCCTGGACAGGCCTCGCCTCCTCTGCACCCCTGGACAGGCCTCACGTCCTCTGCACCCCTGGACAGGCCTCGCCTCCTCTGCACCCCTGGACAGGCCTCACCTCCTCTGCACCCCTGAACTGGCCTCGCCTCCTCTGCACACCTCTGGACAGGCCTCTCCTCCTCTGCACCCCCTGGACAGGCCTCACCTCCTCTGCATCCCTGGACAGGCCTTACCTCCTCTGCACCCCTGGACAGGCCTCTTCTCCTCTGCACCCCTGGACAGGCCTCTCCTCCTCTTCCCCTGGACAGGCCTCTCCTCCTCTTCCCCTGGACAGGCCTCGCCTCCTCTGCACCCCTGGACAGGCCTCACGTCCTCTGCACCCCTGGACAGGCCTCTCCTCCTCTGCATTCTTGGAAATGCCTCTCCTCCTCTGCTCCCCTGGACAGGCCTCACCTCCTCTGACCCCTGGACAGGTCTCACCTCCTCTGCACCCCTGGGCAACCCTCTCCTCCTCTGTACCCCTGGACAGGCCTCTCCTCCTCTGCTCCCCTGGACAGGCCTCACCTCTTCTGCACCACTGGACAGGGCTCACCTCCTCTGCACCCCGGACAGGCCTCACCTCCTCTGCACCCCTGGACAGGCCTCTCCTCCTCTGCACCCCGGGACAGGCCTCACCTCCTCTGCCCCCCTGGACAGGCCTGGACAGGCCTCTCCTCCTCTGCATTCTTGGAAAGGCCTCACCTCCTCTCCACCCCTGGACAGGCCTCTCCTCCTCTGCATTCTTGGAAAGGCCTCACCTCCTCTCCACCCCTGGACAGGCCTCACATCCTCTGCACCCCTGGACAGGCCTCACCTCCTCTGTACCCCTGGACAGACCTCACCTCCTCTGTACCCCTGGACAGGCCTCACCTCCTCTGCACCCCTGGACAGGCCTCTCTACCTCCGCTCCCCACTCGGACTCAGCAGGAGGAAGAGCTGAGCTCTCCTGAAGTCACAGTGAATGCCAGGAGGGGTGAATCTGATCCATGGATTCATAAATTGCAGTGAAGTGAGTTGGCAGCTCACCTACCTGAGCAGAAACCTGTCCAGGCTCTCTCCTCCTCCTGGGGGCAGATCTGGGGTCTGAGGGGGGTCTGTAGATGAAGGTATCTGCACAGATAGACAGGGCTCCTTCCTCCTCTGCAGCAGGCTGGACACACAAGGAGAGGCTGGAAGTGATGTCACCGCCGCTGCTGGTGCTGTCTCTGCCACTGCTGACCCGGAAGAGGAAACCCTTCTCCCTTTCATTCAAAGTGCAGCTCAGTGGGTTTCATCAGCAGGTGCGGAGCGCCCTCTGGTGGCCGCTGACAGAACCGCCGCCTCCAGGCTCCAGAAGTGACTCCATTTCACACAAACAAGCATTTATACCGGTGAAAACCTGGGATTTCAGATGTCACAGACGTGAATGTTTTTAAGGGTCAGACAGTTCAAGTACAGGGCCTCACACTTGGTTGTTGCTGTAAAAAAGCATTTATAGCTTCACTTCTGAGGAGCATCTTCCAAACACTGACTGTAAAGGATTAAAGAGTATTTACAGAAAGGTGACAACTGGAAGCGACAGTCTGTATTACAATGAATATATCAGTATTTCAATTAATATATCTGTATATCAATGAATATATCCGTATTTTAAAGAATATATGAATATTTCGGTCGGTTTTGCAATTAAACTGGACAGCTTATGTTTTTTTTTTAAATAACTTATTTGCAGGTTTTTCAAATCCAGAGCGTGGTACATAGGAAAGTAAACTGAGGAAAATACCAGGGAGTTTTAAACACCAGATCAAATAGAATGTGGCGTAGGTCATGTGTGAAAGAGACAATTAAAGGAACAGTTTATTTCCAATTTTCCTGTGTCTGTGGCTTATTCCTTATATTTGATACAGTTGTATATCCTCGAACAAGACTGAAATTTAGGCCCTAATTAGGTATTGAGTTTCTGATTTAAGAGCACAACTGTCTTCTAAATTATTAAGACACCGGCCTCTTCCAGGCTTTGTTGTTTTGTTTACAGTAACCACCTCCCTTTCTCAACAAAGATTCACTGACAAAAAAAGCAATTTATCTTTGAAGCAATTAATTCCTAAGATACAGATATCAAGTATGAACAAGAATTTTCTCACACAGTTTGCAATGTATCATAAAAAGAATGAGTGGGTGTTACTGGTTTGAAGCACAGCGGAGGGGCATTTCATGACTCGGAAATATTGTACTCCTTCATATAAGCCCCTATATCATAGTACGCTCGTCATCAGTACACCATTGATTAGCGAGTGCGTCAACTCTTTGTAGCATTGTCATGCAAGCAGCCATGAATGCCTCGACAGCAACATTAATTCAGACGTGCATACATCAGAGCCTTCAAGCCTCACTCATCACTAGGGACACTCACACATTTAGAGGTTGTGCTGAAGTCTCACACAAACCTGGCTCATTCTTCACAACTATGGGGATGAACTAGAACATCACATATGACTTCTGCTGTGTGCTGAGTAGCATCTCCAAAACTTTTCTACACAGAGCAGACTCTCTGTCCACATTTTGGTGGCAAAACGTTTCTCATATTTCACCTTGAGCACTGCACATGTTACAGTTCAGAAGAATGCTAATGTGTCTATTTTAGTTAAACTTGGTTGTTAATTGTATCACTGTACATGTGTTCTCATCATGTCTATAAATTAAGTAATGTCTCAAATAGCCTTTTTATAATATCTCAATTCTTTATTGATTTTCCTTATACAATCAGCATTTAACCGGTATGAATGATTATCGATTAAGCAGAGTCCAAGATTCTGTGTAAACAAGAACTTGTGAGAATACATTGATAACATGAAAAACAATAAATAGAATAACCCCTTCAGATAAAGGTGATACGGCCCAGAAGATCGGACAGATGATCAAGGAAGAAGGATGTGGGGGAACGCGAGGGGAAGGAACATGGGGACAGGAGAGAAAAGTCAGTGTGCCAGGCCACCTGGTAGCCCCTCAAGAAGCCAACTCCCACCCCCGAAGTAGACAAGGGGCAGGTACAGAGGACGGAACCAGGTCGATTGGTGTCAGTGTATACCACTACCCATGTAGGAAGGGACCCCAAAATTCTGCAGTTGGTCTTTCAGCTTACAAATAGGTCTTTTGTAAGTGGCCATGTTGTGCATGTCAAAGAGCCATGTACTATGAGACGGTAGCGTGGTGGATGACCAATGGTGTAAAATTCCACCTTTGCCTCTACGAAGGCTGTAGTCAGCCAACTATTACCATGGTGCATTAAATCCGGGAATATTGACATTTTGTGAAGCAATGTTAGACGGGTCATTAATTAAGCCCTAGGTTGGTCATCAAGGTATCCTAAACGGAGCCTGAGTAGTACAAAAATACTATACAGACCCACAGGAAATGCAAAATGTCACAGGCCGGTGCACCACACCTTCAGCACCTCCAGGACTTGGAATTCTCTGCCAAATGTGCTTTAGAGATCCACTCCGGCGTCCAGTGCCAGTGGTGTAGGAACTTGAAATAACTGAATTTCAACCTCCTGGAGGAAACTGCCATGGTCTTTCCAAGGGTCATGGGAGTCCTCCTCAGAGAGTGAGAGGCCGAGCCTCTGCTCCAACAAACAGCATAAATTGCGGGTGGTGATGCTCGAAAAAAAGCTGTCTGCAGCAGTGTAGGAAAGTAGGATATGCTTCTATGGTTAGCCCCACATTGTGCCTGGTGTTATACTGTTTCTGACTAGTCTATCTTGGATCCTGCTAACCAGGACCCTAGCCTCTGTTCTTTCTCCCCTAAATTGGCTATAGCAAGTACCTTGGTACATTCCTGTTTGGCTACTGGTGCACCCTTGTAAGTCCCTAGTATATGGTACGGAAGAACCTAGGGCATAGGTGAACCAGGGGTCCCCCCCTGGGCTGAAGCATGTATTATGCCACCCATGAGGGTCCCTCCAAATCCTGACCACAGGTCTGCTATTGCAGCCTGTGTGAGTTGATGTTTGCACCTCTCACGAGAGATATACGATTCCTTATATCTCTCCCCATGTGCACTAAGACCCTATAAGTCACCCCTCTGGCAGACCTTTTCAGTCCTAAAGGCAGGGTGCTCGGTTTTAAGTGTGAGGGTGCCCTTGCATGAGCAGGACACCCCTACAAACCCAGGAGTCCATTCTCCAAGCTCTGTAAGTGTAACAGCCATCCCGAAATAGAGAGGCCAAGCATCATTACGCGATGTCCATCTCAAAACTGACTGGAACGAACCTGGGCATGTTTGGTATCAAACATGTTGGAATCATACCTCAACACTGTATCCGGTGTTGGAGGTATGATTCCAATCACAGTAGCTGCTCCGGGAACCAGGTTACAGAGCCTAACAGCAACCTAGGTCTGCTGCCAACCCCAGACACGATTCTGTCCTCCTGTTGCTGTGCCAAGCCCGAGCAGGGGAAGGTAGGACAATAGGTTTCCTGTCACAGGGAGGTGTGACCACCTCCCAGACAGGATTTAGTGTATTAGGCCGGGGTGGGAGTGCTGACCAGTGCCACATAGTCTGCTCGAAGGGCACATTTGGTGGCCTTCTTGCATACTCCAGTTTAAACCAGATCAGGAAGCCATTGGCTCCCTGCTCAGGTGTAAAACTGGACAAAGGACATGGGAGTATCTGAGAGGGACCCCTGAATCATCCCAATCCTCACCTTAGGGTACTTAAGGACTTACCTGTGGATGCATCCCTAGAGTCATTGTGGGATTCGATTCAGATCAACATCACTTCTACCTCGACCGCCTGGGTACTCTGGACTTCGCTTTGGACCTCAAGATCGCACCGGGGTAGATTCTTGCTGCTCTTGACTGCCTCGTCCTGCAAGCCCTCTGCAACGTCTGTGCCTGTGCTCCATACAGGTCCAACCAAGGCCTGTGGAACTTTAAGATAACTGAAGGAATTTCCCTTGGAGTGAAGGAGTCACTCCTCTGCAGTCGTAGGCACTGTAAGGCAACCGATCGGTCGGCCGAGCCTGAGCTCCTGCGGACTCCCCAAAGGTTCAGCAACACAGGTGGTGGTCCTGCATCCCTTTGATGTCTGAGCTGTCCTCTCGTCCAGTTGAGGTCAGCATCCCTCGTGGAACCGAACCCCTGTGCACTGCGTCGCTGGATCACTTGATTTCCTGATGACCGCATCGGTTACCTCCACCAACTCGCGGTAACGGAGTCGAACACTACGGAAGGTTCTGTCATTGAGTCTGTCCTCTTTATAACTGATCCGTACCGATGCAGTTGTGTGATAGGACCAACTCGGCCATCTCCAAAGACACAGTAGTTCAGGCGTAGCTATTGGTTCGGCGCAACAGAGCCTGGGCTCTGCAACAAGCAACCTGTTCTTCTTGACTTCGAGAGACCTGCGTCTTCCAGGTCTCCTGCATAGTCTCTGTCCCATCTGCTTACAGGTACTTCTCTACACGAACCGCATTAGAATTCCAACAGACTGTGTCTTTGTTTCAACAGACTGACTTCATCCAATGGACTCTGTTGACCTTGCAACAGACTCTTTCATCCTTCCAGCAGCGGCATTGAACGGAAGTCCTCCTTTGTTTCCGACAGTGGTTGTAGGTATCCTGCTTCCGATGGCATCCACTGGTGGGGTGGCTCCTTAACCTTCTGTATTCCGCGGGTCCACTGAGAAAGGTTTGGTCTCCCTCGGGGGACTATTGTGTATTGGTGCTGCTTTACTGATATATTGTTGCAATATTGTGTGCATTGTTTAGTGTTAGTTGGTTATTGTAATAAATATCTATTTTTATATATTGCATGTGTGGTTCTTTTTCTCTTAGCCTACACTAAAGGATTAGATACTGGTATACCGCGCTGCTTTGCACTCCTCCTAGACTAAGCCTAAAGGTTGCTCTCCATAGCTACCACTTTGAGAGCCTTTATAAGGTTGGCTAAACCACTAACATCGCCATAAGGGTTGCCTGGAGTGCTGCAGGGTGCTACTCTAAACAATTGGCTTTTGATTGTATCACATGTAATGTGTGGTTTTTAAACTTGTATTGCTTCAGATGAAATGTGTGACACATAGTGTGTGATGATTACTGTAAACTGATGATAACGTTTTTAATAAAAAAGGATTTAATGATACATTTTGAGTGTTGGAATTTATATGATTATCACAGTGGTGGGAGTCTATTGCACAGGTTGGAGGATCTTACTCATCTAAGGGTGAACTCTGAAGTGAGCAAAGGGTTATGCCACTTCATTGTGGCATAATCCAAGGGATCATTTGTTTTACTTTAATTAAGAACGAAACAAAGCAACGTTAACCTGAAGCAAACCGCCACTGGGGAAGAATCGGCAGTGCCAGCAAGGCCGGTCTGGGTCCCAAAAGTTAAGGATCTAGTCAGAGATAAAATTGCAGATAAAAATGAATTTAGACCTTCATACAGAAAACCTGTACCCATCCTAGCTGTCAACGGAACAAGAACAGTACTTCTGCCACCCCTTGCCGGAAAAAAAGGAGAAAAGATGTGTGTCAATCAACCTCATAAAATCACAATATGTGACCAATACTCAACAGTGGCCTCGTGGTCTCCGCCCTAGTAGCAGACGCCCTCCTCTCGCTACTATCCAAGAGGTTCAAACTGAAAGACTCATAACCATCAAGGAGTCGCCAGTGCAAAATGAAGGACTATGCAACAATGCTATTGAACTCATTCCTCTAGAAACCCAAATAACAGTCCGACCAGATACACCTGTCTACACAAATGTAACAAGTGATCAATTAGTTCGACGAGAACAAGCAAACACAGCAATTCTACAAATCCTGATGCAATCCAAACAATTGATTGAACTACTTCTGGCTATTTCATTAATTTTGATTCGTTCTCTGACGATCCAAGAGAACCTGTAAAAGTCCACATTTGTAAAGCGCACAATCACCCGTAAGGGTCTCTAGGCGCTGGGGGGCCGTCGGGAAGATTAAGCGAGCTATTGCCCAGAGTCGCATGGTGCTGGGCTAACCTGCCGCCGGAGCCGGGGATTGAACCGTGGTCCCCATATTCCAGCGTCAGTCACCCTGGCCGCGGCGCCACACCTCTTCCCTGAAACAACGCCAGTCAAAAAATCCTACAAACAGCAAGCCAAAGATTTTCTTCATTTTCTTAAAGAGACTTATCTGGCTTCACCATGACTAATATCAGAAATGCTGTTCTTTTTTCTGGCTAGGTTTAGTTGTAAATAGCAGATAAAATCATCTAGATTCTACAAGTAAAAATGTGAACCTAATTTTAAAACCTCACAAATGATCCCACCGTGAAGAAAGAGACTTGTCTGCAGTGAACATTATAGCTTTTTTTGAAAATCTGTTTATTAGCATAGTAACACGAGCAGCAATACAGAAGCAACAGTTAGGATCAGCATGAGAAGGTGGCATGCTCTCGTGAACAGAATATCAGCAAGTACATCGTACATTTTGTAGTTTGTGGTATACTTAATAATGTAACAGCTCCCCGAACTAACCGGAACAAAAACCCCACCCTCCACCCTCAGGAACCTCCCCCCCTTCGACACTCGTAATACATGTATGTGTAGGCTAGGTCATGCCTGGTGGCACCCATGAGTCTATTCCACTCAGTAGTATTGATTAATACAGATACAGATAGTCATGAGCAATATCATGAGCAGCACGGGATATCCCGCGCCAGTAGCTAGTGCACCATAGATAGACGCGGCACATGAAATTCAGAATTCGTAGGACACAGTGCAGTGCTAAGGCATCGAATCAGCAGAGTCCCCATCCCCCTCTGCTTCGAACATCCCCAATATGGCAAACCAATCCAAGGAGATCGGCGTTTTCCTAAGACCTCTGCGTTCTTCGCGCTGCAGCGCCTCACCTTCCGCTTTGCTCCACCTCGCCACTTCCGCCCTCCATAGCTCGGGGTCAGGTGGTTTAGGTGACTTCCACCTCATCGTTATTGCCCGCTTTGCCAAGAGCATGGCCAGGTCAGCAAAGCGTGTTGCTACACTTCTAGCGCGCGCCGCGGGTCCCAACCCCAGTAGTGCGTATTCCAGTGTGGGAGTGCGTGTTAAGGCGCCTGCACTGGCGAGTGATCCGGCGACCACGGACCAGTAGTAGCCCAGCTTGGGGCAGTCCCACAGCATGTGTAGCAATGATGCGTCATCCGCAAAGCATCGGGGGCATGTGTCTACAGCAGTAGGGAACATGGCGTGTATGCGGCGAGGTGTCAAGTAAGCCCTATGGAGAAGCATGAGCTGAATGAACTTGAATTTGGGATTTCTGGCCACTTTTTTGGGGAACTGGAGGATGCGCTCCCATTCCTTGTCCCGTAGAGGTCTACCCATATCACCCTCCCATTTAGCCCTGAGAAGCGATAGCGGGAGTGTCCTCCCCGATTTAATACTAGCAGCTAACCATTTAGTGAGATGGCTCCCCGTCCCCATAAGATATAGCATCGTTGGCAAGGGATTAGTGGGAGGTTCCAGTCCTCCAGGTGCCCACCTAGTAGCCACGTAATGGCGAAGGCCGGCATGCATGAGGAACGATCCCCCGGGGACACCATGTGTAGTCCTAAAGTCTTCGAAGGACAGTAGCCGCCCCTCGGCAAAAAGGTCCCCTACGGTTGTCACGCCAGTGTCATGCCAAGGCGTGAGTATGTGAGTAGTAAGTGGGCCCGCCTCTAGTGGGACACCCAGAAGTGGGATCGTGGGGGCATAGGACGTCGCCGGGGTGGTATATCTCAGGGCCTTCCGCCAGTATTGGATGGCAAGCCGGAGCAGCGGCGGGGTATCGCCTGGCAAGGCTGAGCGGGGTAACAGCAGGGCATGTATCTTCCCTTTAGAGTGGTCTGCCTCTGTAATGTCGACCTCGTGCAGGTTCCGACCCGCTAGCCAGTAGGCCAGCCATTGCAGCTGGCATGCAAAGTTGTAGGCCCGAAAGTCAGGTACTCCCATGCCCCCTGCACCGGCGGGGAGCTGTAGTTTGGCAAGGCCTATGCGTCTCCGCCCTGGGCCCCATATGAGTTCCGTGAGGAGAGTATCCAGTGACTTAAACGTCGAGGCGGGAATCAGAAAAGGCAAGTTGGTAAAATAGTAAAGGAGGCGGGGGAGCATCACCATCTTAGAGATGGCAACCCTTCCAGCCACCGACAAGGGCAAGGACAACCAAAATTGTATTTGGGATTTGAGCGCTCTCATAGCCCGGCCGAGGTTGCCATCGATCATCAGATCTGCATCTCTGTAGATTTGTATCCCGAGATAGCGGAAGGTGGAGTCCGCCATTTGAAACGTGTGTGGTGCGAAGGGTAATGGTGTGGGTTGGTCAGGTGCTGCAAACATGAACCCGTAGGACTTGGACTCGCTGATGGTGAGGCCAGATAAAAGCCTAAAGTCCTCGAATATTTTAGACACAGAAGCAAGGTCCCCCCTCAAATCACGAAAGTACAGGATAATATCATCCGCGTATGCGGAGACCACATGGGTGGTCGTGCCCCTCCGAATCCCATAATGGGGAGCCACCGCCCTGAGCTTACAGAGCAGAGGTTCGAGGGCCAGAATAAACAGGAGTGGGGAGAGCGGGCAGCCCTGTCTGGTGCCCCTTGCTATATCCACTGGACTAGAGATGTGTCTGGATGTGCGCACTCGGGCCGTGGGACGAGTATAGAGCAGTTTGACCCATGCAATATACTCGGACGGGATCCCGAACCTTGCAAGCGCAATGAACATGAAATCCCATCTGAGGGAATCGAAGGCCTGTTTCAGGTCCAACGAGATGCAACCTTCCGAACCCAGTACCGCCGGGTCCCGGAGCATCAACTGAGCAAGCCGCCTAAGATTCATGGCCGTGCTCCTCCCCGGCACAAACCCGCATTGGTCGGGGTGTATCAGGTGCGGGATGTATTGCGCCAAACGCATCGCTAGTATCTTGCTCAAAATCTTGCAGTCGGTGTTGAGGAGAGATAATGGCCTGTAATTAGCCATGTGCATGCCATCTTTACCTGGCTTTAAAAGGGAGGTTATTAGGGCTTGGAGGGAGGACTGGGGCAGCGAGGTAGTGCGCAACGCTTCCAGGTAAACAGTGTGGAGGCGCGGAGCCAGCAGGTCCACGTACGCAGCGTAGAACTCAGCCGGTAGTCCATCCATTCCGGGGGTCTTGCTCTTCGGGAGAGCACGTATTGCCTGCCTAATTTCCGCAATAGTAACGTCACGCTTCAGGTCAGCTGCTTGCCCGTCTGTGAGTTGGGGTAATTCAAGGTCCCTTACAAAGTCCTCCAGCGCGGTCTCGGATAGGCACTGGTGTGGACCATAAAGTGTGGCATAATAGTCCCGGAATGCGGCGTTAATGCCCACCTGGGACGAGACAAGCAATCCGTCCTGGTCCGATATTTCCAAGATCGGATGGTCTACCGGAGAGTCCCTTATAATGCGGGCCAGCAGAGGGCCCGATCTATCCGCCTGCGTGTGTTGTCTGACCGTGTATGCTCTGTAATCTAGGAGCCTTAAGTCTTCCAGCAATTCTGCGTGCTTAATATGCGCCTCTTGTAATGGAGTGAAGTGTGTGCCTGCGCCTGCAGCTTCGCATTCCAGCATTGCCAGTGTACCCTCCACCTCCTTTAGGTCATCTATTACCACCCTCCTCCTGCCCACTCGGGAGGCCATCGCCTCCCCCCTAATGTAGACCTTGAAAGCGTCCCACTCTACCTGTCTGGAGCTGGCAGTGTTTGCGTTGGAAGTAAAGTAGGTCTCAATAGCGTCCGCCATGGATGACCGGAAGACAGAGTCTTCAAGCAGTTCTATGGGTAACCTCCAGGTCGGGACAGGGGCCTGCATCCGGCCCCATTGCAAGGAGAGCTCCACTGAGCTATGATCCGAGAGGGTCTTCCCCATGTGTTGGGCTTGGACGATCGATCCCAGTAGGGAGCGGGAACAGAATACGTGGTCTATCCTAGTGTGTAGCTGGTGCGGGGGGGAGAAAAAGGTGTATTCTCTTTCCAGTGGGTGTGTGCTGCGCCATACATCTGCCAGGTCCCAACCCTCCGCCCACTGCGCCAGCGAATCCGCCTGTCTCCTGCTTTCCGTGGCATGTAGGGGGGGGTGAGACCTATCTAGAGTAACATCCAAGACAGCATTAAAATCTCCTCCAATCACCCATTGATGATCCACCCAATCCGCAAGGACCCTATTGACATGCACCAGAAAATCAGATTGGCCAGAATTTGGCGAGTATACACAGCCCATCACAATCGTTTCCCCATCCAACAGGCCCTTCACAAACACGTATCTGCCCTCATTATCAATTCGCTGTTCAATCGGCTTAAAAGGAACAGAATTGCGGAACCAAATTGCCGCCCCCCTGGAGAACGCCGAGTAGGACGTGGCAAAAAGTTGACCCCTCCACTTCTTCCTGAGTTTCAAGCCTTCAGCGCAGTTCAGGTGTGTCTCTTGCAGACAGGCTATCATGGCGCCTCTGCGATTTAGTTGGGCCAGTATCCTGTGTCTCTTGTGAACCGAGCCCATGCCCCGCACATTCCAGGTGCACATGTCATAAACGTTAAGCGGTCCCATGACTAAACCTGCAATGTAACCATGGTGGGACCGTGGGCGACCATGCCAAGCGCAGCATGCCATATGATAAGAGTGTCGTGCAAACAGCTAACCCCTCAACATTAAGGTCCTCGGGCCAACGGGCCCGTGATCCAAACCAGGGTGCCCAACATGGGCAGAAAGTAAACAGTTCCAAGTGCATACGGAGGGGGAGAGTGGGCCTCTCGCGTCTAACTTGTACTGGCCTGCGGTGGTGCGGCAGCCCTCCGTGAAACCAAACCTGCTAGTTACCTCCCAGCATGTGAGGAAATGCGTAGATCATACATTACCACCCGGAACTCGTTCAGGGTGCAAGCTGCCAGTGTTAGTAGTCTTCCGCCGTCTGCGCCGTGATCTTGGGGAACAATTGTAGGCTGTCCGCCGACCCCGACACCTCAGTGTGTGTGCCGGAGACACCGGTCTGATCCCCTTCAGTGACCGCATCATGAGCAGCGAGGGCTTCCTCAGTGAGGTGTACCACCGACGATCCGCCGGTCAAGCGGTTCCCAGCGGGCCGTCCCCGTGAGGGAGACTTTTGTGAAGGGGCTCGCCCTCTATTAGAAGCCTGGTGACTCCGTTCTGATGGATTCCTGTGTTTCGCACTCCCAGATGCCGAAAGAGGGTCTTGTGAGGTCGGCGGCGTCAGCGTAACCTCCATCCACTCCGCTGCTTCCTCAGGTGAGTAGAAGAAGTGGGATTTGTTCTCATAAAGAATCTTGAGGCGAGCGGGGAACAGGAGGGCATATTTCAAGTCTCTTTCCCTCAGTCTGCGCTTCACCCCCAGGAAGGTGGACCTAGCTCTCTGTACCGTAGGCGTGAAGTCAGGGTATATGGAGATGTTCTTGTCTTCGTAGCGAATTGGTGCCTTCTCCCGGGCCAGCCTTAGCACAGTATCGCGGTCCTTGTAGTGAAGGAGTCGGGCGATCAAGGGGCGTGGGGGTGCCCCTGGTCGCGGGGGTCTCGACGGCATTCTATGTGCCCGCTCTACACTGTACAGCGACGTGAGTTCTTCCGGGCCCGCCAACTTTCTGATCCAGTCCTCCACGAATTGGGTGGGATTCCTCCCTTCGCTGCGCTCCGGAATGCCTAGGATGCGGACGTTGTTGCGGCGGGCCCTCCCTTCCGCATCATCCACCTTGTCCCACAGTTGCCTGAGTTGTTTCTCCATGCCTTCCAGCTTCGCCGAGTGCTCCGTCTGCTGGGGAATGAGGTCATTCAGCGCAAGTTTCTGCTCCGACACCCTTTCTGCAAGTTTGTTATGGTCGGCTCGGAGGAGGGAGAGGCCCGTCGCCATGTTGTCAATGCGTGACTCCAGAGCTTCCCGCGTGGCCCGTATTTCATTAAGTATGAGGTCCAGCTTGGCGTCCTGCGAGCCTTTCCCAGTCGGGGGGATAATGTCCGCAGTGGATGAGGTTAGGGGGTCCTCCGAGCCGGTGGACTGCATGTCCGCCGGTGCGTTAAGTCCCTGGGTCCTGCCTCGGGGCTTCCCCATTGACCTGGTGTGCAGGGTGGCGGGGCAGCAGACGTACTTCACGCGCACGGTTCGCGCCGCCTGATATCACTCAGGGCAATGACACTCAGGGCAATGTATGTAGGTGTCCGTGCAGTCACCAGAGATACCACGGAGAAAAGAATAAAGAGTCTCACCCTCGAGCCACGCCAGGCCCACAGCGCAGGATCCTCGTCAGTGCAGTGGTGCTCAGTGGGTGGTCTTCCACCCAGTCGTGGTTCCGGCCACCTAGGGTGGTGTGCAGGGGCAATAGGCCACCAACGGGGGGTCCGGTGGAAGACAGCAAGAAGGAGGTCGCGTCACCACAGCCGAGCCGGAGGAGTCATGTAGCCCGGGAACCTCCACGGGCGTTTCAGGTGGCCGGGCCCCGCAGGAACGTTCAGGCACCCCCTCTACACTGTGCAGGGGGGGGGGGGCGCGCAATGTGTCAGGGCTGTGACAGACCCACAGCCGCAGTGCGCCCGGTGCAATTCAGCGCTCCGCGCTGGGCGTTGGAAGGGCCCGGGGTGCTGGGTGAAAGCAAGATGGCGGCCGGACCCAGCGGTTGCGGGAGACCGGAGCGGGTGATCCCCGCGTCCACCACAGGAACAAGGAGTTGGGCGGTAGTGCCTGCAGTGCGTCTATCCCAGGTTCCAGCTCCTTACCGGTGCCAATCAGGCGCGGAGTCCCCTCGCTGTCCGGGCAGGAGCCGGGGCGGCTGCGGCGGCGGAGCCGCGATCCGGGCAGGTCGGCTGGAGCGGGCCCCCGGGCTCGTAGATTGAAGGGAGATAGTGCGGCGGCAGAGGGGACCGCATCCGGCGCCGACCCGGCCAGCGCCTCCGGGCTCCGCAGTCTCGCTCCCCTCCGGAGCACGCCAGCAGTCAGCCAATGCAGCACAGCAGCCCCGCCCCCAGACCAATCTAGTCCGCGGCTTGCCACGAGGGTTCAGGCCTCAAGGATCTCCGCAGGTCCGCAGTGCCTCAGCGGCGTCCAAGAGGGGTGGAATGCTCCGAAGGTACGCCGCTCACTCCCTGAACTTCGGGAGTGCAGATGGGGGGAGGTAAAAGTGCAGGATGACAGGATAATCCGCGTGTATTCAGGGCTCAGGACGGAGCTCCTCAGCTACACGTCCGCCATAGACAGCTCTCGGCCACGCCCCCCCCAGTGAACATTATAGCTGTACATGTACCTGATGGTGTAGGTTGGGACAAAGTTGATTTCGACACTTTTGGCCCGACGGAAATGTTAAAAGTTCGACACTTGTTTAAGATTTCATTAAGTGATTTCATTAACCTCCAGTACCTATTCAGATGGATCACTGACAAAATATAGAATTCAAAAATATAGAATACTAAAAATATCGAAGTAAAAATATAGAAAGCAAAAATATCGAAGTCCTATCTACAAACAGGTAAGTACAAAAATATCTAATCAAAAATATTGAAAAAAATATATAGTTAGTCAAAATATCGAATTTTTTAAAATGTCTTAAAAGTAATTTGAAATTAATGAAATAATAACTATAATTAACTAAAACATACTTAAAATACTTAAATAACTAAAAACATGTTAAATCATTAATGTAAGTTAAAAAAATAAACATACAATTTAATTTTTTAACACATACCTATATTAACATAATATTAATTAATAATATACAATATTTTTACTGTAGGATAGCGGGAGGGTAAAATGTACTATTACCACTCCAGCAACTGCAACAGTAGGGTAAACGTTGGATAGCATAGGGGTAAAAATTACTATTCCCACTCCAGTGAGTGCAACAGTAGGGAAAGCGTTGGATAGCGTAGGGGTAAAAATTACTATTCCCACTCCAGAGAGTGTCACAGTAGGGAAAGCGTTGGATAGCATAGGGGTAAAAATTACTATTCCTACTCCAGAGAGTGCAACAGTAGGGAAAGCGTTGGATAGCGTAAGGGTCAAAATTACTATTCCCACTCCAGAGAGTGCAACAGTAGGGAAAGCGTTGGATAGCGTAAGGGTCAAAATTACTATTCCCACTCCAGAGAGTTCAACAGTAGGGAAAGCGTTGGATAGCGTAAGGGTCAAAATTACTATTCCCACTCCAGAGAGTTCAACAGTAGGGAAAGCGTTGGATAGCGTAAGGGTCAAAATTACTATTCCCACTCCAGAGAGTTCAACAGTAGGGAAAGCGTTGGATAGCGTAGGGGTAAAAATTACTATTCCTACTCCAGAGAGTGCAACAGTAGGGAAAGCGTTGGATAGCGTAAGGGTCAAAATTACTATTCCCACTCCAGAGAGTGCAACAGTAGGGAAAGCGTTGGATAGCGTAAGGGTCAAAATTACTATTCCCACTCCAGAGAGTGCAACAGTAGGGAAAGCGTTGGATAGCGTAAGGGTCAAAATTACTATTCCCACTCCAGAGAGTGCATTAGTAGGGAAAGCGTTGGATATCGGGAGTGTAAAAATTACTATTCCCACTCCAGTGAGTGCAACAGTAGGGAAAGCATTGGATAATGGGAGGGTCAAAATTACTATTCCCACTCCAGTGAGTGCAACAGTAGGGAAAGCGTTGGATAATGAGAGGGTAAAAATTACTATTCCCACTCCAGAGAGTGCAACAGTAGGAAAAGCGTTGGATAACGGGAGGGTAAAAATTACTATTTCCACTCCAGAGAGTGCAACAGTAGGGAAAGCGTTGGATAGCGTAGGGGTAAAAATTACTATTCCCCCTCCAGAGGGTGCAACAATAGGGAAAGCGTTGGATAGCGTAGGGGTAAAAATTACTATTCCCACTCCAGAGAGTGCAACAGTAGGGAAAGCGTTGGATAGCGTAGGGGTAAAAATTACTATTCCCACTCCAGTGAGTGCAACAGTAGGGAAAGCGTTGGATAGCGTAGGGGTAAAAATTACTATTCCCACTCCAGAGAGTTCAACAGTAGGGAAAGCGTTGGATAGCGTAGGGGTAAAAATGACTATTCCCACTCCAGTGAGTGTAACAGTAGGGAAAGTAAATACTTCTTATATTAATCAAAATTAATTAAATATTAATACCAATAAACAATTAATTAAATGTAATTACCAATTTAATATAATATAATAATTAATCAATTAAAAATACAAATACAATTAATTATTAAAATTCATTACCTATTAATGCACATTAATTAACAATTAATTAATTAGCAATTAAAAATTAATTAACAATTAATTCTAAATAAATACCAATACATAAATTAAAATATTTAATTAATTACAATTAAAAAACTTTCCACCCTATACCCCTATAAACCCACAACCCGCTATAGGAAATAAATTAAAAAAATTAGCATAATTATCAATTAATCAATTAATAAAAATTAATTACCAATTACAATTTATTTAATTACCAATTAAACATTATTGAACAATTAATTCAAGATAAATACCAATAAATACATAAAAATATTTAATTAATTATAATTAAATTACTTCCCACCCTATTCCCCTATAAACGCACAACCGGCTACAGAATTAAATTACGCAAAAATTAAATAATATACAATTCATTACTTAAAATAAATTATAAAAGAAATATACACTTTTCACACTTATACTAACATACAAAACACTTAAAAAAATTGATATTCTTAAAAATTCTATATATTTAATACCTATATTATATACTTTGATATTTTGACTTTCTTTATTAATGAAAATCGATATTAAATTACTTACCTTAAATTCGATATTTTTGTTGACTATATTCTGTCCATTCGATATTTTGTCCATTCTATATTTTAACTTCGATATTAGTCCTATTCTATTTTTTTGATTCGATATTTTGTCTGTATACCATTCAGATGATTGGGACTTCGAGACTGTCAGTAATATGATGTCTGATCTAGCGAAATCTGCTGCATTTTCTAATAATGAAAACTTGGAAGGTTCATCAGATTATGAACAAATGTACTGTTATCAGCATTTTGGTCATAATTTTTTGCATAGATCTGCAATGCCTAGAAATGTGTTTATGTACAATCAATGGGAACATTGTCCTACACCACCGAAGGGCAGTTCAAAAACATTTTCACAGATGTTTCCATAATTTTCAGGGTTCAATACCACAGACCCATCTTCTTATTTTTATAGGACTGCAAAGCAAACAGCACAGAAAAATATCTTAACTAACACCAAACAGATCTACTCTGCAGCCTTTATTGCCCAGCTGTCTAGACAAGGGTTTGAGTTTTGGAAGGACACTATAGACATAAAATCAGTCTGGGGTTCCAGAGACTAGCAAGTGCAGGGGAGTGAAGCCTTGTTTAGAGCATGCCTCATCCCGATAAGACTCATTGAGAACTCCTGAGGCAGAAAGCTGGGAGCACCATTCGCTCGCATTTTTAAAATTTGTTTGTCATTTTAAAACTTGATTTCTTGTGCACTTACCATTTCCCTCTCCTCCTCACTGTGCTTTGCTCCACCCGTGCAGCCGATTAGGCACTGCTATGGGGAACTGTGAGGGTAGCCGCCATCTTGGGGGTAGCCCCGGGTTGCCGCTGCAGTCTTCCTGCCATTAACATTCTAGCCAGCATATAAGACGCGGTCTCAGCCTCGCGCGCTACACCAATAGGACGCATTGAGAACTCCTGAGGCGGAAAGCCGGGAGCACCATTTGCTCGCATATTTAAAATTTGTTTGTCATTTTAAAACTTGATTTCTTGTGCACTTACCATTTCCCTCTCCTCCTCACTGTGCTTTGCTCCACCCGTGCAGCCGATTAGGCACTGCTATGGGGAACTGTGAGGGTAGCCGCCATCTTGGGGGTAGCCCCGGGTTGCCGCTGCAGTCTTCCTGCCATTAACATTCTAGCCAGCATATAAGACGCGGTCTCAGCCTCGTGCGCAACACCGATAGGACGCATTGAGAACTCCTGAGGCGGAAAGCCGGGAGCACCATTTGCTCGCATATTTAAAAATTGTTTGTCATTTTAAAACTTGATTTCTTGTGCACTTACCATTTCCCTCTCCTCCTCACTGTGCTTTGCTCCATCCGTGCAGCCGATTAGGCACTGCTACGGGGAACTGTGAGGGTAGCCGCCATCTTGGGGGTAGCCCCGGGTTGCCGCTGCAGTCTTCCTGCCATTAACATTCTAGCCAGCATATAAGACGCGGTCTCAGCCTCGCGCGCTACACCGATAGGATGCATTGAGAACTCCTGCGGCGGAAAGCTGGGAGCACCATTCGCTTGCATTTTTAAAATTTGTTTGTCATTTTAAAACTTGATTTCTTGTGCACTTACCATTTCCCTCTCCTCCTCACTGTGCTTCGCTCCACCCGTGCAGCCGATTAGGCGCTGTTACGGGGAACTGTGAGGGTAGCCACCATCTTGGGGGTAGCGCCGGGTTGCCGCTGCAGTCTTCCTGCCATTAACATTCTAGCCAGCATATAATGATCATCCCCTCCCGGCCGCACAGCGGCCTCACACAGCGGGCGCGCCGATGGGGCGCGGAAGGCCTGCCAAAGGCAAGCCCGTCTGCGCCCGTCCGCGCTAAACCGGGCCCAGGGGCCAGTTCCTCTGCCCCCCCCATTAATGTATTCCATCGAGATCCTGTTGAACCTTCGCAGCGCAGCCTATCCATTGTGCCCAGCCTCCATCGACCGCCTACAATATCTAGGCATCTTCCAATCCCCCTCCAGCCCTCCGGGACCCCTGCCTCGGGCGCTCTGCCTGCATCAGCAACCAAAGTCTGTACCGGCCGAAATCCAATGACTAAATATCTTTTATCTCAATACCAGGTTCCTAGTAAAACATCAACTGGACATTTTCCTGCTCCTTACATGTCAAAAACCTGATATCCTCTTTGTCACATCGACTCATCCCCGGATATCTTAGCTGCCCTCCCAGAAAATTACTAAATCTTACAGGTAGACCGTGACTCAGGGAAAGTAGGGGGTGGAGTAGCAGCCATTATTAACAAAAGCTATACATTCTCCAAACTGACGTCTCTTGATCTCTCTGCAGCCGTCAACCTGGTCATTAAGCTCGACTCCAGGTCAGGACCACTTCTATGTGTATTGGTATATAGGCTCCCCTAGAGTATGCCCCTATTTCCTTTTTCTCTGTGAGACCAATTGGCCACCAGGGTCACCAATTACACCAAAATCTTAATAATCAGTGACTTTAACTATTGGTTTAACAGCGATCTTGGTGGCCCTTTGGCCAGTGAACTTACAGAGCTTCTCACAGGCCTCAATGTTAGCCATCACATTAATACCGCCACCCATACTAAAGGCCATACACTAGATCAGATCTGGAGTACGAACCTTAGCATTTCCCCCCCCCCCCCGTTGTCTCTCTCTGCATATGGTCCGACCATTTTCTGATTCAATTCAACATCTCTATCCCTAAGCCTAAAATAAATGTAGACACCAAGAAGGGCTTTATCAGAAAATGGGGCTCCCTGGACACTCCAGCCTTTTTGGGATGTTTAGAGAACTCCATTCCAGCCCATAATACTGACCTCAACCAGGCCGAGGTCGATATCTCTAACTGGCTTGTAACTGCAAGCGATATACACGTTCCGTTAAAGAAACTCAAAACTATTCGTCAAGCTGAGGCTCATAAATGGTTCTCCTCCGACCTTAGGGCAAAAAAACTCACCGTCCGCCAAAAGGAACGGGTATGGAGGAGTAACTATGACCCTCTTGAAAAGGCCCTCTATGTGGCCGCCCGTGCGGACTATATGAAGGATATTATCCTAGCCAAAGCCGCTTTTTTCTCCAGTCTAATCGAGCAATCCAACAATAATTCTAAGGACATTTTTGCCATCGTTAATAAGCTCTCGAATCCTGGAAGAACTCAGCCTAAACCCGCGATCACTCAGGATTTCTGTAATACTCTCAACCAATACTTTCTGGACAAAATCGAGACCATTAAATCTAGTATTCCTGTTACTACCCCGGTCTCTCTAGACTTGACACATGTTACCAATACCCATTCCCTGGATCACTTTCCTCTTCTGGATGCCCCTTCCCTACTTATTCTTTTGAATAGGGTCAAGTCTGGATCCCCTCGTGAATGTTGTCCCCCTTACATCCTAAAAAACATTTTAATTTTTGCTGCTTTTCATTCTCCCATCTTAGGACTCCTTAACACATCCTTAACTCAAGGCATAGTACCCAACTCTTTTAAGGAGGCAGTTGTGGTTCCCCTCCTAAAGAAATCAGGAGCGGAACCCACTATTCTATCAAATTACAGGCCAATTTCCCACCTGCCTTATCAAGGGTAAGGTATTGGAGGCCCATGTAACATTACATCTTTCCAGCTTCATTGAACAATCCTATTTTTTGGATCCTTCTCAAGCCGGATTTCGACCAGCTCACTCGACTGAGTCAGTCATCACGGCGGTCTTGGACTCCCTGCGTCATAACGCTGATATGGGAATCCCTCAGGCCCTGGTCTTACTTGATCTGTCGGCAGCGTTTGACACGGTCGACCATGTCATCCTTCTCGACCGTGTCAAACTTGCCGGCATCTGTGGCCCTGCTCATGATTGGGTCAGATCATTTCTTGGTGGCCGTACGCAGGCAGTCGGTCTGCCCCAGTGAAGTACCGGGTTTTTAAGAACCCAGCGGTGCCAGGGGACACACCCAAAGACTTCGAGTTCTCCTGTCTCAGACTACAGAAACGCAGAGACTTCTTGGTGACGTCAAAGATCAAATTTATTGGCTGCAACCAGTAACAGGCATCCTAGAAGTACAACACGGTGTATGTTCTCAGGAGACTGCTCAACTTTACAAAGCTAGTCATCCCTTTTATACCAAATATTATGCTTCAGGCAAACATTCCTTATTTACAGTTGACCATTCACATATTTTCACGACAAAGAAAAATCAGAATCATGATGACAAGCCCATATTTCAGTTTGTCCAGCCCACAATCAATTACCCGGCAAGGCCCAACACTTTTCATCAGATATCGGACGGACCCTTAATAAAAACGGGCACCTCCTCATCATAAAGCAGGTCATAAAGAAAGGAACAGAGACAAGTGTGAGTAAGATTAGACATAGTTGTGTATAATAAAGAGTTTATTGCATGTTGTGGCTTGATCCCTAATCTCGATCGGCCAATGGGAAAGAAACAGGCTGAGCAGGTTTGGCTTTAGGCAACGGAGTCAGCTTGCCCAGGTCACACAGGAGTCAGCAAAAGGTGTACGTGTCCATGGACCCGGTCGGCCTTAGTCATCGGCCTATGTGAGGGCAACCACAAAATGGCTGCCGTACACAAAATGGAACCCGAGGGTTCAGAACGGAATCCCTGATTTCAGGGTAATCTCGTCACTCGAATACGACGAAAATACTTGTATATAGTATACTCGTCATTCTCGGTCTGCTGATACCAAAATCGTCATGATACGACGATGTTTATGACACGGGTTCAGAATTTCAGTACCACAGACCCTCCTTTTGCCCTTACATAGGCAATTAACCTACACGCACGATAATCTGAGTCCAGGTCTATATTCATAAAATCATTGAGATGTTGCTGTAGCATCATCCTATTACTTAGCTCGTCTCTTGATACAGGTTTCCTTACACATAATGTAGCACAGAGGCCACATATAGTAGGAGCACACTGTACTCACAGACAGAACAGGAAAAGAATGGCTAAGATCATCCCAATGACCATCAGAATCTTTATCCCCAGGCGGATATTAGTTCCCAGAACCACCCCATTAACGACCAATCTCCTTTATCCACATGAATAGATTCGGAGATCTTATGCAGTTAGGAAATGGCCTGGTACACTGTTGGAGCATTATCTGGAATGAAAACACAGCAACTTGATTGGATCACTTTACATACCCCACCTCGGTCTGCAAGTATGACATCTAACGCAACTCTATTTTGAAGAGTCATAAAACGATCCGACTGGAGCTCAGCAGTCAAGTTACTAAGGGCACCGGCAGTTTCAACTACGGTGGACTCAACCACCCTCGTCAATTGCCTTATGTTCCTGCTGTTAACCATAGGTCCCCAAAACTGCAGAAAAACCTTCAAGAAATCTCCCAATTCTTGTCCTGCAGTGTCTTCCTTACTGAAGACACCCCTAACTACCCTTGTCTTGTGGTAGTCTGCTGCAGCCGTGTAGGTGGGAGGCAACAGGAACGAAACAAAACATGTGCCCGAGAAGTCAGGGGCAACCATGTGTATGCTCTATCATAACAGATGAAATAGGTACCATTAGCTGCTAGGAACGAAGGGGAAGTCTGGGACGCAAAGACATACGTTTCATTGAAGATACTCTCCCCTAGCTGAGCTTTCGGATTCTTGCCATTACCCTGCAGACAGTAGTGACCCTGATGGGGTACAACCTAAATCGGGGAGGGTCTTTTTGCTCGCTGGTTCTCACTCAGACTAACTCCATATCGGGTTACGTTCCATCCAATATACGCTAGTGTCTCATCTCTTGGGATAGTCTCATAGGTAGTATCTTCTCTAATCTACTATACCCTTAACTAGAGCACTATTCTTTGGATTATCCTTTACAGAACGTAGGGGGTGGACTTCACGAGCATAGATGAACATCGTTCTGTATGCCCATACAGAACCATAGTAGCTGAATGGCAGGACCAGATAAGGGATACCTTTATCAGTAGTATGAGGCATAAGACCACACACCCAACAGTTAGTCGTGTTCACTACTAATTGGTGTTGGAGCAATAGCTGAACGAAGGAGTTATTGATAAACTCTAATCTTCTAACGGACTCATGTTCAGGCAAAGGGTGAAAAGAATGTGAGGAAACAGTAGGAGGAGGTATGGGCTGTGTAGTGGGTGCAAATGTCACTTGAAAATAAAATAAAACATATCCTATTAAAAACATCATTACACTAAGCAACATAAAAATGCATAATATCAAAAAAAGTTTTCTGGTCATCATTATACACATTTTGGCTTTGAAGTTCATCTCTTTGGCATGTCTCTCCATCTCGAAAAACTCCATCCTCTAACCTTGCTGCTCGCGGAGGTAGGGTGTTCCGTGCTAAGGAATGTGCCTGTCAGTCCAAGGGAAACGCCCAAGGACCAACCAGAACCATCGACCTTGTGTCTTCGGCTTGCACTCCAAAGACTTGTCGCCCGCGACCCTACAGCTGAACCTGGATGGTGGTTCGAAAAACAAAATCAGTTTCTCGAATGAGAGCTGCACTTTCAAAAATAACAAAGAAAAGGAATTTTTTTATTTGTCCATAGTTCTTGGCCTCAGATTATAACGGCTTTTTCCTGGTAATGTCTGATCACGAAACAATAGGTCAGGCTCAGTAGTGTCCAATCGAACTGAAGATGGCACGGCTTCTTGCAGAAGATCGTCGCTTTCGCGTTCAGAATTTGTCCCAATTAGACGTGCATCGCTGAAAGGCAGAAAACGAGGCACAGTCTCAGTCTCAGAGTCAGCAATACCCTCCTGGACCCACCGGTCGTATGGCAAAGGCAAAGGGACCCTCTTGCAGTGTACGCCGTGGATCCAGTTCTTCTTTCCTTGCACTCGCACTGCCGATCTCGTTGACAAAAGGACTAGGTAGGGGCCGATCCAACGGGGCTGATCATTCTTTGTCCGCTGGAAGTTTTTAATTAGGACCCACGATCCAGGATCGATGATGTGTCCTGTGTCTTCAGAAACCTGAGGCAAAGTATTGTGAACCTGTTGGTGTAAAACACGCAATTTAGCCGTCAAATCATATAAGTAATCAAGCAGTGCAGGGTGTTCAATCTCACTGAATTTTGTCGGTCTCGGCACTCCCTATATATTTGCCGGACGACCAAAAATTATTTCATATGGACTAAGTCCCACTCGTGAATGCACAGTCATTCTTGTCGATAAAAGTGCTAATGGCAACGCATCAGGCCATTTAAGACCAGAGCTCGCTTGTATCTTGGCCAGTTTCAGTTTTAACGTGCCATTGTAGCATTCTACCAGTCCAGCTGATTGGGGATGATTTGCAGCGTGAAACTTTTGGCGTATACCTAGCCCTTCACATACTCTCTTCATCACTCGACCCACAAATTCACTCCCATTATCACTCCAGACCATTCTTGGCATGCCAAACCTAGGGAAAAATTATTTGACAAGGGCTTTAGCTGTGGATAAGGCAGTGTTGTCTTTCAGGGGATATGCTTCTACCCATCTCAAAAAGGCGCAAACAACAACGAGTACGTATTTCAAGTTGTTGCACCTTTCCATGTGGATGAAATCTAGCTGCAAAACCTCGAACGGATACGTTGGAGGCGCAAAATGACCAGCTCGAGTTGGAGTTCCCCTACCAGGGTTGTATTTCAGACAAACCATACAATTCTTGACCACATTCTCTGCACACTTAGGAATTCCAGCATTTTGCCATACTGGAGCCAACAACTTACAAATCCCTTTCACGCTGATATGAGCCATTCCATGCGCCATTGTAACCACTGCAAGCACGTATGCATCGGGTAGCAACCATCGCTGATGCTCTGACAATTCAACCCAACAACCATTCGAGTCAAATTTACCCGTACTCTCTCTCCACACACTCAACTCTTTCTCTGTAGCTTCAGCTTGAATGGACTTCACACTCTCTATCGTATCTTCACACATTCCAACGTCACCAATCCATCTTGCAGGGCCCGCAACATACATTCGACTCATCACATCCCTTGCTGTTTCTTTTGCGACTTCATCAGCAAATGCATTGCCACGACCGACATCATCAGTAACCTTCTTGTGTGCACTGCATTTTACTATCGCGACTTGCAACGGCAAAGTAAGTGACTCGAGAAGCTCATTCACCAACTGACCATGCTGTATCTTGGCTCCATGCGAAGTCAGGAACCCACGCTCTCTCCACAATCGTCCAAAACTATGGGCCACACCAAACGCATACTGGCTGTCAGTATATATGGTCACTTTCATTCCTTTCGATAACACACACGCTCTCGTAAGTGCAATCAACTCTGCTGCTTGGGCTGAATTATGTGGGATGCGTGCAGCTTCAACAATCGTATGCAAAGTCGTAACAGCATATGCCGCAGTTATATCACCATTCGGAAGCTTGAAGCATGAACCATCCCCCCATAAGGTACCATCACACTTCGCAAGAGGAGTGTCCCTAAGATCTACTCTCCCTTTCGTTTCTTCCTCTGTCTTAAGAAAGCAATCATGCTGTTCAGAAACATCTGTTTCTGCTACAATCGGCAACAACGTAGCTGGATTCAACGAGTTGCCTCTTTTTATGTGCACATGACCCGCTAAAAGTGTCAACTCATAACCTGACAATCGAGCACTAGTTAAGTGCTGTGTCTTGGTCCTGTTTAGCAAAGTGTCCACTGCATGTGGAACCATTACGATCAATGTGCTGTTCATCACCAAACCAGCAGACTGCCGAATAGAAACAGCTGCTGGCGCTGTAGCTCTCAAACAACTCTGCAACGCTCTAGCTACCGGATCCAAAGTCGACGAGAAATACGCACATGGACGCTGCTTGTCCCCAAAAGACTGTGTCGACACTGACAACGCACAACCTTCTTTCTCATGGACATACAGTGTAAAGGGCTTACTGTAGTCCGGGGTACCCAACACATGAGCCGAACACAACGCATTACGCAATTCGGAAAAACTTTTCTGACAATCTTCAGACCACGGAAGGGGATTTGGCGTATCTTTACAGGTCAATGCCACTAAAGGTTTGGCCAGCAGGGAAAAATTCGGTATCCATTGTCTGCAATATGACGTGATACCCAAGAAAGCACGCACTTCTCTCTGTGTAATTGGCACACTCATTTTGGCAATTGCCTGAATTCTTTCTGGGGGTCAATCTTCTTCCCTCCTTCGATAAGAGGTGACCTAAGTAGGTCACTTCTTGTCGACAATACTGTAATTTTGAAAGAGACACTTTGTGATGCAAATCAGACAAATGACACAACAATGACAAGGTGGCTTCTTTACAAATCTCTTCCGTATCTGCAGCGATTAACAAATCGTCGACGTACTGAATAAGTGCAGCACCATCAGGTAAAACAATCGTATCAAGCTGTGTTTTTAAAGCCTGACTATAGATTGACGGACTCTCACAATAGCCTTGAGGAGCGCGCTTGAACCGGAAGCTTCGGCCTCCTAAACAGAAGCCGAAAATATCCCTACTCTCCTCGGCAATCGGATGCTGAAGAAAGCATTTTTCAAATCAATGACCGAGAACCAAGTGGCTGAAGCTGGGATCATAGTTAATAAGGCAGTGATATCGGGAACAACAGGGAATTGTGGCACAACGATTTTATTCACCTCTCTAAGATCAATCACAAATCTGTAAACGGGTGGCTGAGAAGAGTCCGTTCTTTTTAGGACAGGCAAAACAGGGCTATTGCAAACATTACCTCTTGTTTCTTCAATCACATCCTTTTCAATCAAATCATAAATGATCGCTAACAACGCCTTTTCACCTTCATTAGAGATCTTGTATTGGGGAATGCGCGGCATTTTAACATTCGCTTTCAATGTCACGACATATGGGGGTATTTCCAAAAGACCCACATCATTAGGACCAGTAGCCCAAATAGAATCAGGAAGAGAAGACAATTCTGTCGGAAGTTTATCCTTCGACAAATACATTGAGGAGACCACTTTCTTACCTAGTGTAAGTTGTACTCCCGAAGGAGAACAATACAATGTCGCATACAATCTTTTCAACAGATCCAATCCTAACAAGTTCTCACCACAACCTGTCGTCAGAATAAGGGGTGCTTCGAATTCACAAGGTCCAACAGACAGAGACATAGGACTAGAAATCTGGTTCCTAACCGGGGCGCCAGAAAAACGTACTGAAACATTCGTCTCGCCAGACAAAGGTGCGACAGGGAGTTTAGAGTGCATAATAGAACTCTTTGTAGCACCAGTATCCAACAGAAAAGGCTCTGACACACCTGATGTAATCACCTCAACATAAGGTCCACTCTGATCTACTGGAACTGAAACAACTCCCTCTCTTTGTCTATGGCTGTCCTAGCAATCATCACCTTCCATATTCTCACTTTCTGCATAGTAGTCATCAGCATAGTACTGAGTCGTCCTACCAGACGCGTTATTCTGCTGATCAAAACTATTAATTGAATTTTGTGGAGGAAAGGAACGTGCGTTCTGGGGGAAACCTCCACGTCCTCTACCTCTAGGAGCTTGTTGAACACCGCGACCTCTTGTACCAGATACACCATTCAAACGCTGTAACAAAACAGGGCAGCTACTTTTAAAATGACCCTTTCCTTTGCAATATGCACACTGATTAGGGCCTACAGGAAAACATGGTTGAGAAAACTCTAACCTTTGCGAGTTTCTCTGAAACTGCTGAGGTTGCTGATAATCACGCTGACCATTACGAGGCGGATACGCCTGCTGTAAAAGAACCTTCGTCTTCAATTCTTTAGTTTTCTTGTCTGCTCTATCCTTCTCGTCCTTATCTCTATTTTCGTAGTACTGTGCAGTAGCCAATATCTGTGCTGAAGAGGAAACGGCCCAAGAACTCTCTGAATCTTTCAATTTCTTACACCACTCGGGGAGCAAATTGTGCACAAACTTGTCAACGAACAACCGTTGACCACCTTCTGTACTCATGTCTTGACCACTGTGGTCGATAAACGTTTCTTCAAACCTGGTGAAGAAGTCGGACACAGTTTCATCTTTCTTCTGCTTACATGCTGACAATTTATCCCAATTTACACTCATCGCAGGCATTAAAGTCTTCATGTAAGTGACGATCTTACCAGGGAGTTCTGCTACTAAAGGCTCAGGTTTAGCACCGCCTACTTGTCTGTCATTCGCAGCACTAATATTAGCCCATGTGTCACCTAACTCTTGCGCATGATCCGTATGATGAATCAATCCCCATAAAGGCTGTGGAACAACATTCCCAAACAACATGTCTATATCAGCTAAATTCATAATGCATGATTCTGCAGTCTGTGATAATTCCTTATAGTACCCTGCAGGATTTTTACGGGGGTCAGGTAAAGTCTGCTTAAGGGCCAAAACTTCAGCTCGCTTCCAAGGAACATGTACCCAAACACGCTGAAAGTGAGCCGGTACGGCATCAATGTAATGAGCGGCATCAGCCTGAACTGCTTCCTTCCATACCGGAGGAACCTCTCTCATTGGGTACTGTCTCGCTTTCCTTCTAACAGAGGGATCAGGCTCAAACAACGACTGAGAAATACCCTCACTCCGAAATGAAAACAATGTCGCAACTGCTCTCTCAACATCGGAACCCACAATCGTGCCTTTTGCAAACTCGAACCGTACACGGCACAGCTCAGGTGGATTGGGCTCCAAATCTTTATCCTCCAAATCCTCACAAAGAAAAGCACACATTTTCTCAAAAACGTATCTCTGCTTCGGTGCTTCCCACTGATGGAAGACATCCATAACAGACTCTAGCTCATATCTTGTGGGGTCAGTAACCCACCCCTTGTGGAGAAGCGTGGCTCAGTGGTTAGAGGCGGCAGACCCGGAAGCTGAGATCGACCGTGGACCAGGGTTCGATTCCCCGCCTCAGCGGGTCTCGGGCTCATAAATTCCACGGACTCGACAATTCTCGCTCCGGTGCCTACTCGACTCACGGGGTCACACTCTGTCGAACAGAAGAAGTCAATAAAAGAACAGGAGGAAAAACAGAGTGAGGTAAGGCAGACTCAGAGGCAGACGCAGATGCAGTATCAGAAGGAATATCAGAAGAGGTAGTCTATACAGTAGGCAAAGTCGTAGGAAGTAAAGGCGAAGTAGGTAGCAAAGTCGGCGGCCCTTGAGGAGGCTGCGCCGTAGCAGTAGGAGCCAACTGAAGAGGAGCTGGCGGCTGTGGAAGAACCTGAGGCAAAACAACCAGAGGTTGCACAACTAAAGGTTGCGGAGGTGCTGTAGCACTCTGCGCATAGGGGGGTGGTGAACTCAATAAATGTGACATTAAAGGGTCTTTCTCAAGTTCTTTTGCTACCTCTTGCTGGAGAGGCGACAAAACTGGGTAGCATTTATCAATCGCCATTTTATGTTGCCTGTGCAACTGCTCACTCGCTTGTTCTTCTTCGTTGTCTTTAAACTGTATAGCAGCTTGCATTATCGAGATACCCTTTTCTCTTTTATCTTTCTTTGCTAATTTCATTTCTTTCTGTTTGGCTTCCTTTCGCCATAGGCGGAAAGAGTCAAACATCTCTGGCCGGGCTTTCTTCTTAAAAAGTCTAACCTCTAAATTATCTAAAATCTCGGTGTCGTAGCTACCATATTGGGGCCATTTTAAAACACCATCCTTCCTGGTGTATCGGATCCATACTTCATTATATGCGATGGGGCCCACGCCATGCTTCACATAAAGTTCATAGGTTGGAGTTCCAATTGCAGCAACCGGACACGAGTCCTCCAATCGGGAATCCCTATTTCGACCACAACAAAACAAATTTCCAAGTCTGCTAAAACCAGGCATCTTTGCTCTCTAGTCTAGCTTCAAACTTCAAAGGATTATCGAATACGATAGTCTCGTGAATACACGAGTCCCTCGGCTTTGGCACTTGCAAGTTCCAAATCAAAGATCCCAAGGGGATACCCAAAAACTAGGAACCAAACCTAAGGACTGGGAGACGCTCCACTCATACTTAACTGATGTATCGATGACGTCACCAGAAGACTCGTCTATCGTCTCGCTCTACAAATCATCAAAGGGTCCAAGACAGGGCGATAGTCAGGGCAGCAGTCCTTCGCAGCCGTTGGGAAGCGGGAACCTCGCAGCAAAGACTTTCGGACCACGACGACATACAGGGGTCGATGAAGTGGTTGGCCTTCCTCCAGAATTTCACACGAAGCTCCTCACGAACCTCAGGCTTGGACCGGTACCGCTGAAATCGCCCCCGTTGGGCGCCAAGTGAAGGACCGGGTTTTTAAGAACCCAGTGGTGCCAGGGGACACACCCAAAGACTTCGAGTTCTCCTGTCTCAGACTACAGAAACGCAGAGACTTCTTGGTGACGTCAAAGATCAAATTTATTGGCTGCAACCAGTAACAGGCATCCTAGAAGTACAACACGGTGTATGTTCTCAGGAGACTGCTCAACTTTACAAAGCTAGTCATCCCTTTTATACCAAATATTATGCTTCAGGCAAACATTCCTTATTTACAGTTGACCATTCACATATTTTCACGACAAAGAAAAATCAGAATCATGATGACAAGCCCATATTTCAGTTTGTCCAGCCCACAATCAATTACCCGGCAAGGCCCAACACTTTTCATCAGATATCGGACGGACCCCTAATAAAAACGGGCACCTCCTCATCGTAAAGCAGGTCATAAAGAAAGGAACAGAGACAGGTGTGAGTAAGATTAGACATAGTTGTGTATAATAAAGAGTTTATTGCGTGTTGTGGCTTGATCCCTAATCTCGATCGGCCAATGGGAAAGAAACAGGCTGAGCAGGTTTGGCTTTAGGCAACGGAGTCAGCTTGCCCAGGTCACACAGGAGTCAGCAAAAGGTGTACGTGTCCATGGACCCGGTCGGCCTTAGTCATCGGCCTATGTGAGGGCAACCACAAAATGGCTGCCGTACACAAAATGGAACCCGAGGGTTCAGAACAGAATCCCTGATTTCAGGGTGATCTCGTCACTCGAATACGACGAAAATACTTGTATATAGTATACTCGTCATTCTCGGTCTGCTGATACCAAAATCGTCATGATACGACGATGTTTATGACACGGGTTTAGAATTTCAGTACCACACCCCTTTTTGTCCCCTAAACTCCACACCACCTGTGGGGTCCCCAGGGCTCCTCACTGTCCCCTATCTTATTTAATATTTATTTGCTCCCTCTACTTCAGTCTCTTAAAGCCTTCAAAGTCACTACTTTCAATTATGCAGATGATCTGCAACTCACTTTCACAATTGAAAATTCCCCAGATTTGTTGCACGAATTCCATAACACCATGCTCCACATACGTCATTGGATGGATGGTAACCAATTAAAGTTAAATCCTGACAAGAAAGAACTGGTCCTTTTTGGTAAAAGCCAGTTATTTTGGGGCCCACATTATTGGCCACCCGAACTCGGACCCCCTCCTATCCCGTCCAGTTTGGTCAAAAGCCTGGGGGTGCTTATTGATAGAGATTTATTGTTAAAGCCCAAGTGAATTCGGTTGTGTCCACTTGTTTTTTTCAGCTCCGCAAAATAAAAAAGATTAGTCGGATGCTCACCCAGCCAGCCTTGACGCAGGTGGTGATTGCCTTGGTGTTGTCACATTTAAACTACGCTAACTCCATCTACCTGGGCCTTCCTATTGCCCTCAGTAGACGCCTGCAGATGGCTCAAAATCAGGCAGCCAGACTTATATACCGACTGCCGCGCTGGCAGTCAGCTAGACCCTTACTGAGGCAACTTCATTGGCTCCCTATTACACAACGTGTCACTTTTAAAACTGCTTGCATCACCTTTAAATCTCTACATGCCTGCAGCCCGAAAGTCATTCAAGACCTCTTGCCCAGATACATCCCCCCCGTAGCTTACACTCTGCTTCTCAAATTCTTCTAACCGTCCCTCGCTACAAGTTCCAACGCAAGGGAGGGCGAAGGTTTGCTACCCTCGCCCCAAACTATGGAACTCCCTTCCCCTGGATATCCGCTCCTGTTCCACTCTTCTTCCGTTCAGGAGGCATCTTAAAACCTGGCTGTTTGTCCAGACCATGGCCTCCTTCTAGCCTCTTAAGCTGTGTCCTCATAGCCTCTGTCGGTCAGCGCCATGAAACCTCTGGGTGTACGGGCGCTATATAAAACCTTGTTAAGATAAGAAAAGATAAGATCCCACAGCAAATAATATTTTTGAATGGCACAGTGCAACAAACATCTTGCCTTGGACTAGCCAAGATCAAAGACAAGAACACACCTCGTGTACCAACACCTGCAAATATAGAGGGTAATGGTGCATCACAAGAGGCAGTTACCATGGATAACATACTACAATACAACAGAACAGACCCCAATTGGGAAAAATGGTTTATCTGGCCCACAGACACAAACATTTGTCAACAAAGATTCCTGAACAAAACATAGGGTATTACCATCCATAGGCCAGACCCACGTTATGTACAAAGACAACATCCAGGGGTAGTGACTACATATAGTTTAGGGAAATTGTGCCTTGATTGGCTACGTATCTTTACTCAAAGAATATGCAGACCTTAAGGATTTCTTGCTAGAACCAAGGAAACTGTGTCAAAAACATTTCATATATGCCGGCATTAAGTCTGCCTATAATGAAGTATGGAAAGTTTCACCGGCAGAGGCCGCAGAGAGAATAAGAGAATTAGACCGTATTAATTTAGAGAAATATCTTGCTGTGGTCGACACTGGTTTAACGACTTTATCATCCAGGATCTATTTACTGGGTAGTATTGTATCCTCTGCTATTGACATACTCGAACAGGATTTAGCCATGTTACAGCACATCCAGCCCCAGTTACGTTCAGTAATGTTATTACTATTAGGCTGGACGCTGCAATCATTGTGTGCACGCTATGTGCCTTGGTGTTTTATCAACACGTCATCGCTGTTCTCTGAATACAATCTCACAGATAAACAGATCGAAGTGGCACAAAGGGAAGCGAAGTGTACAACGCTGCGCATTGAAAAACTGGAAAGATTACCATTCACAGTAGCAGAAAAAACAGCTACAGAGTAATTTATACATGGCCATATCAACCTGCCGGTCACAACTTTCCAATTTCAATATTGCCTTAACCCGTTCCATGCTGCTGACGAGCTCAACTCGTCATGAGGCACAGTTGAGCTGCAATCATGACGAGCTCAGCTCGTCACAGCCGTTGGAAAGTTCACACGCGGGGGTAATTGTCCCCGTGTGCTGAACGTTCCAAAAACGGGTGTGGCTGTGACTCCGCTCGTCACGAGTGCAGCTTCGCTGTGCCTCATGAAGAGCCGAGCTCGTCACCAGCACAGCTGCGCCGCACGCGCCCCCTTCCCCCCCGCACAGCGGGGGGAAAACACCCCCCAGGGAAGGGGTTAAACAAAAGCAGGCAGGCAAATATGAAAGGGTGGGTAGCTAATACATTCAGCAATCCTGGGAACTACCTTACGACTATAGATGTAGGAGTGGAGGGACGTGAAGTGTTTCTAAGTGGTACCAACTGTGAAAATACACTGAGCGGTTCGCTCATATATCAGGACATTTCTTTACACGGGGCTTGTAATGGTTCTGTGGCAAACTTGTCCGGCCACCTGCAAGGACATTCGGCCTACTCTCAAATGGGAGTTACCTCATGTTGAATGATCAAGGCTGTTGTGGCATGCTATCAGGCATCCCATATCTGGTGACAGTGAATTCCAGGGTTATTTGCTAATTGCAAGTATTGTTTCCCCCAGCAAATACAGTCAGTGAGTCACCAATTTGGCCTTCACTGAATGTTTCTTTTATACGTTGTGATACTCTAAGCAGAATGAAAGCCATGTTTATACAACAGAGCCAACCCTTAACCTCCACCCGAAAAATGTATAAACTTCAAGTTGCAAGGACCTAGGCTGAGATACAGGCTCTGATACACACAAACTGCCCCATACATTTCCTAGAAATTATGGGTCGTATCCTTAACATGTCTGACACGAGCGGAACTATACATGTATTTAAGACCATGGGTTCAGGACTGTTATACACCTTTCAGACAACCGTCGGTATCATTCCAGACTTTGTGCATTCAGTGTTTGGAGATCTGCCCTTAATTCTTGCCATAATTGCAGCAAATTAATCAAAATTATATGCCGATGTTCTAGATCTACTGACTGTAAAAGTTGAAGAAAGTGTGCAGTATCTCTCACATACGTCACCCAACCTTGCACGAACGTTTGCAGAAACTCATCAATGTATTGGCCTAGTGTTTATATTGGAGTTGCTACAATTTTGTCTACGCCACTCATACTTCAGATGGAAGGAAGATTACTTTTTGCAGATAAGTGACAAAGACATAGAGCCAGATGTATCAACATACCCTTTTGCGATTCTCAAATAGCGATTTTTTGAGAATCGCTATTTGAGAATTGCAAAATGGTATGTATGTAGAAATTCGCTATTTCTTAAAATTCCTTAATTGCAATTAGCAAATTGCTAATCGCAATTAAGGAATAATTTCCCATTCATTTCTATGGGCCAGGAGGCCCATTGGAATGAATGGGAATTTATTCATTCCCAATTTGCGATTCGCAATTTGCTAATCGCAAATTGAGAATAATTTCAAGGGTGCAAGGGTGTCTTAAGGACACCCTGCTGCACCCCCTGAAATTGACATGTGTGCGCATGTGGTGCACATGCATGCCCTAATGGCATGTATGAGCGTCACATGGCACCTTTACAAATGGCAAAAAGCGCATTTGTAAAAGAATTCGCAAATTATCCCCAACTACAAGTTGGTGGTAATTTGCGATTTCTTAGCCTAAATTCGCAAAACTTAAATGCTTCATACATAGCATTTAAGGAATCGCAATTTGCGATTCCTTAAATGCTTACGCAATATTAAGGAATCACAAAATTTGCGATTCCTTAATATTGCGAGGCTTTTTACTTGATACATTCCATTTTCCTATTTTTTTGTCGCAATTCGCAGCGTTTGAGACAAAAAAATGGTTTGATACATCTGCCCCGTAGATTCTTAGCTCATGGGTACCCGTGTGACATTGTACAGTCAGCAGAAAAAAGAATGGAAACAGTACCAAGAGAAACACTAATACAAGTTAAATCGTAGACTAAACAGGAAAGGTTGGTTTTTGTCTCTAAATATTCTACACAATCACAGCAAATAAAAAAAAATGGATTTCCCGTTGGGAATTACTACAACAAGAAGAAGATTTTCAAGGAGTGTTTGCGAGCAAACCTTTGTTTACATATACAAGGAGCAAGAATCTAAAAGAGTTGGTGACTGATGTCACTACATCACAGATGACACAAAGTTTGAATCCAGGGATGAAAAAATGTCAAAACTGCACGCATGCAATAACGTCATTTCTAGGATCATTTATTTTACATCCACAAACTGGCAGAAAGGTCAAATTGAAATGTCAGACAGATTGTAATTCATCACATGTTATTTACAGTATTAAATGTCCCTGCGGAAAACTATACGTAGGCAAGAAAGAGCGTAAAATAAAGGTACGCATAACTAAACAGAAAAGTAGAATCCGTAACAAGACCACAACGTCGAGTCTGGCTACTCATTGGGCTGAAATGAATCCTACCATTCCACAATTGGGGTTTCAGGTCTTAGAGCAAATCAAATTGGAGCAAGATCGCGATAACGCTAAATGGCTAGCAAAAAGGGAGATCTGGTCAATGATAAACTGGATATGATTTGTTTTTTTTATAGCAGTAAAGTAGAACATCGTTCAAAGCAACTATGAAAGTTTATAGTACGTGTTCATCCACAGGTTGAGGTGGTCTCAGTAAAAGGTTTAGGATGAGATCGCTAGAAGAGCATTTAACAACAGATGCTGACAGCTACCATAGTACAGTATTTATCTCTGAGTGTTAGATTTAATGAGCAGCCACTGCTCACCATCATTTCCAATATGAAAATATACTCTCACAGGTTTGATTATTTAATCATTTGGCATTATTGTATGATACATGTTTGATGTACTAGGCTTACCAGGTTTGTACGAGAAATGAAGCTGACTATCCGAGGAGGTTGAGAACCGAGAGAAGTGTAGTGGTGGTGATCACAGCGAGCGGGTATATGGTGGAGTACCATAAGAGTTCAAGATTGTTCAAGGCAATTATGAGTGCACTAAAGAAGGAATAGTTCATCGAGGCTAGTTTATATGGATTTGAGCTCCCCTATACTGGAATTTGACCAGCCTGGCTGTAGTTAGAGTGCTCATTCGTATTTGATTACGTGCCACTATCAGACATTGGTGGTTATTAGCTGAACCCATGAAGGCATTGATCTTGACTACGATATTGTTGTTCCCCTGAAGAAGGGAGTCATTCCCGAAATGCAGTGGGATTTGCAACAGCAGCAATATTGATTTAAAATTAATAATTAATTCAAAATTCATTATGGATATATGTTCATGTACATGAAAAGGTGTTCATGTTAATTGAAATGTTAATTTTTTTTGTAATGGACAAATTCAAAATGTTCATAAAAAGAGGACTGTGAATGCATTTTGCATATGCCTCATGTTATAATACTTTAAGAATGATTAAAGAGTAAAGATTAAACTGTTGACTAATTAATGCAAACGGAAGCTTGCTACTTGCAGTGCGGGTAGAGTCAAGTGACTGTTGTCACTTGAACATTTTTGTTCATAGTTTAACTTGCAGGGTAGCATCCTCCATCCTGCCAGGCATGCCTAGAATTACACTGGATTACTCAGGAAAAAGGTTTTTAGGTGAGATTTAGATTAGGTGTGCACTGCACAACATTTTTATTTAAAAGTAAAGTGCGCTATACTGCGATTGCTACAATAGTTAATTGTGGATGCGTTAACAATTGATATGTGCACTGATGGCTGGTGGTGTGTGTGCCTGTAGAAATTGTGCACTGATGGCTGGTGGTGTGTGTGCCTGGTGGAAGTGTGCCCTGCCGGCTGGTGGTGTGTGTGCCTGGTGGAAGTGTGCACTGATGGCTGGTGGTGTTTGTGCCTGGTGAAAGTGTGCAGTGATGGCTGGTGGTGTGTGGCTGATGAAAGCATGCACTGACGGCTGGTGGTGTGTGTGTGCCTGGTGAAAGCGTGCAGTGATGGCTGGTGGTATGTGTGTGCCTGGTGAAAGCGTGCACTGACGTCTGGTGGTGTGTGTCAGGTGGAAGCATGCACTGACGGCTGGTGGTGTTTGTGCCCGGTGAAAGCGTGCACTGATGGCTGGTGGTGTTTGTGCCCCGTGAAAGCGTGCACTGACGACTGATGGTGTCTGTGCCTGTTGAAAGTGTACACTGACTGTGTGGCTGTGTGTGTGGTTGTGTGTGTGTGGTTGTATGTGGTTGTGTGTGTGTGATTGTGTGTGTGGTTGTATGTGTGGTTGTATGTGTGGTTGGGTGTGATTGTGGTTGTGTGTGAGTGTGTGTGTGGTTGTGTGTGTGGTTGTGTATGTGTGGTTGTGTGTGGTTGTGTGTGTGGTTGTGTGTGTGGTTGTGTGTGTGTGTGTTGTGTTTGTGGTTGTGTGTTTATGGTTGTGTGTGTGTGGGTGTGTGTGTTGTTGTATGTGTGGTTGTGTGTGTGTATGTGTGTGGTTGTGTGTGGTTGTGATAGTGTGTGTGGTTGTGTGTGTGCTTGTGGTTGTGTGTTTGTGGTTGTGCGTGTATGGTTGTGTGTGTGGTTGTGTGTGTGGTTGCGTGTGTGTGTGGTTGTGTGTGTGCTTGTGGTTGTGTGTATGCTGGTGGTTGTGCGTGTGGTTGTGGTTGTGTGTGTGGTTGTGTGTGTGGTTGTGTGTGGTGTGTTTGTGTGTGGTTGTGTGTGTGATTGTGTGTGTGGTTGTGTGTGTGGTTGTGTGTGTGGTTGTGTGTGTGTGTGTGTGTGGTTGATGAAAGCACCGGATGGCTGAGCGCACTGTGGAATAGGAATCAGAATGATTGACAAAATTACAAGGAAAAAAAACAGCGGCGCCCGGTTAAATGTGAGGAAATCAATGACCTTGGCACTGAACTTGACCTGACACACACTCACAACAACACAAGTAATCACATTCAGAAACAAACTGAATCAGAAGTTATATGGCAAGCATGTATGATCACAGAATCAAGTAAAAGGACTAATGACTTGTGAAAGAGATCGCAAACGGATAAACACTGCTCAACAATAAAGGAATGTGACAGCATGAGCCTACAGTCACCAGATGAAGAAAACAAGGAAGCGGCATCTGAGTACACCGTTGAAATTAGCGAATATGGGAAAAAAACTCGCTCTGAAAAGACATCGGCAAGCCAGAGCGAAGGGTAATTACAGTAATTGACAGTTACGTACTGACATCAGCGGCGCGTAGCTCTGAAAGTGAACTATTCTATTTCGGGGCTCACAGTCTAAACAGCCAGTACTTAAAGAGGAAATATAAATAAATAAAACTCAACCAGTCCCTTGGGAATATTTCGATTTCCGCCTGTTACACGCAAGTATAGATAATAAATATAATAAATATATAATAAATGCTTAGCCCAAAACAATCGTATTTAGGTTGAGAATGGCATGTAAGCACTATATACACTATTTAAAAAACAGTGAAGAGAAGAAACAGTGTCGGATGGATCCCTAAATTCAATGGGAAAAGGAGTTAACATACAAAGAATACCTGTACATCAGAGGAACATGTTAGAAAGATTTGGAGCGTGAATCTGGGCAAAAACGCGGTTTGAGAAGGCGTCAGCAAGTTGGAGCAAAGGGAAATTAAAGTAATTGACAGCAACTTACAGACAACAGCGGCGCAAAGCTGTGGAAGTGAACTATTCTATTTCAGGGCTCACAGCTTAAGCCGCAAGTATGTGAGGAGGAAATGTAATCAAATGGAAGTTGTCCACTGTTTTGGAAAAAATTGAATTTCAACTGTTTCAAGCAAGTACAAATTTAAATTGACAGAAACACATGAGCACAAGAAATGCTTAGCCCAAAACAATCGCACTAGTTTAAGAAAACGGAATAAAGAAACCATTTGCAAAAGTGGGGAGAGTGAACAGAAGCGAATTGGAGTAAGGAAAGCAATTTAAAGAACGGCATGAAAGAATTACAAACACTGTCCGACAAACAATGACAAGCAGGAACTGGGGTAAGGGAGGGAGTGGAAAATGGTGAGCATTTTGCGGCCGCTTTGATGTTCTCAGTGGCCACGCGGCTAACTGAGAACATCAAAGCGGCTGCGAAAATGCTCCCAAAAGCTGTAGGGGGACAAATGGTGCATGCGACTGGCGCACATGCACTGTGCCCGATCCGCCTGCAGACTTTGGGAGCATTTTTGAAAGCCCCTTGCTATACTCTCGCAGAAAAACGCATGCGCGTTGGTTCAGCGAGACCTAAAAAGGATCATGTTCTTTCATTTAATTTATTTTTGGATTAAAGGATCCATCTGGAAGATGTCCTGGAGAAGACAAATGACTGAAGAACCAACCCAAATTAGTTCTGAGAGTGCAGACAGAAAATCCATATCCCTTGCAAGCGTTAACTGTACAAAAGTATGAGCTGCTGATGCACTTGCTGCTCCAAATTCAAATTCTCTATGTCCAAGAAAGTTTAAAAAGAAAATACCTGCTGTTCCAGGTTAAAAAAAAATTTTGGGCCAAGGAAGGTACTGATCCACAGAGTACTTAAAGGATAGCTGTGCAACCAGCAATGGTGTCTTCCTGACACCAATAGACAGCACGCAACCCCACATCTTTCTCTTCTCCCCTGCATATGTTGATTTTCTCGGAACAGGTGCGGTGACGTTCCTATACGGAATTTGGTGCTCCCTGATGCACCCATCTCTCCTGTAATGAAAATTCAGTAAAACATTGTCTCTTGATCACATTGGAATCTTTATGAACGACAGACACAATAGTCTTACGTTTTAAAGATTTACTTTGAAAATATTCAAAGTTCGTAGGCACAAATTGAAGTTAATAAAATCGAAACTCAGACTGAGTGCTAAGTCAGAAATACAGAGAATTATGAACTTAGGAGATGGAGACACACATTTATCGGATTTTAAACAAAGATTCATGCATTCACTGTATTAGTATAGGGTTCTTAGGACCAATAGGACATATAATGTGAGGTGGCTAGGAGATGAATGTTCTCACTGTGCGTTTCGGCACTGTGAGTGCCTTCAACAGGAGGGCCACAACTCATTCTATATGTGGTGGTAAGTGAGCTTCAATAGATAGACTGCGGGTGTGCCAACGACACCAAACGCGTATACGGCGCTGCTATTACCGACAAACGGTTAAAATGGGATAGAATTTCACAGAAATCATGGCTCTGTTCTGAAAATAAAGTTAAAGTTACCTAGTATTGAAAGATGTAACTTTAAGGCGGTATTCCTGCTCTATGGAACCCGCATAAAACCAAACCAGCTAGGTGGTGGGCTGCGTACTTTTTCCGATGGAGTTACGGAAGGGATAGAATCGCCATGATCAAAAAAGTAGCACTAGGACACTCCTTGGAGTAATAGCTGCGCTTTATAAATAACACCACATAGACATAGACAGTGGAAGTGTACTGCTGACATTCCTAATGGTGTAGGGACACTGAAATCGAGACAGAGGTGACAGGGCTTCCTTTAATGATTCGATGGGGTCTTTTTGCTGTGAGGGCTGCTGGTTAGTGTTCCTGAGCACCACCATTTTGTAGATGGTGGGGTGAATGGCAGGTCCCAGGTGTGTGAGTAGTCCTAAAGTTTTAGGGTGCTTCATAGGGTTGAGATGATTAGTTTAGCATCAGGGTTGAGATGAGAATGTCCCCTCATGGTGTCCAGTCGTGTTCCCCTGCCCGAGTGTCGAGTATTTGGCATTGTTTTTTGATTTTGTCCCAGCGCAACGTTATGAGAGAGAGAGAGAGAGAGACAGAGAGAGAGAGAGATACAGAGAGAGAGAGAGGGGAGAGAGAAAGACAGAAAGAAAGAGAGAGGAGAGAGAGAGATAGAGAGAGGGGAAGAGTGAGAGAGCAAAGAAGAGAGAGAGGAGAAAGAGAGGGAGAAGAGAGAGAGAGAGAGAGAGAGGGAGAGAGAGATACAGAGAGAGAGATACAGAGAGAGAGAGAGAGAGATACAGAGAGAGAGAGAGAGATACAGAGAGTGAGAGGAGAGAGAGAGAGGAAAGAGAAAGAGAGAAAGAGAGGAGAGAGAGAGAGAGGGGAAGAGTGAGAGAGAGAAGAAGAGAGAGAGGAGAGAGAGAGAGAGAGGGGAAGAGTGAGAGAGAGAAGAAGAGAGAGAGGAGAGAGAGAGAGAGAGGAGAGAGAGGGAGAGAGAGAGAGAGAGAGAGATACAGAGAGAGAGATACAGAGAGATACAGAGAGAGAGAGAGAGAGAGAGAGAGAGATAGAGAGAGGGGAAGAGTGAGAGAGAGAAGAAGAGAGAGAGGAGAGAGAGGAGAAAGAGAGGAGAAAGAGAGAGAGGGAGAGAAAGAGAGAGAGGGAGAGAGAGGAGAGAGAGAGTTAGCGAGAGAGAGGAGAGGACAAGAGAGGGGGAGAGAGAGAGAAATATTCAGAGAGAGAGAGAGCGAGAGAGAGAGAGAGAGAGATACAGAGAGAGAGAGATACAACGAGAGAGGAGAGAAAGAGAGAAGAAAAGAGAGAGGAGAGAGAGGGAGAGGGAGAGGCAAGAGAGCGGGAGAGAGAGGAGGAGAGGGAGAGAGAGGAGATAGAGAACAGTAGAGAGGAGAGAGAGAGGTGGGGGGAGAAAGGTGGTAGGGAGGGAGGGCCCGTGCATGTCCCTTGACATACGTGAGGTCCTGGATCTGAGGTGAGAACTCACGCGTGTCCTCAGTTCTTGGACAGTGGCCTACAATCTCTGTCATGCCTTTAGCATGTAGAGCGGTGATAGCAGCATGCCATGTTTTGTGAATTAATAGTTGTGAACAGACTCTTTTTTCTGTGTCACAGGATTGGGGGCCTCCTGACGAGGGCTGGTGTCCACCTGACTGCGGTGTCCAGTCTCCCAGATGTGAGGAGCTACACAGCTGTCATGAGCTCATAGCTGTCAGTCTGCCTGCTTAGAGACGACATGTCACTGCAGGAGGAGTGTCTGACCTGAGGAGTGAGTGCAGCTACTGAAGGTGCTGAGAGGTGGCCTCAGAGCTATTTACTAAACACGCACTGATAGGAACAACAGGCTGCGTTAATAGTCAATTGACCCATGGGATAGTTATTCACCCATACTCTCAACTCTGATAATGAAGAGAGCCATGGCTCATGCAGAAAACTTTGAGCAAGAAATTGAATTGTTGAAGTAATCAGAACATTTCAACATAGAGGATATCCAAAAACATAGCGGAAAAACCATGATAAACTGACAGAAATTCTTACTTTTGCATCCCTTTTAATCTTAGTTGAAGATTTGGATCAATGAGGAGGTCCACAAGATAGTTTAAAAATATATTTTAATACTAATTTAAAAACATTTAAAAATATCAAAACTTTTTGACACAACAGTTCATTATCAGGTAAAAATATCTGATTTGGAGCTTTTTCTACTGTGCTTATATTGTATTTTAAAAACTAAGGTCTCAATAATACACTACGCTGTTAGAGCGAGACAGTGGTAACAAAGAGTACATGGTTGCTATCCTGTATACCAGCATTACAGCAGTCACATATTCCATCCCTAACTTTCATCCGAGACCAGTTTGTAGTAACAGATTTTAAAGGGAGCGATTCATACAGAACAATATCAAAAAGTGTTGGATTCTGTCATCAAGGTTCCAAGAGAGAGATTTTTGAGGCTTTGTCACAGAAAAGGATGAAATTATTACCTCAAATGTTCCCTTATTTGTAGAAAATTAAGAATCCAAACTTAAACTATGTGCACCCAAGGATGTCTTTAAAAAACGTTTTAGCTGATAAACTGAACATGAGATAAGAGTTTCCTGATTTACCTCAAACATATTTATTGCATATTTAAAATTTCTATAGAATGCACACTTTTCTTTTTCATATCAAAACTTTCTGTAAGTGACAGTGAAAGATATCTAATTGTGTTTTCTTTGTTAATCTCAGCCGGTGCCTCCACCGTACTACCGCTGCCAGGCCTTACAGAAAACCATTCATTATCCTGAATTCTAGTCTAAGTGCTGGTACTGCCAGAAGTGTATTCAAATTACATATTTTCCTTAAAATTGTCATACAATTTTATTTAAAAAGTAGCATTTTGAAATATCTATGCATTCTATAGCGTCCAGCAGAGTCTAAGAGGCTATTGCTTGATATACAGGTGATAAATGTAGAAAGTACCTATGGACATTATAATAAGCCTCTAACCCACCTACGCAACGAGGAGTTGTTTAATATGTGCTCACTTTCATTCTGGGTATCAGACGATATTTCGTCCTAGTAAGGGTAAGGCTTCCAGCTACTCTTTACCAGGGTACCAATCACAGCTGCAATGTTTACAAAACTTATTTCCCTTAAAAATCAAACCTTTACTCTTGGAAATATAAACTTTCGAAAAGTGGGAAACAGCAAACTGACAGAGAGAAAACAGGAGGGTATTGAGACCCTGAGGCGTTAAATCCAAGATAACAATATTATCTAAATAAAGTAAACATGACAGATGGTGTACTCCTACAGACATCCCTGTTTCAATCCATTATTAATATGAATTACGGCTGAGAGGCCACCGTCCCCTCCAAAAAGTTCTTGCTGCCAGGTCGAGGAATGTAAGGCAATAACGCTGTGGAAACTTCTATGAATGCTGCATAGACCGTTTTTTTCTCTTCTGGACTCTGTGGTGAAGGTGGTATGCCGCATGGTACTTGACACACTTGTATCTTGGGTTGATGAAAACAACTTTTTATCCGATATCCAATAAGGCTTTCGCCCAGGTCATTCCACAGTGGAACAGTGTTTAAACCTGTACATGGTTCTGAACAAATACACTGTGGCTCGTTCCAGCCCCATATACCTAGCCTTCATGGACCTGTCCTCAGCATTCGGCTGTGTCAATAGGTCCAAGCTGTGGCAGTTGATGTCCTCCATTGGCATAGACAGTAATATTGTTTTATTTCTGAGGGATCTTCACCGTGATTCAACCGCGGTTGCCCGCTATTCAAAGGATCTGAAAGTGTCCAGTCAGCTTGACATCAAGAGAGGGGTGTGTCAGGGGTGCATTTTAGCATCCTTTCTTTTTAACCTATATATTAATTCCTTAGAGAAGGCCCTCTTGGTCACAAATGTGGATTGTCCCCAGGTAGGCAAGCATAGCCTGCCAGTTCTCCTATAAGCAGACGACGCAGTCCTTCAGCGAGGACAGCTAGGGGCCTACAACTTCTTCTGCATTCTTTTGCCATTTTTATGAAGGACTTGAACCTTTCGTTTAATCATTCCAAGTCGTTCATTATTCAGGTGGGACCTCGTAAAGCTAAGCAGTTCACTTTTAAATTCGGACATTGACCAATGTTTTCTCCTATTTGGGAGTTGTGTTTGACGATTCCTTGAGTTGGTGCCCTTTGCTTACTTGGAAGAAAGGGGATCTAGTGAAAGCTTGTGCAGCTGTTTCTAACTTTGCCAGCAGAGTAGGAGGGAAGACAATAGGGGCTCTTTTGAAGATATATGAAGCCAAATATATCTCAAAGGTTAGTTATGGGAGTGAGATATGGGACCACATTGGGGTGGGGGCAGTGCAAAGTCCTGAAAACTCTTTCCTGCGATGGACCTTTCTGTCCCACAAAGCAGATGTACTGGCTTTCCGTCCCCTGGCTTTGTGGCTTAATATTTGGGCTAATTAAGAAAATACACTTAGCAAAGACATCCTACAGGAATCCCTTTCACTTTACCATTTCTCAAGCATCCGATGGCTCCACTATATAAGAGTTGGCCTCTTCAGGGTAGGTTGGAACTATTTGTTAACCCTGAGCGCATATGTAAGAGGGAATTTTCTCTGGTCAAAGAGTGTTTTTTAAGAATGAGCTGCTGTACTAGAGAGGGAAATATGAGCTGTGTAAGCCTAGTGTGCGTATGTACATTGTGGTAAAAACTGGACCAACTACCGAACCTTATCTTCTAGGGCTTAAAAGCATCCATGATCGTTTTCTATTGATCCGGTTTTGGCTCAACCTCTTCCATTACCTCTTGGCACACCCTTGTGGCTTCCACAGAGGCCTGTGCCTCATGCCCTGTGGCTGCAACGGTGAGTCTCCTCAGGACATGATGCACTTTACGATGTTTTGTAGTTTTTATGCTGTCCCTAGAAAGTTATTTATTATTCCCATTCTCAAAAAAGCGGGTTTTAGGCGGGTGAGACCAGCTCTTATCTTTTTACAACTCCTCTCTAAAGACACTGTTTTGCATACGCTTAACTTTTTACAGTACGCTGTTAGACATAGGTCAAGCTGCGATTAACTTCTGTACTGTAATTCATGAATTTTTATCTTGTGTTCTGATTAACTTGGACATATTATATTTGTCAATCTGTAATTTTGAAGATGTTTAATCATTTTATGTATGACTTTTATGGTTTTCTTTTATAAAACCAAATATAGTTTGTTGATAATAATCACTAGGGGATTCATTTACAGGGTAGCATAGTATCCCTCACAATAACTCCAGGAGTCACAGTCTACACAATGCATATGCTTTGTTTCCCCTACTTCCAACCTTACATATACCCCTAAATCTCCTGCTCAAACCTCTCCCTCCTGATGCCAATGTGGTCCTCCGTCACCTCGCAGACAATATTTTTGGCCCCTTTGAAAGTGCCCATACAATAAAAATGCTGCAGTTGTAAATGCATATCAACTACCATTTTTTGTGTTTGAAACATTTTATTGAATAATAAAACCTAATAAAAATAAGCTGATTATTGAAGCAAAACAAAACATCAGTTGTCATACACATAAGAGACAAAAGTTGTACATAAAAATCAACATACTGTACCACAGCAAAGTTATGTAGAGCACAATTCTTAATTTCGGGCAATCTTTAAAGTACAACAATAGAAACATTCATAAAGAACAGGAAAGGAAACAAAGAAGGTGGGATACAGTGATGTCATTAATGTAATGATTCCTACATACAGAAAAACAAATACTAATTATTTTCCTTAGGCCATAAAGTCTGCACATTAAAATACTAAGAGAAATATATTGAACAATGAACATTTCACGTGTGATTAGAATTGACTGAATTGTACTAAGAGAAAATGTGCTGATAATTAATCTATTGATGTAAAATACAGTGGTCAGGCAATGCTTGTGGATCTAATCCATTCAGATTTTAACTCCATAATTAGTTCAATAAATTGACTGAGCAAAATACTTGAAGGTCCATCTCTCAGATCAGTTCTATTACAGTTTTAGTTGCGATAACACTAATAGAGATCAATGATAAATAGATTTTAAAAGCCATGGGTGGAATTGATCCTTGGTCTAAATCTAGATTATTGTCTGCAATAGAAACCAGTACAAACAGATCAAATCTAAAAGCATTGAATATGTTTATTATAGTGGTTTAGAGTAAACCCAGAAGAGACACATTGTTCCTGAAACTCAGAAAATTTATCTAAAGATTATGATTATATTTTATTTTATGTCCAGAGACTGCTTTAGCTGCTTTCCTGTTTAAGTGACAACATTTGCAAATATATGTAACAAAACATTAAAGCTGGATGTCAGAAATTTTGTCTTTAAGTATTGTGTAAGAGTTATGTGTGATGGTTTTTATTTGATCTGAAGAAACACTAACACAAAATAGGCACATGCACAGGTTATAATACAACTAACATTATTAGCAAACTTAATATGGAGGGAATTGAGAAAAATTGCCTTTTGAAATGTACTAAGCCCAATTAACAATCCAGAATTTTGAAGGGGAATGTTAATAGGGTCCCTTCAGGATACTTTAATACATCCTTAAGGTTTGTATTAAGCTTTGAAACCAGATGTAGGCTGAAAAACATTAACAGGAGGTAGTAACCCAAGGGGACATTTGTGAATCTGAAAGTAAAATGGGGTGTATTAGAAAATGCCTTTATTTAAAAGCAATCACAGACACCGTAGTGTGCTGACTCCACAAGCAACCAATTTTACCAAATGGATTATTAGTACATGAACCTCAGTATTTCCTATATTCCTGAAATTTTGTCTCTAATATTTTTACCATGTGGTGTAAATATTTGGCCCCATTATTTTATTTCCTGTTTCAATATTGTCATGCAATGTACCTATTATTTTTGTCAAAAATATTGAAATTAAACTACTGCCTTCCCTTGCCCTCTTTAGGAAGTCACTGAAGACTTGGCTCTTTAGTAATGCATATCAGTAGGCTCTGTTTCTGTCCGCTAACAGCCTGTTATTTGACTTAGGCGCCTTGACGCCCACTGGGCATAGCTGCGCGTTATAAATGATATTTAAATTAAATATTTTAATCACAATTTTTGGGGCCTTCTAAAAGGTGTTTTCACTCTCTAACTTGAAACTTTCTAAGGAAAATACTGACGCGCAGTTCCTGGTTTCTCCTAGATCATTTACCTTTCTTACTAAAACAAGCACAATATTGATTTGAGAGAGGTGGTTATAGTAGTCATATGCACTGGAGTTAGTTTAGAAAAGACGAATATAGAACTTCTTTTATCTTTAGAAATAATACTTGCAAACGTTTATGTCCAATAATTTCAGATAATTTACTGATAAAGATATCAGATAAAGATCCCCTAATTTCTTATACCTTGTAGTATCAAAAATCTGCTAGAATTAACAGACTTCTCTTCTAGATAAATCAAGGTAAGAGAAGGTATTAAATGTGATTATCGACTTTCCGTTATTTTAACACATTTTCTCAGTGCACAGAGTATTTTCCCTACATTGATCACAACATTTCAAGCAATGGTCTGTGCTTAAACAAACAATGAAGGGGTAAAATGTATTTCTACCACAATCAAGAACCTCTTGGGTCTTTGAGGATTTCTGTGGCAAATGAAGACCTAGCTAAGATGAAATATCCCTTTAAAAGGATGGTTTTCCTCACCCACCATAGTTGGCATGCTTCCTCATTGGGAATCTCCTTGCACCGTGATACAACCCCCTCACTGAGAGGGAGGAGTTCAGACATGTTTTGTTATCGAGAAAGGTATACCAAATACCACAATAATGAGCTCAGGGTAGTGGGGGCAGCAGAGTGAAAGTTAAAACTTGCTAAAGGGGATGTGGTTTCGAATATTTGTACGCCCCTGGGCCAGGATTAAAATCGGGGCACTGTGGGAGAAATATATATTCACTGTTAGTGTCAATAAGAGGTCAACATGTTTCAGCCTATAAACCCTCCAAAGAGGTGTTTGCTGTTTTCTTCAGGACCTAATCAAAAGTGCTGCTCTTCAATGTACTCCATCAATAAAAATGATGTACAAACCAATATAAGTATAAAGAAGGGTTTATATATACAAACCCATCCAGTGATCATATTAATCTTTATAGAGTGGTGAATTCACAGGTGGTACCTAAAACAATACATACATAGAAAATATAAGAATAGTTTGAAAAAATCTAGGTCAGACATTTGAACAACTGTGCTAGCGTTACATTTCAAAGCTATTCAGCTCAGGACATATAAAACCGTCCGAACGGGACATAACCATATACTGTATAGTCAATGCTGGTTAATCTTAGTATAGGATTCACTACAATAACACTATACTGTAGAAGGTTAAATCTGCTGACGTCGGGAAATGAGCCTCAACTCACAGTGGAATGAGGCTCAGGGTGACTCTCTGCCCTATAAAAGAATTATAGGAAGGGGAGCATGGTAAGAAAATCAGTCCTCTGGAAGGCTTTAACAGTTCTAGGCATTTCACAAACAAGTGTAAAGATAAAGTGTGCCCATGTAGATTAAAAACTGTCCAAATACTCATAAGCATGTTGATTTCTAGTAGGTCCTGACACCTTGTCAAAAAATTTGCAGTTGAACCTAACCCTGCTAGTGACCACAATCATCTTACTGTTTCTTTGTGTATTGTGGCGCAAAAGGGTAAGGTTTCAGAATGTCCAATAATATATAATCAAAATCGTGGGATAAGGCTAAAATGGGACACAATTAATCATAAGGCTTTTGAGGAGTCTCTTATTAAAATTAATCTAACACAAGTAATGACAAGTAAGGACCTGCGTAACCGAAACATCACACCCAGATGTAATAATAAGAACTGTTGAAAAAATTTGTGATGACGTGGCCAAAAACTTGCACAGATCAATAAGAAAGGGTAGTAACCCTGAAATAAGATGCTTTAATACAGAGTGTTCCGCAAAAAGAACTGAAGAAGGCTCTCTATGTAGTCCCCTGGGATAGGGATGCAATAAGGGCAGCCAGGCAGAACTATAAAAAGGTAATTGAACAGAGAAAGGACGAACTGAGAAGGCAGGTTTGGGATGACCTTGAAAGAGCAAGTGCCTTGAAGGATTCCAGGGGTTTCTTCCCTAACGAGTCAAGGGCCATGGATACTAACATAACGGGAGTGGCCTGAGAGACCCATTTTGCTAAAATATTCAATCCAAAGGGTGTCCTATTAGGCGAATGTGAGGAGGAAATAAGTATTAATATAGAAACCGTGCAAAAGTTTAGCACATCAATTTTACTGGGGGAGGTTGAGGAGGCATTGAGAAAGGGTATTTCCCTAAAAGACCTGAGACCTATTTAAAAGTAACTTACAAATTTGGGCTCCGCTGTTACTCAACAAGTTTAAAGCAGTAATTGTGGGTCGTATTCCATCGTCGTGGAAAAATGCTGTGGTGGCACCAATTTTTAGGAAGGGAAACAGAAGTGACCCCACATGCTATAGATCTATTTCTATGATAGATGCATCATGCAAGCTGCTGGGGCGGGTAATCCTTGCATGCCTGGAGTCATTGGCCAATACTTCCGGCCTTGTAGTGAACTCCCAATTTGGTTTCAGGAAGGGAAGGGGAACTACCGAGCAGTGCCTCAATCTGTCGTTGGTTATGGGCAAGTACATGAAGGCCAGGGGTGCTTCGATCCATTTGGCCTTCATGGACTTGTCCAGCGCCTTCGAAACAGTTTGTCGTGGTAAAATGTGGTCATTAATGGATGCCATGGATTTGGAGGAACCGCTTGTTACTCTGTCGCGCAGATTACATGCTTCTTCCACTGTAGCTATCCGGTATGGCCCAGTGGGAGAAAAGACTAACTTAATTGCTTCAACTGAGGGAGTACGCCAGGGTTGTATATTGGCCCCTTTTCTGTTCCAGGTTTATACTAATGGCTTAGAGCATTTCCTGCTTCAACAACAATTGGATTGTCCAATGATTGCAGGTAAAATGGTACCTTTACTGTCCTATCCGGACGATACTGTCCTGATGACCTTAACAGCGAACAGTTTACAAAAATGTCTGACTGCCTTTAGTGAATTTATGACAGGACTGAACTTAAGGTCAATTTTATTAAATCTTTTATTATGACCTGCAGTCCAAACAAAACTAAATCTCGCAAATATACAGTAAATGATATAATTATTAATAAAGTGCCAACTTTTACCTATCTGGGGAATCATTTTAATAATAAATTGAGCTGGGACAATTTGATCATGATGAGGCTTCAACAAACTAATAGATCTATAGAGGGGCTCTTTCATTCTGCCAGTAAACTAGGCCATAAGCCGGTAGCTGAATTGAAAACATTGTACAAATCTAAATGTCTGTCAGTGGCCACCTATGGGGCCGGAGTATGGGGATATTACAAAAGTGCACAGATTCAAATATCAGAAAACAAATTTTTTAAACAACTCTTACTTATCCCTGGTCGTTCTCCTACCTCATTTTGTCATTCGGAGGTGGGCCTAGAATATGATACTGACAGAATCAATATCGCCCCTTTGCTTTTATGGAGGAAAATCTGGACCTCAGAAGACTTATTAATCTCAAGAGGCATTCTAAGGGACTGTATGAATCTTGATAACGCGATGGCGATTCCATGGCTTCGTTAAGTGAAAGAAACCTTTTGAAAGATGGGCCTTGAAGATCTTTAGAAAAATCCAGAGTCTATTCAACTTAATGTGAAGATGGTTATTAAGAATGCTTATTATACGTTTTTAAGTTTGTCGAATCAGGACAATAATACAGTGGATCGTGCACTTTTAAATCAGCAACAATTGTATCTGTCATTCACTACCCAGGTCCACTCACGCTTCCTAATGACCAGACTTCGTTTAAGCACATTGCATTTTCTTGTGGCTTTTCCAAAACAGGGGGGGTGGTGTGAGAGATTGAATGAATGAATGAATGATTAACATTTATAATGCGCAGACAATAACCCGAAGGTATCAAGGCGCCTAACAGAAAGAGATCAAAAAAGAGATTGTTGCTTTGCTACAGGTACGCTTGCGTGAAAAGGTGAGTTTTCAGGGCCCTTTTAAAAGCCTGAAGGGTAGGCAGTGATCTTATTTCCAGGGGAAGAGCATTCCACCAAGTAGGGGCCAAGGTGGAGAAGGCCTTACCACCCCATTTTGCTCTCCTGAAACGAGGGGTCGTTAGCAAAAGTCTACCGGAGGACCGTAGATTTCTGGTGGGGAGATAGCGGAACAGGATGGAACCTAGGCCAGAGGGGCTGTTTCTGGCCAGAGCCTTGTATATCAGGCATAGGATCTTAAAGCGGATCCGGGCCTCTACGGGGAGCCAGTGAAGCAGCTTTCTAGCTGCTGTGGCTGAGGAGCGCTTGGGGAGGTCCAAGACGAACCTGGCAGCGGCATTTTGGACTACCTGCAAGCGTTGCAGTAGGCCCTTTTTCAGGCCCGCATACAATGCATTGCAGTAGTCAATCCTAGAGCCTATCAAAGCAACTGCTAGTTGTTTCCTGGCCTGAAGAGAGACGTAATTCCTAATCCTTCTCAGGATATGAATAATGCCCCAGCAGGTGGAGATGGTACGACTAACCTGCTTGCTCATGTCCAGGGCGGGGTCAATCATGACCCCCAGATTCTTGGCCGAGGCAGTAGGGGTGGGACAGGCGCCCAGTGACTCTGGCCACCAGCTTGAAGACCATACTTCCTCTTTCCCTCCGAACACCATCACCTCTGTCTTCTCTCCATTTAGTTTAAGCGAGTTTGTTATCATCCATTTGCCGACTGCCTCCATACAAGATCTAAAATTGGAGGCAGTTGGAGCGCTAGCATGGGAGAGAGAGACCAGGATCTGGGTGTCGTCAGCGTAGGAAATTATCTCCATCCCGTAAGATCTAACCAGCCTGGCAAGTGGGGTCACGTAGATGTTAAAGAGGGTCGGACTTAGAGCCGACCCCTGAGGGACCCCACATTGCACAGGGAGGGATGGAGATAAATAGTCCCCCAGCTTCACTCTTTGTTCTCGGTGGATGAGAAAAGACGTGAGAAGATCCAGGGCTGCTCCATGCACCCCAATCTTCCTCAGCCGAGTTGTTAATATAGAGGGGGAGAGGGTATCGAAAGCCGCTGTCAGATCTAGAAGGATCAGGAGGGTGGTCTGGCCCTCATCAACCCGTGTGCGTATGTTATCCAACACGATGGTGAGGGCAGACTCCGTGCTGTGATCCCTCCTGAAACCGTGTTGAGAGAGATCGAGACAATCCGAACTTTCGATAAAAGCGGCAAGATGGGAGTTGAGGTGCGCCTCTAGCATCTTTGCTGGGGCAGGGAGAAGGGAGATTGGTCGGAAGTTTTTTAGAACTGATGGGTCCAGGGTGGCCTTTTTTAGGAGAGGTTTTACCACCGCTCTTTTCCACTGCGTGGGAAAGACCCCGTCTCTCATGGCTCTATTCATGATGTCAACCAAAGGAGGCAGAAAGGTTTCTCTGCATTGTTTAAGGATCCTTAGGGGACAGTCATCCAGAGGAGAGCCAGACTTCGTTTTGTTAAGTAGACAATCAAGAATGTCCACAGAGAGAGGGGGAAAAGAGTCTAAGGTACTCACGCCGGTTGATACTGTCAGGGCGACATCAATCGGACCTGGGGAGGGGGGCCCGTTCATAAGTGATTTTTGAAGTTCCAGTGCTGAATGTATATCAAGTATTTTGGTCTGAAAGAAAGAGGCGATGTTGTTGCAAAGCTCTTGGGACGCTATTACAGGATCAGGGGATTGAAGGGATATAAGTGAGTCTACCACCTTGAAGAGCTCCTTAGAGGAGGACAAAGAGGTGGTCAGAGTGGTGAAGTATTCTTGTTTGGTTTTGATAACTTCGGCCTTGTATTTTCTGAGCAAGATTTTGTGGGCGCCCTTATCTTTGAGGTTCCATCCAGTATGCCAGAGCCGCTCCTGTCTCCTGACCTCTTGTCTGAGAAGTCTCAGATGTTCTGAGAACCAAGGAGCAGAGGGCTTTTTTCTGGTCCGGCGGCAGTATTGTAAGGGAGCTAGTTCGTCTAAAGCTTCTGTCATGGTACGGTCAAACTGCATGGCCGCTGAAGAGGCACTTTCCTCAAGAGGAGGGCACCATTTGGATGCCCACCTGGAGAGGGAGCTATTCGAATTGGCCTTGTAGTTTCTGCAGGGTTCCTGTTTGCTCGGAATGTTAAGAGGCAAATGTGAGGTAGGATACTTAAGTAGAAATGGAACTGCCATATGGTCAGACCAGGACAGAGGGATGGATTCCTCAATCGATAACCTCGCATCATTAGTGAAGATGCCGTCGAGTGTGTGCCCCGCTTGGTGAGTGGAACCCTTGACCAACTGGTCAAAGCCACATGCTGACATAGTGTCCAAAAATGAAATGGTATCTTTATTATCGAGCTTTTCTAGATGAAAGTTAAAGTCACCTAGTATGGTGAAATCATTTCGGCCAAAGAAGGGTTCAAGGACATGGAACAACTGTTGACCAAAATTCGAACGGGGCCTGGGGGACGGTATACCAGAATTCCATTAAGAGGAGTTCTGTGGCCGCCTTTTATTGAAAAAGAGAGGGCCTGAAAGCTGTCTTTATGGTCCGTGATAGCGACCGTGTGACAGTGAAGATGGTCCCTGCACAAAATAGCGATTCCTCCACCCACACGACCCGGTCTGTCATAGCGGGACAGGTAATAGCCCTCAGGTACTGCATCGGTAAGATCCGGACCAGAGGACTCCTTGGCCCACGTTTCGGTAATGAAAACCATAGAGGGTTTTCTAAGGGAGACGAATTCTCTGAAAATGATATTATTTTTGATGAGAGAGCGGGCATTTAAAAGGATACCCCTTTCAGTCTCAGGGGAATTGACCGAATTGGTATTCGATGTTTTGGGTCGGGATCTAGGAGGAGAAAGGATGTGGCTATCCAAATTGAGAGTCCTGCATCTACAGGTAAATGGATGAAGGAAGTCCTCAGGGGAGTAGGTGTGCGAGCATATGTGACTTGGGGGTTTGAGATCGAGTAGCGTCTGAGGGGCATACTTCAGAAGAGGGGGAATGGAGGTCGAATGATCAGACGACCAGCTGTCCAGCCCGTCCCCAGCGCCCAGATCTGCCACTTCAGTTCAGCTTTTGCATCTCGGCCTCCGAAGAAGGCGAACTGGAATTTGAAGCATCCCTATCTGTAGAGGGGTAGCCGGAAGGAGGGTCCACAGTCATGAACACTATGGACAATCACCTTCCAAGAGTGGCACCTAACGAGGGTCACCTTTCTTATTAATCAATTCTAGTCTACCTTGCATACACCTTGTTGTTAAGGCTTTTATTTTTGAACGGGTTGACTACGGAAACGCCTGGGTCCTCCTGATAAATTGCTTAGTTGTCTGCTGCTGGTCCAGAAAGCCACTGCTCGTCTACTCACAGGCACATCAGGTGGATAACATATACTACCAGTCCTTCGCAGCCTACACTGGCCGCCAATCAAAAAGAGAGTTTTGCGAAAGTCCCTAATATTGATTAACAGGATGGTACAAGCAGTGCTTGAAATGGAAATACAGAAGTGCAGATGCCCTGTAACAGAGTACTTGCTTGTATTTAGAAGTGCTGACTAAGGCGAGTCCTGTGTTTAGGTTGATAATGCGTTGTACGTTAATGCACGTTAAAGACGTTGAAGGGTTCTCTTGTAACAGGTCATCATGTTCCTCTATAACCACATAATCTATACTGGTGTATGCAGGACGGAGCACGTCAAATACAGAAATAATGCCCACTGTTCGATGAGTAGACTTGCTCCACATACTGTCACTGCATATCTGACATGGTTTCCGATGTCTTTCGTTTAAGTGAGGTCGGAGTCTGTACAAAGAAGGGGTGTGATAGTAGCACTTTATCCACTGTGCACGATGGTCTGCATATAATAGGTGCGATTTGGGAGAGGGAAACGACAGGTGGTTGTGAAGAGGGACAGAATTTTTTTTTACCATTTAAAAAATATGTGGGGGGGGGGTGGTGGAGTGCATAGTCTGCGACCCTTACTCTCGAAGGCTCCCCTTGCAGCTAAACATTTTACACGTTTGACGCTGCGTACGTTATTGAGTAAAAACCTGTTCTGTCAACATTAAAAGATTAGTATGCGGAGCCGTTTGTTCTTTGAGTAAAGTGTTTTTGTAAGGCAGTGTGGTAAATGCGTTTGTGTGTATTGTATGCATGTTGTTTATCTTTAAACTCGTATATATTCAAACGCATGTGAGCCTTGTAGTTGAAGGTGTTTTGTTTTTAGCCATACACTATTTCATGATCTCCTTGTAGTTGGGAAATATCGTCTTGCCTCTTCGCCGTAGGCACTTGTTTTGGCCCCAGCACAGGAAGCTCATTCGCCGCTCGTCTAGTGCATTGTAAGCACGGTTGCGGAGTGAGGCGAGCGAGGAGTGTTGTGGCATATTTCATCTCCGCATTCAGCTTTTCCAGTGCGGTTAAATTCCCATCTTTCCCTCCCCATGTGCTCCGATCCCCTCCCCCACCTCTTCTGCCCGTGATTGCCGCTCCGTCTCGCTCGGTAGTGGCAGGGAGATGTACTCTCTGTTAGGTTCCCGCCTCTACATACTGTAGATTTCCTCGACGAGCTTGATGGTGATTTCCGCTCTATTGTAGAGGGGTGATCGGATTACGTATTTACTTGGCGTTAGGAGTCGCCTTGACCCGAGATAGTGTCAATTCTGCATTTCAGGGCAGAAAGTGAATCTCTTCGCGCATATTAAATCTGAAGCCTGTGTGCACGTGAGGAGGACGCGCGCCCGACAAACGCACTGCTCGATGGTGAACGGTGAATGTGTCTTTCCCGAGGCCCTAAAGACTCTTTTTTTTTTTTTACATTAGGATCTCGGAGCTGCTCCCCGAGCCCTAAAAAAGCATAGGATAGCAAAACATAGCACAGCATAACAAAACAAAGCATAGGATAGCAAAACAAAACATAGCATAACAAAACAAAACATTTCAAATGCATATCTATGACCGATACCCATTCAGATTCAGTTACTGTTGATGAAGTAGATTTCCTAATAGATCTACTCAGTTTATTTAATAGAATCCAGAAGCCTCTTGACTTACTCCTTTTGCAAGCATATAGAGCTTTTTCCCACAACTATTGCTTTTCTTGCATTTTGTCCTTCCAGACCATTTTCCTTACTCCTGTATTTATCTTTTTACGTTTTACTCTGTAAATTAATTAACTTCGAACTTTTTGACCAATCTCAGGATTCTGTTACGTCCTTTTTTTAATTGATGGCTTTCAAACAAAATTTTCACCAATGAACATGCTGGTTTTTTCCTCCACTGACCTTTATTAGCATAATATTGAGATTGTGGTAATTAATTGCTTTGTGAAGAGAGATCATTTTTCGACAGCATTCGAATAATCTCCTTCGAAGTGAAAATCCACAATTGCCTGCGCAGTGTTTGTAATAGAATCTTTGGTGTTATCTGACCAATAAAGTTTCTTATAATTTACTGTTGTTATTTCTCCCGGAAGTGTCGTATAGTTTTCAAATCTTAGGCCATTTGGTTTAACTCAATTATTTGTTGATCGCGGTCGTTTATATATATTCCCTCTTTCCGATAAGACAACATTTTATGAAATAGATTCAACTATGCTATGGTATAATCTATTCTAGCACTATGATCCCCTGCTTGAAAAGTCCATGCTTTTGGCGAATCTTGAGGAAATCGCCCATTTTGCCATCTTAGACCTATGGTTTCTAATTCTTTTACAAGAGTCTTGCCGATGTATTCATTCTTTTGTTCCCTCATACCCAGTGTTGATGGAAAAACTTGGAATTGACCATAAGTAATTTTGCCGTTGTATTTCAACATCTCTATCATAAGACCATAGCATATTTATATTATAATCACCGGTAATAATAATCTCAGGTTGGGTGTCATTGTCCAGTTGCTGCAATATCATAATGATCAAATTGGTCGCCATTGTTCTTCGTAATTATATACGTTGATTACTACAAGAGATTTAATTATATTTTGTTCCTTGTATCGTATTTTGACAATAAGATAATCATTTTGACTTGGGACGTCCATTTCACTTTCTATTTTTAGCTCAGTTGATATAAAAAATAGCCAAACCCCAACACTGTCTGCCATAGTTACTTGTTTTCATAGCTAATGAGTAATAACCTTATAACCTTCCCATCTAAAAGGAACTAAAGCCCAAGTCTCTTGTAAATAAATGATTTGAAAACAGCACAAAATAGCTTATTGGTTATTCTGAATCTTTGCTTGAACACCATTTATATTCCACGAACATAATCTGACCCTTTCATTCATAATTGTTGGCCCCCTTAAAGGAACTTCAGATTGTAGATGTCAATCCTGCCTGACATTATGGAGGGCTGCTGTTAGCCAACCTAATTTGACAGTGTCAAATAATAGGTCTCCTATTTTTTCCTCTAATGATTTTAAAAGATGCCCGTTGGTCATACCTATGGTTTTTTTTAATATTGGGTATTTCTTATTATTCTCGGTTCTCATTTGGTTATGATTTTGTAATTTTGTTGAAACAAAAGGGCTAGGATAGGAAGGCCTGTCGAACAGGCAGGTCTCAGGGGCCCTGCACTGAGCTGGATCCGCTCATTCATCACGGGCCGTACACAATCGGTCAGATTGGGCTCCTTTTCCGCTCCCACTATACCTACCACCTGCGGGGTACCACAAGGTTCCTCGTTATCTCCCCTGCTTTTTAACGTATACCCCCTTTTGCACTCCCTTCAACTACGCGGATGATTTGCAGCTCATCTTTCCTCTTAACACCAAGGACTCTGTGGTTCAATTTCAAAGAACTATGTCCCACATACTGAGTTGGATGAGCTGCAATCACCTGAAGCTCAACCCAGGCAAGACCGAGCTGGTCCTGCCTGGACAGAGCACACTCAGTTGGAATCCCAGCTTCTGGCCTACTAGTATGGGCGTTCCCCCATCTAAGTCATCCTCGGTCAAGAGCTTGGGTATCTTCATCAGCGAGGATCTCTCGCTAAAAAGACAGGTCGGAGCAGTGGTATCCTCTAGTTTCTTCCAACTGAAGAAAATAAAAAAAAATCGCCCGTTTCTTTTCCTCAACAGCCCTCACACAGATTGTCATCTCCTTGGTCCTGTCCAGGCTGGACTTTTCTAACAGTCTTTATC